>NW_022104341.1:14380799-14382393 GCF_000313985.2 Echinops telfairi | reverse complement strand
TAAATACATTTATATATAATGATAGGAAAATAGATCTATGTACATATATTTATAGGTTTAGTATTAAGGTAGCAGACAGACGTTGGGCCTCTAGTCAAGTCCTCCCTCAGTGCAAGAACACTTTGTCCTAGTAACCCTGCGTTCTGTGATGCTCACCTTCCTGACATACATAATGGAATACTGCACATCACTAAAGAACAATTTTGAATTGTGATATGAATTATGATCTAGATGAATTTTATGCTGAGTAAAGTTAGTCAATCACAAAGGACAAATAGTTTATGAGATTGTTATAAAATAATATAATATATAATAATTATAATAGTTTCTGTTATAAAAGAAAACATCAAGATAAAGGTTCTGATTCCTAAAGAATGCAGAAATCTATATGGATGACAGTGGGAGCCCAAAGTACATTTGTGAGATCAACATAGGAAATTTCCCTCTAGCCATAATAGAGGTGTGGGAGGAACGTGGTTACCAAAGAGAGTGCATTAGAGAGATGACTATAGAAGATGAAAGTGAGAAACCTGGCTTGACCGGTTAAAACCCTCTCAGTTGAGTCCCTCTTGATGCATGCTAGGCTTGGTCATGTTTTCAACATTTTCTTTATTATTGGGCTTTGAGTTCATTTGTATTGGGGTTTATCTCAGATATGTTATGTCATTGGGTCACTGACTTGAATTTTTGTCATATATATTTTTTCTGTTTTACAGTATATGAAACCCAGGATTGAGGATTGGTGGTGGGTACAGTGGTGGGGGTGGGATTAAAAGGGAGCTGATGTCAAGGAGTTCAGGAAGGAAAAGTATGTTTTGAAACTGGTTGTGGTAGCAATTGTACAGTACTGCTTGATGTGATTGAACTATGAAATGGTATAATATCTATTTTCCCTCCCAATAAAATGATTTTTTTAAGGAGCAGATTGTGATGGATATCAGGACTAAGAGAAACATCGGGGAGGGGCAGCTATAAGTCAGAGAGTACACAGGTGTTAACTTGAGTTAAGAAGAAGATAATATCGTACAAGGAAAAAAAGTTGGGTCAGAGGACAGGACAGCTATTGGAGGTTAGATTAGTTGTTTAAGTTGTTTCATATGAGTAATGATGATTTGAAATGTAAACCCATACCTAATACACAGTTTAAAACAATTAAATTTGGACTTGATCTGGTATCTGAAAACTCTTGAATTTTTTTTAAACATAGTGGTTCAGAAATAAAATTCTGGCATCACGTGAAATAGACTGATGAGAGAATAGAGAAGACTTGGGCAACTAGAAGGCTGAGAAATAATTCTAGAATTGACATACTGATAGTTTCAGTGGAATAAAAAATTGTTTGAGAAGTATTTTAGTAATTTAGAATTTAGGGACTGAAGTAGTGCTGGGGAGATGGAGGTTTTTATAACAATATTATTCAAAATCTTGAGTTTTGGTGTCTGATAGATGGATATCAGTACTTAGAATATGTTTTAATTAAAGAAGGAAGGAAAGGAAAAATGAAGTTATGGTTTTCATATATTGGTATCCACACTATATAATAAAATATTTATTTAGGTTAGCAAATAATTATCATATTTTAATAAACTATTTT
>NW_022104341.1:14369095-14380127 GCF_000313985.2 Echinops telfairi | reverse complement strand
TCTTCCTAACCCATCTTAGTCTGGACACTTCCCTGAAATCTGTTTAGGACCTTAGTAATATACTGTGCAATCCACAACCGACCAACAGGTGGTAACCGACCAAGAGGTGCCTTGGCTAAGAATATAGCACAGTTCTTTGATGTGGAAAGAAAGTGAGAATTCTACATATTAACCACCAAGGCCTCATATAATACTGTTCTTCATTCTAATTTGCTTTCGCAAGCATGTAAACAATAAATAAAATCAGTGTGTTGTCATATGTTGAGAGAGGAATTGATAGACTTACATGTTTCATTATGGTACATAGATAAAAGATCTAGTTATGATTTGTATTATCTATTCTGAAGGAAAAAGTATAACAAATAAGGAATATGTTTCAAGTCTTATCAGGCATGATTGGGGAATAAAAGATAGCATCTATGTCTTTAAGGAGGAGAAATATTTTCTTTGATTTTTAAGGACAGCTGAGTGTATGTGAACTGTCATAGTATTAATAGCAGTTCTAAATCTCTGCGATGGGAGAAGCTGTATTTATATTCTCTAAGTGTGCTGAGAACTCAGGTTTGTTTGTTTTTTCAATCAATATTCCCTAAAGAAAAAAATTAGAAGATATAGGGATAACGTTATATGGAAAAGTAGGGAGAAGGGAAAAGAGAAAAGAATGAGAGGAAGAGGAGATAGATGAAAGTTGTAACAGATGTAGCCGAGAATAATTATTAAGAGTGTGTGGTCTGTGTGATTTTCTCATGCACCATTTTAACTTACATGTTTGTATATGACTCTCTTTAATCATTTATTTGACCTTGGTAAGTATTGCTGAGTAAGTGTAACTAAATGGCTTGTGAAAGCATACATTTACTAATATCTGAAAATCATAGTAAGGAGTTTTTCTATAAGGTGACATTTAATGTTCACTGCTAATCGCAAGGTCAGCAGTTAGAAATCACCAGCTGCTCTGCAGGAGAGAGACGAGGCTTTCTACTCCTGTAGACAATTACAGTCTTGGAAACCCACAGGGATAGTTCCACCCAGTCCTGCAGGGTCGCTATGAGTCTGCCTCAATTCAATGGCAGTAAGTCATATATTAAGAAATGCAAAATATAAGTCTACTCCAACTACTTTTTAGGCTAGATCTGTTAAAATATTCATAGCAAATTTTCTCATGGGGGCTGGTTAAGCTATTAAAATTAAGCTAAATTGTGTCATGTTCTTTTCATTCTAATTTTCACTGTTAAGAAAATGCAGTCTTCAATGATTTCAAGCAAGAAATTGCGAATAAACTTTCTCTACTTCAAACTGAAATCTTGAAGAGAAAAAGTGGCAGTTTCAGTTGAAATGGCAACGCTCACCTTCGCAGGACCTCCAGAATGTCTTCCGTGAGGTTGGCGGCTTTTACCTAGGTCACACAAGAGTGTCCAGGTTGACAGGATTCAGTTAAATCTGTGTTAAAAAAACAACAACAAAAAACTTCCAAATAGAATTACAGTTGATCAGTATATGGTTGAAGAATATTAGAGAGAAAAGGTGTCATGACATGAAGTTTGTTGTACTTCAGCTCAGATGTGCAAAAAATGGATTTATTTGAATGGCTTGAGGAAAAACGAAAGCAAGCATCTTTAATTGGCTGTAAGAAACCCATATCTATAGATTTGAGTGTACATCAAAATCCTGAGCGATAAGGATCTTGTTGTAGTTCTTCATCTAATGGACTGAAGTTCACAATCCTTTTCTCTTTAAAAGCCACTGCTTTTAAAGTTTTCTAAGATGATAGCTTTAACAAAAGTATCTTTTCAGGGTGCAATGTAGGTGTTTTGGCTCACATGAACAGTCTTTGGGGAATCAATTTCTTTTGATGTAAGTCCAAAGGAAGATTCTCTTTAATGGGACCTATTTTGTGTGTGTGTGTGTGTGTGTGTGTGTGTGTGTGTGTTTGTAGCAATTAATAGTCTTCCATAAGGGAAGCAATGATCTATAGTGTAAATAATTGAAATTTGAAGTGTACTGCTTTATTGATGTCAGGAATCTTTTATATATATAATTAATCCAAAAAGTATACTCTTGGCTATCATATGTTTGTGTTTTTAAGAATTTTTAGATAGAATAGCTTTTTTGATTACTTTTTTTAACCCATAGAACTTTTAAACATTTAAATAACTTTTGAATGTAGTTACAAAACAATCCAGATATTTTGTGGAATATTTTGTCTTTGATAGTTCCAATTGTCATGCTAGCTTAATGGCAAGAGTTTTAATATACAATCTAAAATATATACTTACTCTAAATTCCACACATTGCATATCATATATAATATTAATTTTGTATTTATATAATATATATGAAAATAGTCTTGTTAGGTGCCATCAATTTGGTTCTGACTCACAGCAAGCCTACTCATCAGAATGCAATGCTGCTGAATTCTGCAACATCCTCACAATTGCTGCTCCGTGTGAGCTCTGTGTGGCTGTCACACTATCAGTCTCTCTTGCCGGGGATCATCCCTTCTTTTTTTGTGTGACTCTACTTTATGAAGCAAGGTGTCCTTTTCCAGGATTAGGTCTCTCCAGAGAGCATATCCAAAGTATAGGCGACCAGGTCTTGTCATCCTCAATACTAAGGAGCATTCTGGCTGTATGAGTTCCAAAATGGATTTGTTTGTTCTTTTGGCAATCCACAGATATTTTAATATTCTTTTTTTGGTATTTTTTCAACAATTGTATTGACAAGTAATGTACATATCATATAATTCAATAGTTCTATCAATCAATCATATCACAGAGAATTGTACAATCACCCTCACATCAATTTTAGAGCACACACTCCCCCCCATAGTTAACTCACCTTTAAGATGATTTACATAATCACAATCCATTCTAGTGCTCCCTTCCCCCTACTAGTTACTCCTGAAATCCCATTTCCCTTCCTATCTACTCCTGCTCTGTATTCCCTATTGTCTTGTATTTGTTATTGTCATTATATATCTACTCCTTCTGTGCTTCACAGCTGGGAGATCTAATCGAAAAAAAAATTGCACTAAGATGGTAAGGGTAAAAACACAATAGTATACAGATAAAAGACACTAATAATACTTAGAAGGAAAAGACCCCTCACAATAATTTAAAAGATTTTGAAATTTCTGTCATGGAACAAGTTAAGGAAACAATTTGTCTCATGGAACCAGTTGGAGGTACTTGCACCCAGAACAAATTCAGGTTGCATCTATAGGATGATCAACTGGCCAAAGATCAAGTTTGATCCACCATAACAAAGATTACAATGGTCTCTGCAAGGCTAATTGAGACCCTTACCTGCGGCAGATCTGCCAGTGTCTCCGTCTTTCCAGATACTTTGCAGATGGGTTTGGGGTTCTCACCATCCCTCAGAACCCTCCACAAATTGGGTGCCCATAATTTTTGTTCTGATCTTTTTCTCCTCACCAGATTCGAGTTTTGTAAAAGTCATCTTTGGATTACACAAGCTGGTGTGCTTCCTCTTTGTAAAGTACCCAAGCTGGTGTGCTTCGTTTGTGTAAACTTAGTAAATTTAGTTGACTCCTCACTTAGATGACTGCTTCTTTGAATACAAACCTTTAAGATTTGTATTCAATCGATAGCTGGGCACCATCTGCTTTTTTCACTACACTTTGCTGCAGCACTGTTATCTTCAGTGATCATTTCTTGAAGGTGATTATCAAGCAGGGCCATGTTGTAAAAACTAATGTTTCTTAAGTTGGGGCTAGGATTCAAAGCCCATTCCTGGATCTACACCTTTGTTTTATTATTTTTTTCATTAATTTGCTGTAATTTGGGAAGCAATATATATGTCATATCATTCCATAATCATGTCAAACATAACTGTACAATTTCTTGCATACCAATACATGTTTTCCAAAACATTTTTTTCCTTCCTAGACTTCTTGATATCATCTCGCTCTTATCTCTCCTACCCCTCTATATCCCCCTTCCTCAAACCCATGTTGTATTTTCTTGCCTGGGTTTCATGCACCAAAAAATAATAAAACAAATAACACAGCACCAAGAGGCAATGGCAATGCACCTCTGATATACACTGTAATGTAAATTAGCATAAGCAGAATATAACAGACTGGCCGTCACAGGGTTGCCACGGTAATGTGTGTCTTAATACAGCATATTGAGTGTCATACCAAGACCTTGTTTGTTCGCCAACCAAACGTACAAAGCTCTTGGTGCTGCTGTCTTTATACCTTAAACGCTGGTTGTCTAGTCCCCAGGCGGAAGATTGGATGACCTACAAGTCTGAACTGATACCTGTTCTGCTGCTTGTTCCTATCGCAGTGGACTCATATATATTTGTCCTTTTGTGCTTGACTTACTTCACTAGTCCAGATCCCTTCAGGAGTTGAGGTGTTTCATGGTTTCATCACTGGTTTTTAGGGATGTGTAGTAATCCATTATGTGTTTCTTTATCCACTGCTTTTCCAACTTCTTGTTACTGTGAACTCTGCTGCAATGAACATGGGGGAGCAAATGTCTGTTCGTGCTCTGTTCTTCTTTCTTTTGGGGATATGCCCAGTGAAGGTATTTCTGGGCCATATTGTAGTTTAATTTCCATCTGTTTTAGGTATTGCCATATCGCCTTCCACCGTGGCTGTACGTATTTACAAGTGCAACAGCAGTGGATAAGAGTTCCTAACCACCACACCCTCTCCAACATTTTGTTCTCAGTTTTTTTTTTAACTGGCCTACCATAATGGGCATGAGGTGGTATCACATGATTTTTTTCACTTGCGTTTCCCGGATGACTACTGATCTGGCACATTTCCTCCTGTGTTTATTAGGCTGCTAGAGTCACATTTTGTGACTTATCGGTCCAAGTCTTTTGTCAACCTTCTCAGAGAGCTATTAGTTTGATTCCTGCTGTAAGCTTGTAAACTTCTGTAAATCTTCGTAATTAGTCCTTTGTTATGCCATCACTGAAAATCTTTTCCCAATTGTGGGCTCTCGTTTTACTCTTTTACTAAAGTCTTTGGATGTACACACGTGTTTTATTTTTGATAGTTCCCACTCATCTATTTTATCTTCCGTGGAATGTGTTTCCTGCGAGCCCATGTATTCCCTACACTAGAGCTGCTAGCTTTGGCTCAATTTAATCAATGATGATTCTGATAGCTTTGGGTTTTACATCTAGGTCTTTAATCCATCCTGAGTTTGTGTTTATGTATGGAGTGAGATATGGGGCTCCCTTCATTCTTCTACACGTGGATATCCAGCTTTTCCAAAACTAGTTATTGAAGAGGGCATCTGCTTTTTGTGCCTTTGTTAAAAATCAATTGTCTGTATGCAGATGTTTTTATTTCTGGACTTTCTATCCTGATCCATTGGGCTTGGTATCTAACATTATACCAGTAGTAGGCTGTTTTGAAAACCGTGGCTGTGTAGTAGGTTTGAGGTTAGGTAGGCACGGGCACCTACTTTCTTCTTCTAGTGGAGTTCTTTGCCTATCCTGGGCTTCTTCACTTTCCATATGAAGTTGGTAATAACTTCCACAAACACGGAATATTCTTCCATTTGTGTAACTCCCTTTTGGTCTCTTGTGGTAATCTTCCGTAGTTTTATTCATACAAGTCTTTTGGGTTGTTTTTTTTGGGGAGGGTTGTTCGTTAGGTTTATTTCTAGGTGCTTCAGCTTTTGTGTGGCTATTGTGAAGGGTACGGATTCCTTGACATCTTTTTCTGTATTTCCATCACTGATATATGCGAGTCCAGTTGACTTCTGCTGATTAATCTTGTATACTGCTACTCTACTAACTTCCTCTATTGTTTTCAGCAATCCTATTTTCACACTATCTTAGGCTTCTCTCTCTATAAGACCATATCATCTGCAAATAGCAAAAGTGTCACGTCTTCTTTACCCAAGCATACATCCTTCATATCTTGTGTTGTATAATGGCATTGGCTAGGATCTCCAGCACAATGTTGAATAGAAGTGGAAGATTTTTATTGGGTTTCCTTGTTCAGTAGAAATGTTTTCAGCTTTTCTCCACTGAGTGTAATATTAGCTATTAGTTTTTCATATATGGCTTGTATTGTATTGAGGATTTCCCCTTCTAATGCTATCTTCCTGATTGTCTTTATTATGCAAGGGCATTGGATGTTATCAAATGCTTTTTCTGCATTAGTGGATATGATCCTATGTTTTTTATCTTTTTTCTCTTTAATGTGGTGGATTACTTTAATTTTTCTGGATGTTGACCATGTTTGCATTCCTGGTATGAATCTTACTTGGTCATGATATATTATTTTTTTGATATACTGTTGGATCCTATTGACCAGCATTTTGTTGAGTATTCTGCAACTATTTTCATGAGAAATATCGGTCTCTAGTTCTCTATCCTTCTGTGGTCTTTCCCTGGCTTGGGTATCAGGGTGATACTGATTTCAAAGAGTGAGTTTGCCATTTGCTGTCCCTTTCTATCTTCTGGGTGTGTTTGTGTAGGGTTAGTGTCAACTCTCCTCTGAATCCTTGGTAGAATTGTCCTGTGAAGCCATCTGGACCAGGGGGTTTTTTTTGGTTGCGAATTTCTTGATGACCTTATCTATTTCTTCTTTTGCTGTCGGTCTATTCAGGTTCTTAATGTGCTTATGCATTAATACGGGGAGAGAGTGATTTTCTAGGTAATTGTCCATGTCCTCCAAATTATTGAATTTGTTGGAATCCAGTGTTTCATAGTACTGAGTAATTAATCTTTTTATTTCATTGGGGTCTGTTGTGACTTCCCCATAATTTCATCCCTAATTCTAGACATTGATGTCTGGTCCTTCTCCTTTTTAAAGTTTGCTAGTGGTTTGTCGATCCTTTCAAAGAAATAGCTTTGTGCTTTGTGGATTGTTTTCATTGTTCTGCTCTCCAGTTTATTTATCTCCTCTCTAATGTTTATAATTTCTTTAGCTGTTAGAAGGATTTATGTTGTTGGCTCTGTTCTAGCTGCCGGATGTTCTGAGTTATGGTGCAGACCATACATATCTATTCTTTTTTCATGTGTGCATTTATTGCAACTGAGCGACTTCAGTTAACCAACTGTGCAGTGTCCCTTAGGTTTTGGTATGTTGTATCGTCATTCTCATTGGTTTCTAGGAACTTCTTAATTTCCTCTCTAATTAATACCCATTGGTTTTTAAGAAGCATGTTATTAAGTCTCCAGGTGTTTATCTTTGTTTTGTTGTTATTGTTGTTGTTCTTTCTATTTTAAATGTCCAACTTTATGCACCATGATTGGAGAAAGTGGTCTGAATGACTTCTTTGTGTTTGAATTTTATCAAGTTTGCCTTGTACCCTAGCCTGTGGTCTATTTTCAAGTCTGATCACTGTGCAATGGAAAATAATATTTTGAGGTTTTTGTTTTTGTTTTTTATGTTGGTTAGAGAGCTCTGAAAATACCTATTAGGTCAAGTTGTTTGGTTGTGTTGTTCAGGTCTTCAGTTTCTTTATTGTGTATTTTACCTATTGATCAGAGCAGTATATTAAAATTACCTACAATAATTGCTGATCTGGTGATTTCCATTTTCGTCTCTGAGAATTTGGGTGATGAATTTCAAGGGTCTTTCATTGGATGCATATATGTTTATTATGCTTGTGGGTTCTTGGTCTACTGATCCCTTGACCATTATGTAATGCCTATTCTCATCTCTTGTGAAGTCATGTAACTTGTGGTCTATTTTGTCTGAGATTTTTGTTTGCTTTTTTAACTGCCATTTACTTGGCAAATTTGTCACCATACTTTGATTTTCATTCGTTTTTGTTGTTTTTTTTCTGTGAGTTTGAGATATGTCACTTGAAGGCAGCAGATTGCTGGATTTTGTTGTCTAATCCATTTGCTAACCATTGTCTTTTAATATATATGTTCCTGCCATTAACATTTGGTGTAATTAAATCTAAATGTAGATTGGATGCTGCTGTCTCATACTATTTCTGTTTAGTATTTTCCTTTCTTCTTCTTTATAGGATGGTTCTATGTATGTGTATGTGTGTGTGTGTGTGTGTGTCTATTCTTGTCTTCATATCTCCATTGGATTTGCAATGTTTTGGGTACCATTTTCAGTGTGTTGTTTTCTGGGTGGTATTGCACCCTTTGGTGCGTCCATGTTTGTAAGCTGCAGTTGTTGTTTTTCAGCACATAAATAATTGGAAAGTAATTTTTGTAATGCTGGTTTTGTTTTTATGAATTCTCTAAATGTTTTCTTATGAGAGAAAATGTTAATACCTCCCTCACATTTGATGGAGAGCTTTGCTGGGTAAAGGATTCTTGGGTTGCAGTTGTTGTCCTTCAGCTTCCAGAACATGTTCTCCAGTTTCTTCTTTCCCACACTATCTCTGTGAAGAGGTCAGTTTATTCTTATCTGTTTTTCTTCATATATGACTGTTTTTTTTTTCCTCTCTAGCTGCTCTCATGGTTCTCTCCTTTTTCTTGAAATTGGATGGTTTGAATACTATATGTCTTGATGTGTTTGGGCTTTTTTTGTGGGGGTAATCTGATTGGTGCTCTCTTTGCTTCCTGAATGGTTACCAACTCCTCCCTTATGATACTGGGGAAATTTCATGCCAAGAATTCCCTTACTATTTTAACTGAAGGCTTATTTACATCTTCCTGCTCCAGGACCCCATTAATTCAGATATTGTTTCATTTCATGTCCCACATCCTCCTCAGGCTTTCTTCAGATTCTTTTGCTTTTTTGCTTGATTGTATCTCTCATTTTCTGAATTCTCCCTGGTTGTGCTCAAGATCGCTGGTTCAGTTCTTCATCTCTGTCATGCTATCATTGATATCATTCACTTTTAAAAATCTATTTATGCTATGTTATTCCTTAATTCCTGGACCCTTTAGTGGAAGGATTCTAGTATGTCTATTTTTCATTTGTTTTCAGGATTTAACCACAAATTTCCTGAACTGTACTAAGCAATATTATCAACACATTTTTCCACTGGCAGTTCAAGGGCTTCTTCTTCTTTATAAACTGTCATGTTTGGTTCATCATTAGTAATTGACATATTTTTCCCTAGATTTTTTAAATGGAAACTGCAGGTGTTGGCTGTTGCTAATGTAGTATCTTGGTTTAGATGTTGATGGAGTGTTTTCTACTGGGATGTGTCGGGGGACTGGCTTTATAGGTGGGGAGGATCAGATAGGTGCTGGTAAAGTGTATTGTGGGTTGATGAGGAGGGAGTGTTAGTTGAGTGAGAGGGATGATTAGGGTTTAGGTGATCTGCATTAGGTTTCAAATGGTCATATTAATCATAGGTGTAGTTTTTTTTAATTAGCTTGAGAAGAGGGTTATGGAAAATGCAATTTTACTCTGTAAGTTAAAGGAGTTTGTGCATTGCTGAGGTGAAGGGAACAGGTTCCAGAGGTTATCATGGTTGGGTAGGAGAGAGGTATAATGATTCTTCCAGAGTCCCTTATCAAACCTGTGTATTATGAACAAAGAGTATACTCTTTCCGTTATTGTCCTTATAACAGTGGGTTTCTGTGCAGTTCAGAACTATCTGCTCCTCATGTGTGGTGCTAGGGTGTAAATTGCTCTTGTGGCAGATGCCTTAGGGAAGAAGGGCTTCCATTCAGAGGGCAATCAGACTAGAGTTTGGGCACCAATTCCAAAGGCTAACTGGCCTTTGGCGGGACAGCTGCCTGGAAACTTAGAAATGGCAGTTTGCATTTCTTCTGGTGGAGTAAGGAGCTCTGTGATTGCTTTCTCAAAACAAAATATAAATACCACCACCGACCTCCTAGAACCTACTCATGGCAGATTCACAGAGCTCCTCTGTTTCCCTGGTGCTGAGACTCCCACTGGATATAACTGTTTATCTGCAGGAGGGAGCTGGGCTTTGGCTAGTGATTATCACTAATGGGAACTCGCCTCCCCCTGCAGACCACTGTGGTTTGCAGTGTACCTGGCCTCCAGGTATCTGCACAGGCATCTGTGGTATTCCTCTGAGGTAAAGAACAACCCTGGCCACTTCCCCACAAGGTGTACAGGGACCACACAAGTGATGAACAAAGTTCAGATGGTTGCTGTTCACACGGGCGATCCTACATTAGCACCATCTTCCAGGAATCTCCTGATTACTTCTATTAATTATTTTAAACAACTTAGTGGAAGTTTATCATGTTGAGACACTTTATATGTGGTGCCTAAACTGTTCTCATGTAAATATTACAAGTGTTTTCAATATAGAAGAAATGTTTCAACTTGAAGGAGCCCTGCTTGTGCTTCTAACCTCAAGTTCAGAATTTCAAGCTCACCTGCAGCTTTTCAGGAGAAAGATGAGGATGTTTTGCTCCATAAGGATTTACAGTCTCAGAAATACTAAATGATAGGCTAACTTTGTCCTGTCGGATCTCATTGAGTCAGAATTGTCTAGATGGTATTGAATTTATAAAATGTATTATTTGCCCCATAGTTGCATATACATACATTATTATGTATCACAAAATACATAATGTACATTACTGATTCTCACAGTACCGTATAATAAAATGTAATATATTTATTTATGTGGGTGTATGGGACAGGATATTGTATATTGGCAAGAATGTACTTTCATGCATCCTTAATATTCTTTCTTTATAATAAGTAAATGATCTCTCTTATACACTCTTTTTGTGTCCCTTAATTATGATTTCTGTCACATTAGAATTCTGCTGCTCATTCCTTTTATTCCTTTTTTTTTTCTTTCTGGCCCAGCTTTAAGAGCTCATATCTGGTCTTGTTTAACGCCTGGTACCAAAAGTCAATAAGATGATATATCATTTAATAAACCCTTAATAAAACCTTCTTTAATATATAAATATATGAGTAAATGAATGAATAAATGCATGGAATTTGAGTTGTTTATATGTATTGTGAGTATGTGTGTTGTATGGAGAGATTATTGTAGCACCGTTCTTGAACTCATATAGAAATATGTTCAGGACAGAAGAAATAAATTTGCTTATTATAATTATAGTTTTCATTGTTTTATAAAATGGCAGCAACTGAAGACTAATATCAATTTTTTTT
>NW_022104341.1:14366252-14367967 GCF_000313985.2 Echinops telfairi | reverse complement strand
AAAATGAGGAGCTGATGCCAGGGGCTTAAGTGGAGAGCAAATGTTTTGAGAATGATGAGGGCAAAGAATGCACAAATGTGCTTTACAAAATTGATGTATGTATGGTTTGTGATAAGAGTTGTATGAGCCCCTAATTAAATGTTTAAAAAAGTTTTACTTAAACAATGAAAATGGTTATGTATTTTGTCTTTGAAAATATTGTTTAAAATTTGAGACATATTTTTTCATTTTTGGAAGAAATGTGTGTACTAGTCTTATTTAAGCATAATTCTATCTAGTCATCTCCTTCATTGATATAATAAAGTAAGAAGTATCTAACAATAAAATATTATGATGGGAAAAATACAGTTTTAGAAATATTTATGGTTCAGAAAATTCATGTCAACTTTATGAATCATTCCACAATGTTATTTACTATCTATGATGCTTGTGGTTGAATCGAGACAGGTTTGTACTTGAATTATCTCCAGAAATCTTCAGTTATATGTTACTAGTTCATTTTTTAACTTTCTTTTGGTTTAAACAGGATTAAATCTGCAATAATCAGAGCCTTACTGAGAAGAGAATAAATGACAGCACCACAAATAGGAAGCAATGGATAATTAGTCACTCTTCTCTGCATGTTCCCTACCCGTCCATCTGCGTTGCACACAGAAGCAGATACACAGGGTATATGTCTCCTGTGACAATGAAAATGCAAAGCAAGGAAGGGGGAAGACATTCTATCCCAGTCTTTTTATCCTTAATTGTAGTGCCAGCATGTAAAAGGGAAATAAAAAATCATCCCCCCCCCCTAGAATTTTGCTAATGAGTCAAAATAAACTGGACAGATATAACGATTACACAGTTTACATGGTAGGTCTATCCACCTTTGCTTATTTGAAAGAGAAGGGGTGGGGATAAGTTCTCCAGGCTGTTAGGTTATCCTTTGAAATTCAGTGTCCACCCACTTATAGTGCACGTTCTTTCATTTGCTTAAGCATTACATTATCTTTTCAGCAAATTAGCTTTTACATTCTCAAATTCACACATGATAAAGCTTTAAAGATGGTTTATTAAGTTAGCCCATTGTCTCTGTGATTCAGATAATCACCGAAAATTAAGGCTTTGCCACATCTCTTTCTGACACTACCTTTCTTTCTGAATCCAGAGAAGGGTACAGTCATAGTATGATTCACATACTTTTGTGCCTTTGCATGTCTTTTTGGGCTACTTTAATGTTTTCTCAATTATTTACTGTGCACATTTTTACTTGAAAAATAAGCAGTTAACTAAAAACACACTCACAAATGTGATCATCTTTGTGTTGATTTTTGTCCTTCAATTATTCAGAGAGATCATTTATATGGTTACTTATTTTTCATTTTGTTTCTACAAATCATATGAATACAACATAAGACAGAAAATTATTTCATCAGATACTGTCCTTTTTCCCCAATGTCAATATTTAAGGACCATTTCAGAAACTTAAGCCATAGCACCATTTTAAATGATTTTTACTGACAATTGGTGTATCTCTGCTTCAGAGTGTTTGTGAATGCTACAATTCTGCTCACCCTGGCTTTGTATCTCCTTAAATATGTTAATGAATCACTTCCTCTTCATTCCAGATTCGTCTCAGATATCCCATCCAAATACAACTGTTATTCCTAGGAATGCTTCTTTGAACTGCCTACAGCTAACTATTACTATGGCATTAACCTACCCTTAATCTT
>NW_022104341.1:14362990-14365232 GCF_000313985.2 Echinops telfairi | reverse complement strand
CCTACTTATCTTTATGATGCTCCTCCTGTGTTCTAGTTGTGTTAAAGTTCCCTCTAAGCAGCTCTCCTGGGCTGGATTCTGCGGAGTCCCTCTGGTACGTGTCACTCCGTCGCCATCTTCCCGGAAGCCTCCTGTTATTCCTAATATGTTATTCACTCTTCTAGAACTTTCTAAATGACTTATCATTATACAGTTTTAATTAAAGTATTGCTACAAAAAATCACAGAAACTTTTATTAAATTAAAACAAAATCAACACGTGACATCATTTTCTTTTGACAGATCATTCATCGGTAGTGGTTGCATCTCTCCTAACATTTCCCCAAAGAATTCTGTGCTCTTTGATTTATACCACTTCAATAAAGCAACTTTGGCATCCTCAAAATATGTCAATCGCATTTCTTCTACATATTTTTTGAATTTTGGGAACCAAAAGAAGCAAGATTAGGGCTGTAGGAAAGAAAAGGTGAGGTTTCACAACATAGGATGAAGGAGCAAGTCCAAGAAGGAGCAAGAGCATTGTCATAATGGGGAAAAAATGGCATGATTTTCCTATTTGAATTCTTTTGTGCACAAATGCAGTTTTCAATTTTCTTACAACATCTTTATAATGAATGCCTATGGTAGACCTATGTCCTTTATAGGTCTTGTCCTATCAAGTTTACCCTTTCGTGATTTGGGGGGGGAAAATCACCAGAGTCTTCCAAGCTGACCTTCCGATCTTGAATTACCATGCCTAACAAGTCTCATTGGTTTATTTGTATCTATATTCAAAGGCAATCTAATAAAACTAAGACAAGCTTCTTACTGATGGAACATGTCTATAGCCATCCACTGATGGCAGAGACATGTATGAACCCATTTTGTTAGGAATCAACTGTTTTATTTCTACATACTGGGACCATAATAGTAACATTGTTTGACTTACTATATATTTTTCTTTACATTTTGTAATTTGTCAGTTTCCACAAGAAGATTGTATTATTCATGAAGATAAAATTTATGTTTTTGTTTTTTGTTCAAAATGTTTGTAACATAATATTTATTCATAGATATTTACTGAAAAATAATGCTACTCTATTAAATTGTATTGAATGACTAAAAGTATACTTTCAGTCACATAAAGGCATCTGTGTTTGAAATTCATGTGAAGAATTTTAATGATCACATTGGGTTGTTAAGTATATTGTACATTAAATAATGTATATGATATGATTTTCATAATGTCCATACTAATAAGAATATCAGTCAAAAAGGCCAATGGCTATTTCAAAAGAATGCAACTTTCACTATGGTTTCTCTTACTCTGAGTTATTGTTAGTTGCCGTCAAGTAGATTCCAACTACAGGACCCATGGTTTTGCAGATATAACTACTCCACAAACAAGCTTTGGTATTTTCAATTGCCTCATATGTGTGTGAAAGTTGGAAATTGAATAGGGATACAGAATTGTGTTCATCGCAAAGAATATTGAAAGTACTGTGGACTGCTAATAGAACAGACAAATCTTTCTTGAAAGAACTGTGTTAGTCCAGGTAGACTAGAGAAACACATCCAGGGTGAATTGTATGTGTATAAGAAAGAGCTTTATATACAAGAAAATATCCCAGCCTGGTCCAGATCAAGTCCATAAGTCCAATATTAGCGCATATGTCCAATACTAGTCCATAAATTCCTCTTTAGACTAATGCATCCATGCAATAATCCTGAGTGCAGGAAGAACACATGCCAGTGGGTGGAAAATCTTGTGGATCCAGTGGTGGTAGAGGTAAAAAGTCTTGTAGATCCAGCACTGGCAGGGGTCTCCGGGCTCTGGCTGCCATCAGCCTGTCTCCATGTGGATTGTTAACAAGAACGTCTCACAGGACTGAGCATGTGTCACACGTCCAGTGAGCTAATTATTCCCTTAGTGCCTTCAAATGAGGTCATCAAGCTGCAACCTGATTAACAGATAAACTCCACCCCACCCTCTTAATCCTCTCAAATTGACAAATGGTTATATAACTACCACAGAACTATTGCCAGAGTGCTCCTTAGAGGCAAGGATGGCAAAACCTCATCTTACATGCTGTGGGCATGTTGTCAAGAGACCAGTTCCTGGGGAAGGTTGGTTGCTTGGTTACGTAGAAGGGCTGTGATAAGATGAAGGCCCCCAACAAGCTGGATCGACACAGTGGCTGCAACAATGGGCTTAAGCATAGTAACCATTGTGAGGATGGTGCAGGACCGGGCAGGGTTTCCCT
>NW_022104341.1:14360555-14361671 GCF_000313985.2 Echinops telfairi | reverse complement strand
AGAGAACATCACTAAACCAGCATGCCATGCCCACACAGAAGCTGACCCGGAAGGAAGAAGAGAAAGGGGCAGTCAGTCTGGACCCCATGCTGGCACACCAGGCACAGAGGATGACATCCCTGTGGGGAGCAACTGGGACTCAGAGGGTACTGTGGAGCCGACAACAGATCATGCCACGTACAGCCTTTACTGGAGGAGACTGTGGCAGAGGATAATTCTGCAGTCACACAGCGGGGAGGTAGTGCAGTCTGAACCCCCACAGTGGGGCAAACCAAGAAGGGATCATAACAGATCAGCAACTGAAGCAAAGCAAAGCAAAGCTACGAAGTCCCTAAAGAGCCTCCGAAATGGACTTCAGGCTGGGAGGGGAAGATCCTTCATAACCAGTGGGAGATAGTCATGAAGGTCAGCAAACAGACCTGGAATTATGTATATTTTTTCTCCTTTAAAAAAATTATTATTTTTTATTTAATTTTCTCTTTCTTTTCTCTCCTTTTCTTCTTTAAATCTTTGGTTTTCTTTTTGTTTGGTCTCTGTCATAGCTGGTTTGCCTACTCATGTAAGATAGGAATGGGAAGCAAGCCAGAGAACACAGTGGGACCAACAGTCCCGTGGGGTGGGGGGGCAACTTGTAGGGGCAGGGTGGCGGGGGAAGGGTGTGGGGAGCAGGCAGTGCCATAGACAGGGGAATAACTAGGGAATTAGAGTCAACAACAATGAGGAGATAGAGATCTTGAGGGTGTCGGAGCAACAGCAAACTAGCTAAGAGGAAGTTTTAAGAGGCAGAAATAGGGGGAAAGTGACGGTGGGGCAGGAGGAAGGTAAAAGGAAACAGAGGAAGGACCTAGGAAGCAAAGCAATGGATAGGATAGAGGTCTGAGCATAGGTATGTACACATGTAAATATATTAATCCACAAAAATAGAGGTACTGTATTGGCCTATGCACATATATATATATAGAGAGAGGGCAATAAACTGTGATAGTGGACATACTTTGGGCCTCTGCTCATACCCTACCTCAATACTAGAACACTTTGTTCTAACAAATCGGCATTCTGAGATGCTCTCCCTCCTAACACAATCGCTGATGATAAAGCAGGTGTATAAGCAAATGC
>NW_022104341.1:14349360-14356195 GCF_000313985.2 Echinops telfairi | reverse complement strand
CCAAATTTTTAAGTGTTAGTCAAGTGTTTGACATTTTTTGCTATGCCAAAATTCATAGCTTGGGTAGAGCAGTAATTTTATTTTTTGTTGGATATACTAGCTAAGTTTAGAATTTGAATTTTTATGGTATATTTTCTATAAACATTTATTGACTTATTTTTGTTAAATAATGATAGCAAGTCTTGAGATGACAAAGTCAAATATCTTTATGTACTTTAAATCATTCAATATTTTAAGAAGCAAGTGTATAGTCCACTTTTAATTTTGGAAATAAGTTTGGTGGGTGCTATATACTATGAAGCATCTGGTAGCCCAAACAGGTAAGTTCTTGGCTACTCATAAAAAATTGACAGGATCAAATCTCTCCAAAAGTGTTGGGAAAAAACGATCTAGAAACTAGATTACAGCCATTGAACAAACTATGGAACAAGCTTTAATATGAAAACCATCAGTCACCACGAGCACAAGTAGACTTGATGACATCTGCTTTTGTTTTGATTCGGTGTGATTATGGATTGCTAAAGTAACCCTGGCTGTGCTAATCTAAAGGTCAACAGTTCAAAACTCACCAGTCAATCTGCAGAATAAAGATGTGACAGTCTGCTTCGATAAAGATTTACAATATTGGGAATTCTATGCAGGTGATTCTACTATGTCCTATATGGTTTCTATGAGTTGGAAGAGACTCAACTACAACAGGTTTGGTTGGGTGTGGGTTCAGTCTGGAACAGTGGGATTGAACATAGGAACAGTGGTGAGGATGGCTCAGGACCAGACAGTGTTTCATAGGGTCTCTATAGAACCCAGTTGACACTCACTATCAACAGCAATCATGATTGATTTTGAATTAAAACATGAAGACTAATTTTTAAAATACAAACAAACAAACAAAAAACTTAAATTAGACAAGACAGAAATTATAAGACTAAGCTGAGGATCTACAAAGAGAGAGGAAAGTGAAAAAATAATTAAACTGCTGTGTGTGGAGTCAGAGAGATGAAGGTGCTTCTTCAGACAGAAGTCCGTTGTTCTGTCTTGAGTCCTGGGGTGGATTATGGTTCAGTGCACTGAGCAGTGTAAATACAAGACACGGAAAATTAGAAAAGGTTAACTTTGGACACCTTAAGTTGACAAGGACTTTGAAAATCAAGGTATCAAGGAAGCAGGGGAATATGTTTATCTAGATATCAAAAGAAATGTTTGAACTGGAGATATTAAAGTTGTAGTCTGTGACTTACTAGAAAAAAAAAAGTGTGGGAACTCAGAATGTTAGAAAGAGAGGGAATTCCTGGCAAAAGTCATGAAGAAATGGCCTCTAGAGATGCGCAAGAAAACCAGAAAAATCAGAGACTAATAAAATAATGGCAAAAGTCACTCATAATTTCAATTCCTCTTATATTTTTTTTTCCTCTTATATTTTGAGAATCATTACAAAGTTTTATGAGGAACTTATATCGAAGTAAAAGTTGTTTCAAAGGGAAACAATTTTGATATTCATAATTAGGTATCACTATACATATTAGACAGAAAAGAACAATTACCTAATTCATAATATTAGCAACAACACGTATGAATATACTGGTCAGGCATGAAAAGGGACAGCCAGAAAGATGTGTTCTCTCCCCTCAGATAAGCCACAATAGCTGAACCCCCGGACCGTTTGAGAGCAAATGGATAATTCCTTGAGAAACCTCCTTTCATGAAAAGATAGTCATCTAAGAACAGGCTGTGAGTTTTGAACTTGAGCCCTTCACTCCCTCAGGTTACCCAGTGACACACGCACCCTCCAAGTCAAGGGTCACTTCCAGAGGAACCTTGCTTTTTGTTTTGTTAAGTGTGAGCGATTATAAAAGGGGACTGCCCCATTCCTGTTTTCCATCTAACTCACAGGACCATAAGGCTCTTTGAATGTGTTCCTTGATTTGTTGTACTATTCGATAAATAAATCTGACATTGTTGAAAGACACAATTTTATAGGTCATATTTCATGTGGCTTGTTCAAAACAATTATTCATTATTCATTACAGTCACCTGAAATACAGGAATTTTACTCTGTAGCAGGGCAGCCAACTTACCCACTTCACATCAGAGGAGGAAGGGCAGTTTTAAAAGATTTACCAGCAAGGAAACCACAGCCGTGCAAAATGGACTGTCTTCATAGCGTCCTGTTTGAAATCAGAGGACATAGGGGATTTACACTTCAGGGAGTCATGTATATATATATGCCTTACATTAATTTAGATTGCAGGATAGGAGCCCTGGTGGTACATGTGTCAAAATCAACTTGATGGCAATGTGAATGGTTTCAGGGTAACCTCAGGAAGCAACTGTTGACTGTGAGCAAGCAAACAGAACAAAACAGGTCTTTAAGTCTTAGATCAGTCTCAGGGTGTCTTTGTTGACCAACTTGATACCAGGGCTTAGCTTTTAATCACTAATAGGTAAATAAGAGATGATTCAGCATTATAAAGCCCTTTTAAGTGACATTGGATCCAACCTGTCTGCTTTTAAGGAATGTAGTGAGTTATAAAAATTCTATAGAGACTGCATTAAGTAACATACTTTATGCTCAACATATTTTGTAAGGAGAATTTTTTTCTAACTACATTAAGTAGAATAACTGGTTGCGCTACTTATCATTCTCTGTGTTTGCCAACAAAACCCAGGGATTCTTACATGGTTCAGCCAAAGCATTCATCCTCATTTAATTTGAAGTCTTCATACTCATTCTCTCAAACTTTTCAGTTTTTCCAAATTCCTTTACTTAAATCACAATTGTCAAAAAAAATCATCAATTGTCCGGCTTTCTTACTGCTGTATGCCTTTAAGCTTAAAAAAGTAATAATAAAAATAGCAAGTACCTAAAAAAAAAAATAAACAGAAAGTGAAACAGGAGAGAAATATGCAATACTCAGATCCCAAAATAAGGCAGTTTGATTTACCTTGTGGTGACCACTTTCACTATATGATTGGTTTTTCTGCTAGATAACTCACATCCTATTGCACAGTCTTTAACTAATGCATCATTCTTACTCTGTAATGAGATTTTACAGAAAGTATAGTATTTTATTTAAATCAACAACTGGCTTTAAATACATGCTTTAGGATTGTTACTTTATAGACCATTGATATTGTGCATGTATTCCAAAGAAATTTAGACAAAAGTTTTGGTAAATTCTCAAAGAAGCAAATTAGAGCATAATGGTTCTTATTCGTGGGATTCTTACTCATTTGATTGAATGACTGATGGAAACCGCATGAGAAATAGCAGAGCTCTCTGCATAGAGCACTCCAGTGATGTTTTGTAATACATTTCTGAGAAACAGTCTATTTGATCTAGTATTGAACTCTGTTTTTTCTCATGTAAATAATGAATGTCCTGAAAGGTGAGTTTCCTCAGAGATTATTATTTGCAATGGATGATGTTATGACTCTTGGGAAGGCCCAAGTTTAACAATGCTTTTAGCTGCACTGTCAAAGTTTCTCAGATCTCTCCAAGTTCCCCAGGGAGAAGCACATGGGAATACTGTGAGCCTAGAAATGCTTGAGCATTTGCAACCACAAATACTCCTTTGAAGATTTGCATTTTATCAAAAGGAAATGTTTACAAATTTTGAATTTTTAAAACTAAATATACCGAAAAAAAAGCTTTGCTCTTGGGCAATGTGCATGCAGGGTTTAATCTCAGAGATGACTCTGTGTTCTCCTGAGAATTCTCACATATTTTAGGAGGCAAAGATCCCCAAATTTAATATATTCTTAAATAGGAAAAAGACAAGATCATGACAGGTCATCAGGGTGAATCAGGAAAGCTCACCATGAGGCTATCCTACTTTCCAAAATATTCCCAACCATGTGGCTAATTAACCACGACCAAGAGTCAAACCTACTGCCTTTGAGTAGATAGATTCCAGTTCCTAAAGGACCCGTATAGAGATTCTAGGACAGTACATGTTAACAGCAGCAGCCAGGTTCACCTTTCTCCCATGGAATGACTGGTGGTTTGAACTGACACTCTGAGGGTTAACCATCTAACAAATGCCTGATAAAGCCAGCAGGACTTTAATTGTAGAACATGGACAATAAATGACATAGTCACAAAGCCAGATCGATGCATCACTTTTTCAGGTGGTACCAGCGTGAAGGCGCCGGAAAGAACTAAGTGCTTGGTTTATGGAAAGGCTTTGGCCAGCATGCGGTTCAGACTCCTTTTCCTTTTTCATCCTGTTGATTGCTTCTTTTGAGTCCGCTAGCCAACGTCAGCCGAGAAGCCTTCAGGCACTTTCCCATCTTCCCCAGTCATCCCACAGCACGCTCTTAGGAAGAATCTTCAATTACTCAAATTACATGATCAGCAAAATCAAGCTTGAGGCCTTGCCATTGTCTTTCCTCTCTTAAATGTTAACCAATCAGAATTTTCTTGTAAATTTGTGGATCCTCTGTACTTAACCTCTGGAAATTTTGATTCACTGCCACGTTTTGGTGTATCCTGAGGGGGGTGAGGGTGGGGGACAAAAAAAGGTATGTGCCACATGAGCATTCGGGATTTGTGGGCATATGGAGTGTCGGCGGTGGGGCGTACTAACCAGTCCAGTGACTGTTGAAACAAACGTAGGTTGGCTTTCGGCTTTGTGAAAGGCGTCACTGTTACAGTTGCCTACCTTGTAGAATTAAGCATCTCTACTCCACTCTGTCTTTCATCCGCTGTATAATACATCCGATTATGAAGCAGAAACAAGAAGGACCTCCAGAGAATGTAGAGAAGAGTCCTCTCCCAAGAAGAACTCTGAAGATGATTCCGCCTTCACGTGAGTTGGTCAAAGGCTGAGCCAAAAGACACGGGCAGATGGCCAGTTAACAGCTAAGACTTCAAGCCTCTGTAGCTGTTCCTGAACATAGTGAAAATAAAAATAATGGAGGAGTCATCCAAGAAGACTTTGATCTTATGATTCAAGGAAATCCATCCTCTCGATATTGAAAGGAAGTAGCAGAAAAGCAGAGGCAGGCTATCTACAGTGCACTTAAAGAAGATGAGAAAAGAGATTGGCGACCCTCTAATTAAGTTTGACTCATCTGACGGGATCTCTAGTTTATTTGATGAAACCAGGGACTTGGGAAACCGACCATAATTGGGATACACACACTGTTACAAGTCAGAAAAGTTTGCAGAATTGGTTCTGGGATGCTTTGATCACCTTGGCCAGGGTATGATTCATGACTATGAGGCTCTGGAACCTGTCTCTATTAAGGGCTTCCCATGGGAACCTTGGTGGCATAATGGCTACTTATTGAGCTTCCATCTCCAAGCTGGCAATTAGAAACCACCAGAGGCTCCCATGGAGAAAGATGGGGCTTTCTACTCCAGTAAACAAATACAGTATTGTAAACTCAAAGGGGTAGTACTACCCTGCCCCACAGGGTCCTTAAGAGTTGACAATCTACTCCATAGCAGTGAGTTTAGGTAAATCTCAGACAATGGTCTGGTTAACTAAAATAGAGTTGATTATCACACTTCGCAACTCTGCAGGATAGACTAGAACTATTTCATATGATTTTATAAACTTTCAATCTCAGAAATATGCAGAGGCAGTTCTACTGTCCTATAGGGTCATTATGAGTAGTAATCCATTTTATTACAGTCCATTTTTTAGAATATGTTTAAACTGCAAAGAATACTCTTTCAATATCTCTACTTAGCAAAGTCTTACTCATTTTCTAAACTCCAAAACCAATGCAACCATTTTAGATCACACACTCATAATTTAATCTCCCTTGTATGGATAGGTTATAGGAAAGCTTATTTGCATGTGTTGGCAAAATGGTTAAGCTCAATTGCCACACAAAAAGCTGGCAATCCTAATCCCCCAGCAATTCCCTGGAGGGAGAGGTGGCAGTTTGGTTCTGTAAGGATTGCAGCCTTGGGCAGTTTTACTCTGCCTCAAGTGTTACTCTTGGTATGACTTGGAATTCACACTGTGGCAATGGGTTAGGTTTGTGTTTCATTATAAAGAACTATCATATTCAGCTTTGTATTTTTCCAGCACTGTTATTCTGCCACTTTTCTTCAATTTGAATTGTGGTGTCACTCTCCTTGCTACAACCATGCCTTTCTTCAAAAGAACATATATATTAGTTTATTACTCTCACAATGACAAGGCACTCTTTTGAATTGATGTGTAATTATATCACTTTATCAATGCGAGCCCCAGAGCCAGTTCTCTCTCTCTCTCCCTCCCTCCCTTGTGTCTCAGCTGTCTGATACGTATATCAGTATTTAATTGAGCTAATGATCAAATCAATTAAAATAAACAAAGTAATTCATCACTAATAAATTAAGAATAAGGTGATGGCCAGGAGAGGCAATTAAATGAAAAGAAAGAAAATTAAAACATAGGTAAAATGTGAAATAGAGTAACTATATAATTGTATTGTTATGGAGTGTTCTTTTAAGCCTAAGGTGTATCTCTGGTTCATGGGAATTCTATTAACTGTGCTTCCAAATAACAAAGATTTGAGCATTCACAGAGATGTGCAGATGCAGTCAGATACTCAGAAAAGTATGCATTGCTACCAGGTAGAAAGAAGTTTCCAGAAGAGAATAAAAGCAAACAAAATACTGATTTGAAAGAAATTCATTGTATTGTGTTAGATATACATATCTACTTGGAAACATAACAAATTTAGTGATCAAACTTTTCAAAGTTTGAAGATATAAAGAATGGAAATTGATATTAAACTAAAAGAGGGAAAAATAGATGAGATTAACACCTCTTCAGCTGCAAATCAATCAGTTGAGAACATAGTTAAATACCACAATATCATCTAGCAGTAGTAA
>NW_022104341.1:14344842-14348437 GCF_000313985.2 Echinops telfairi | reverse complement strand
GTTTCCACCAGATCAAAACAGGGATCCTTGAAGGCCCTAAATTGAGTTCCTTTTCAATTTTAATTGAGTTGCAGGAACAAACAGAAATCTGAAGGGGTAAAATAAAAGCTGTAGTGTGGACGAGGTAATGTAACCCAAAGAAATTCTCCTCAGATAGCCTTAGTTAGTACCCACAGAGAATAAGCAGGTGCATTATCCTGATTGGGGAAAAAAAAATCATCAATGTAACTTTTCTGGAAGTTTCCTTGTGAGTGAAATTTGAATTTTTAAAAAATATTTCTTTATAGTAAGTAAGCTCTTGGATTGCCCTTAGAGGGTCAATCAATATTACTTTTCTGGAGTCCCCCACAAAAAAATCAGTCCCCATGAACTTCTCAGCCAACCTCTCTGCCTTGAAGTCACCTTTGAGGTTTTCCTGACCTTTCTTAAGACGCATGGTCTTAAAAACAAAACAGAAGAACCCCCTTTTTTTAATGTGACACACCATTCTCATAAACTTTTTGTAAAGCTTCAATGCTTTGGGAAGATGTTTGTGTTTGTTAAAAACTTGATATTAGCTCTTACCTCAAAACCATTTTTTTCTTATGGCACAAAAATTGTCTCTTTTAAAAACACAGCCTAAAGATACTAAGATAACTGTAAATGAGACAACTTATCTGCAGGCATCTACTGATTGCAGAGATGTATTTAAAAATTATTTTGCTTAGAAAAAACTTGTGGATGTATACACTGGACCTTCTAACAATTTAAAAAATTTATTTGCTGTCATACCAACATGATTTCCAGTTGAATTTAGATTCCTCAGTCAGAAGAGCACCGAAAATCTCAGAATAAATCAGTACTGACTTGGATTTTTGAAACTATTTGACATACTTGCTAGAGTCCCTAACTCTCAAGATGAATATAATGGAAGAATTAAGGATTACAGTCATGGAGAATCTTCTGTATATTTGTAATACCTAGGATAAACAAAACAGGGCTGAGTTAAGACAATACTAGTGAAATACAGAGAAACATTGAGAAAGACATTTTACAAATGGATTTACAACTCTTGTAAAGTAATACCAAACCTTGTGTTTATCCCAAATGCCCGTCACTGATAAATATTTTTGCTTTTGTTGAAATTTCCATGAACTATGTAGAGTAAATTTGTCTGAGAATGATAATCTACTATACATGTTAAAAAAATAACTGCCTTATTATTTATCTAGTGTTACTACAACAAAAATACAAGAAGTGTGTGGCCTCAAAACAGCAGAAGTATGTGTTTCCAAGCTGAAGAATCTGGACATTCACATGCAGGCTGCCGGTCGTAGGGCAAGACTTTCTTTCTCTGTTGAATCTGAGAGAGTGCCTCCTTTCTTTGCAGCTTCGGCTCTGGCTTAAGAGATCTGCATGTGGAATGACATGGATCTTTCTCCGGGAATGTTCGCTTCTCCTTGTGTCTCATATGCTCTTTATATCTGAGAAAATGGCATGGAGACCACATCTTAGCTCCTTCAGCTCCCAGTTGTGATTGCCACAAAGCAGAGGTCAGACATGACTCCACCCTTTATCTCATTTTACTCTATTCAAACATCAACTGGACCCACTAATGCACTCTACTTCTGTGGCTGGGTTTAATAATTCATTTCACTAACCACACAGTATTCACAATAGATGCTCCTGAGGTTGAGGTTTATAGGGAAGTCAACAGATTACAATTTGGGTGAGAAATGCTCAGGATGCAGCTGTTAAATCCAGTTTTTTCTGTGTCATGCTCATAAAAAGAGCTCTGTGTTGCCCTCTCTTTTGGATGGCCCATGCCCTCCAAAAGATGTTACACAGCTCTTTTAGAGCTGCTAATGCGTATCTAAGAAGTGTGCCACTCGGCTGTGAGCCTCAACCGAAAGGAACTCCGCCTCACTTCCATGAGCTAGCAAACCCAGCTCCCCTACTGAAATGTCCCTTCCACAAACCAGCCTTGTTCCCTGAAGCACTCAGTCCTCACAGGAGTCTTGGGGTCCAAAAGATGAACTTTACTCTTGGGCTTTCACTCTTGCGGGTGCTAAGAAAACTTCCTTGCTGCTTCTGAGATGACTCATTCTACTCCCAGCAGGATGACAATAACAATTAATCTGTTAATAATCACTTTCATCTGAATGACGTAATCCAACCAATGTCTTCCCTCACCTTCTTAACGCAAACCCATCAGGAACAAGGCTGTTTGGCAGGAATAACAGAGGCTATAGCTAGGAAAGTCATATTAAATAATTCACTATATTACAATATCTTGAAAGTGATTAGGTCTAACATGCACTCCATACTGCTACGGCCTCTCATTAAAACAACAAAACCCTATTTCCAAATGAGATTACATCCACAGTATAGGGGTTAAGATTCCAACACATTTTTGAGGGACACAATGTAGCCCATAAACAGGATTGTATTACCCAGATGCATAACATGTTAATATTAAAGTATCTAACGAATGATGGGAATTGAGGGAAAATGGTTCTTTTCTAAACACTAGTAATTCTGGAATGGTGTGCCCAGTTCTAGGATGGTGTACCCTATACATAGTTTCCTATAGTACTTTGAGAGAAGAGAGGGTAGAAAGAAAAAAACGAATTAAAAAATAACAAGGACAAGAGTTTTATCACATAAGGCATTGGTTCTATTTTATTCCTTCACAAATAGTTGTGATTGAAGGAGCGTTGCATGGAGAGGGGCAGTAGGGCACAAATGGAAACTTTGGTTCAGAAGAAAAAACATCTATGCCTTGGTCTCCTCATTGTGCACGGTCCCCAAGCAGAAATTATAACATTTTATTATTAAAGCCATAATTTCAGGTCTTCTATTCAGTGCACAGAATGTGATTTTTTTAAAAATCATTTTATTGGGGGCTCCTAGAGCTCTTATCACAATTCATCTATCCATCCAATCCATCCATCCATCCATCCATCCATCCATCAATCCATCCATCTATCCATTGTGTTAAGCATTTTTGAGCACATGTTTCCATCATCATTTCAAAGCATTTCTTTCTACTTGATCCCTTGGTGATTTTTTATCGGTTAAATGAATTTTGTAATTGTTTTCCATATTGTAAAAATGCTTTATTTGTTTTACATTTAAGCCCCAAATGTCCAGTTAAGGTGTAGTCTACCCCTTTAAACTTATTACTGAATGTAACATGTCTCTATGCCAAACATACATCTTTAATTCCTTCACATATGAATAGAAATTTGTAATGCATTCTGCAGGTTGATAGGGCAAGGGATATGCCATATGGTACAATGTTCAAGCATTTGGACTTTGAAATAAGAAATAATATGGCATGGATCAAGATCTACCATACTTTTTTAGGAGTAAGACTTCAATAGAAAAATATTTAAGCATACTTGTTTCAAACAAACAAAATTTAAGAAAGAGATTACCTACAGAGTGTGGGCTGGGTTAAAATAAACAATGAGAGATGTAGAAGAATCCAAGACTAGCTACAACAGTGAGTCATTAATATCTGCGATCTTTAGATTTCATAGGAGAAAAGAGTAGGAGCAGGAGGAACTAAAGGAGGAGGAAAAAGATGTGGATGAGAAGAAGAAGAGCTAGA
>NW_022104341.1:14341241-14343076 GCF_000313985.2 Echinops telfairi | reverse complement strand
ATATGGTGGCTCTGTTTTTGAAAGGAAGTACCATACTACTTTCCACAGAATTAGACTATTTTGTAATCCCACCAGCTGTGTAAGAGAGTTCTAATTTCTCTACACCCTCACCTAGATTTGTTTTCTGTTTTTTGTTCATTGCTGTCATTTCCAGGATTGTTTTGATTTACATTTCTTAAACCGCTAAGAACCACATCTTATCTTTTATCTTTGCTAGCCACCCAGATATGCTCTTTGGAGTCATGTTTATTGACGCCTTTTGCCTATTTTATGAAGTAAACTTTTTGCATTTTAGTTGCTGGAGTTTTGCAATTCCCATAATTTTTTAAATATAATTCCCATAAAGTGTACAGTAGTTCCTTATCAGAAATGGTCTTGCCTAATTTTTACTTTCGCCAGTCAACAAGTCTTTTGATCCATATTAGTGCTTATTTGTTAGGAGGGTCTACTCATCTAATATATGTTCTATTGTTTGAGAATTGCTAGTTATGTTTAATAGACTATGCCAAAGATTAGAGCTTTTAAGTTTACATATATTTTCTCTTCCACTATATTTATAATTTCAGGTTTTACCATTAGATATTTTATCCATCTTCATTTCATTTTTCTGCAAATAGATATCCAGTTTTATAGCACAATATATAAAAATAATCACTCCCCATACTGGGTTCTTTATGGCAAAGAGCAATGGTCTATAGGTGGATCAGTTTACTTCTGATTCTAAATTCTGTTTTATTGGTTTA
This sequence comes from Echinops telfairi, assembly GCF_000313985.2. Lineage (NCBI taxonomy): Eukaryota > Metazoa > Chordata > Mammalia > Afrosoricida > Tenrecidae > Echinops > Echinops telfairi. The sequence goes on along the minus strand of NW_022104341.1, from coordinate 14,342,333 downwards.
TATATACATCTGTTGTTTCACCAGTACCAGATTGTTTTGCCTAACATGACTACTTAGTAACAGCTTTGAGATAGGGCAGTGTGAGTTTTTCTCATTTTTTCTTCTTCAGTAATGCCTTGGTTATCTTATATTTCTTCTCTCTCTACATAACATTGGTGATTAGTTTTATCCATACATTTAAAGAATGTTCATGTGTCTGGATTGAAATTACAGTGGCTACAGAGATCCCTTTAGGGAGCGTGTTACATTGAGCCCTCTAGAAAAGCATAACCAGTGCCGCCTGTATGTTCTGCATACAGAAATAGATTTATACAGAGATAGCTTGCCAGGTGTAGAAGTAGGTAAATCCACCCTGGCTCATTAGTTTTCTCCTGATTTGTGTAGCTGTAGAAGTTGACAAACAGGAAGCAGGATAATGAAGTAGGGGATGCCAGAGGCCAGTTGATGATGCCGAGGTAAAGGATCTGAGGTCAGCCAAATTAATTCACTGTTGGTATTCTGTTTACAGCTCCTGGAAGTGGTAGACAAGATAACAAGAAATCTGTGAACCAGTTCAAAGATCTAGCTCCTGAAAAAGGCAAAGGTTCAAAGAGAAATGGGTTCTACTTTGCCTTTCTCTTACACAAAAGGCCACATCCACAAGAAGGTATCATTAGGCTGTGATCTGATTGATAGATTGAGTTTCACCCTTACCCTTAGCCAGGAGTATGTAGTTGACATAATCCCTAACCATCATAGGTAGTATTGATATTTTCACAATGTTAACTCTTTCTATCTAGGATTATGGTATTTTCCTCCATTTATATGTGTCTCTGGTTTCTTGAAAGAATGATCTCTAATTCCCTGTGTTTAATCTTTTACATTCCTATCTATGTTTATTCCTAAATATTTCATCTTTTTGGTGTCTACTGTAAAAGGTCTTGTTTTCCTCTAATATACTTTTCAGTTTTGCCAGATTATTTTTTAATCTTTCAAGAACTACCTTTTTATTGTGAGCAGATGTCCCGCTTTTGGCGGGACAGTCCCGATTTTTAACAACTTTCCTGTATCCCCTGGCATTCTTAAAAAGTCCTGATTTTTAGAAAGAATGCA
>NW_022104341.1:14338365-14340519 GCF_000313985.2 Echinops telfairi | reverse complement strand
TTATAATCATCAAACCAGAACATCTCTGCTATCAAAAAAACATCAGTCATAGCTATGCCTCTGAGACAGGGAACAAGAGGTTTATTCTCTGGAGAACTGAAAAGGATATACTTAGAACTTTAAAAAGCAAATATGATGATATGGGAGGTTGGGGGAAGGGGGTTAATAAAAATATATCAACAAATCATCAACACCTTTTATTTCTACCATATGCTGTACCCAGAGTGCAAAGCAGTATAATGGAGTATTCATCTTTGAAGAAAATGGACAGCATCAGAGAAAAGAGCTTAACCCTCTTAATTATTTCTAACTTATTTAATGAAATGGCTTGTTCTCACATCTAACTTTTAATTAAAGGATTTCCTTTAAGGAAACCTAAAATAAAACCCATGAACCAACAAAGGGACCCATATGCACTTTAAAAATTATTTTTTAAACCTATATTTAAATATTATTATAAAAACAATAATTTCTAAAATATATGGAAATCCTGATATACTTAGAGAATAAAAAATAATTTTAAATTCAAACATAATAAAGACAACAGAGAGATGCAGAAGTAAAATTAAGTGAAAAAAATTGCACAATGAGGTGAAAAATCATCAAACAATAGCAATGTCATTTTTTAATTTATAAAATAACAGACATTTATAGCCAAATATGTACATAGTAAATAACTTATCATTACATTAGTACTTATATTCTGTAAAAACCCTGCAAACACTGACTTAGCAAATATCAAACCAGAGATTCACTTTGAGTGACCCAAAGTTTTCATTATTCTGAACATGGACAATGCAGCAAATGACTACAAAAATACATGAATATTGAATTTACCATTGAAAATAAATTTGAGTGAGTAGGAAGATTCATAAATATGGAAATTTACAAACAATGAAAATCAACTGTGCGTTTATGTATGGGAGGGATTTGAAAGTTTGTAGAAAAATTTTATCAATTTTTATTTCCAGTTTTCTACAAACTCTTTGAAGCCCTTTCATGTATATATATATACACACACAAGGGTGTTCCAAAAAATATATACAGAAAAAAGTTCTGCTGGGTAGAGCTTTCATGGTAGGCATTTTCCCCCCTAGACTAGTATCAAGCAATGCACTCCGAGTGCACACAGTGGCATCACCGGGGAAGGTTTCCTTTAGTCACACTGAATTTTTTCGTAAAAGCAATTTTGTTGGAACCTCATTTTTTGTGATGGCCAATGTAAGAAAACAGCAAGCAGCTGTGAGATTTTGTTTCCTCCTTGGGAAAAATGCCACAGAAACTGTTGTGATGTTAAACCCAGCTTAAAGGGACAGTGCTCTGGGAAAATCTCAAGTGTACATGTGGTTTTCTTTTATCAAAAATGGTGAAGTGTCGATTGATGACAAATTTCATTCTGGACGTCCATCAACTTCCAAAGCAGACAAAAATGTCGACTTGTAATGCACAGTTCATTCTAACCGGTCAGACTCTTAATCAAGCTTTCTGTTTAGAGGTTCTGAAAAGATTGCATAGCAGTGTGGGACAAAAAAAGGCCTGATTTGTGGCAGACAGGGGATTGGTTTTGCCACCACGACCAGACACCTGCTCACTCAGCCATCTCAGTGAACCAATTTTTGACCAAAAAAAAACCCCAGCATGCCTCTCTTGCGCCATGCACCTTACAAACCTGACCTTGCTCCATGAGACTTTTTGTTGGTTCTGCAAAGGAAGAAGGACATGAAAGGACAGTGATTTGGTGATGTAGAAGAGGTGAAGGAAAAAATATGAAGAAGCGCTGTCAGCCAGCCAAACAGATGAGTTTGAAAAATGTTTCCAAGAATGGAATCACAGATTCGACAAATGTATTTAGTGTAATGGAAGGTACTTTGAAGGTGATAAGGTGGTTTTGTAAAAAAATTAAAATAATAAAATACATAGCTTTGAAATAAATTCCGTGGGTTTTTTTTGTTTGTTTGTTTGTTTGTTTGTTTTTGGCATACCCCCATGTGTATCTGTGTTTCTCTATTTATGGCTTCACAAATTTTAAAATTCCATTATCTTAACTTCCATCTTAAGCCAGTTTTTCAAAGCTCCCACTGACTTCTCCTGTGAATCAGTACTGAGTTTAATTCACTGACCTTCTGGTTAGCAACCCAACACCTAGCTCACAGT
>NW_022104341.1:14333088-14337435 GCF_000313985.2 Echinops telfairi | reverse complement strand
GGGTGGAGAGAGCGGGTGGAAAGGAGAGATTAATTTTAAAAGATGATGTGTAATTAAAATGGCATTAAATTAATATACTAGCCATTATTAGAATTAAATTAGCTATTATTCCAAGGGAAAAATAATTTTAACCTAGATTTATATACCCAGCCAAACTATTAATAAGTAATTCATAGACACAAAATTACTTTTAGGCACATAAATTAAACATAAAAGGACACATTAATTTTGGATCCCATGTACCCTGGGATTATGTTTTGGGCTATGATCCTCAGTGGTTGGCAGTTCAAAACCACCAGCAACTTCACAGGAGAAAGCCTGGGCTTTCTACTCCTGTAAATAATTACAGTCTCAGAAACCCACGGGGGTTTGCTATGACTCGATGGCAGTGAGTGAGTACATTCTGTCATAGGAAACCTCTGTGAACCATATTATAAAATGGACAGTGGGATCAGAAAATCCCTTGATGTAGAGAATAACAAAGAAGAGCCTTCACCTTCAAAGCATTTATCCACACAGGAACAGAAGCAGGAATCTCCAAAAGGCGATATGTTAGAAAAGATTTACTGGAGTGAAATATGCGAAAAGTTATGGATTTATAGGAAATATGCAAAAAGTTATGGCTAGATATCTACAAAATCATGGTCTTCAAGAGAGTTAAACTAATTCAAGTTTTAAAATCATTTATTTCAAAGAGGAATAAGTGAACAGTAATGGTGTCAAGATAAAACTGTGTAAGCATATGTCAAAGAGTTTTGCTTCTATGGTTTCAGTTAGTATATGCATGGGTTTATTCCAACCAAAAATATTTTAAAACATGTCTCTTTGACCAATGGATGGCAGCAGACAAATTTTCTCTGCAACATACTTGCCTTCATTTCATTAGGATGATTTTTTTTGTAAAGAAACTTGCTTTGTGACATGAAAATTAAAATTGTTAAGGTCAAGGTTAACATTAAATTTGTAACAAAGCTCAAGTGAGCATTTTCCAAAATCACTGAAGATTTGTAACAAGATTGATGGAATGCTGCTGCATGAAAAACAATAGTTTTTCCATTAATTGTTTTAAAGAAGGTTGAGAAGACCTTAAAAATGAGCCAAAATAGAGGAGACCATCAACCTCCTTGAATGAGGGAACTGACTTCCAGAAGTGATGGAAGAAGACCAAAAAATTCAGGTTTGGCACTTTTTATTTTAAAGAAACATCTTGTCCTCGACAGTTTTAGGTTTATGGATTCCACAGTCATTGACTAAATATCAGATATCTCAAAAACCTTATCTTTCCATCAGTCTTTACAAAAGATCAAAGCCAATATATGTGTTTTTTGTATGGAATTGTAACTGGGGAGGAGTCTAGCACTTACTAGTATGATTCCAAGAGCAAGTATCAATTAAATCTGGGACCTCCAACAGGATCTGCAGAGCCACTTAAATTCACAGTAGAGAGGCTTGCTCAGAAGGCGATGGTTTCTGGGGATTACAAAAAGATATCGAGATTGATTTTCTCAAAAGATGCAGGAAAAGCACAGGAGCGTATTATGAAGGGGTTTTATAAAAAGAAATTTGAAAGCTAAGAAAATTGAAAGTAGAAAATGTAGAGAAAAGTTTCTCAGAGGAATTATACAATGCACCTGTTCATTCTTCAAGAATAGTAAGGATTGTACTATAGGAATTTTGTTGGACAACCTTAACCCGTTTGCCATATCGCCCATATATTGCCCCTCCAGGCTTAATTTTGTTACACAAACTTGACTCCCTTGAGGATATCTACATGACCATTTTGAAGGGGTGTAATTTTAAGAGGACAAATTCTTCAGAGAATAGTTGTAGAGACGGAAATAGCTTTCTGAAGTGTCTAGATCAAAATGGAAGATGTGCTGAGAAACAATAGGTTTAGATGATTGTATTGTTGTATAATTATGGTTTCTATTACATTTTAGAAATATTATTTTGATACAAGTTAATTATAAATTTAACTAAAAATATTGGTGACATTTTGTAAAGCAGGGAGAGATAAATGGAGCTGATTTTGCAAGTGATTTAAATGACCTTTTTTACTAAATGACCAATCAAAGAGAAGTACAAGAATATTATCTAGAAATGCAAATATAACCATCAAAAGAAAGAGTTAAACACTTGGGAGATTTTTGTATATCACTATGGAGGGTGTATATGCTAAGAACATTTTAACTTGTTTTGCCTGACAGCAGAGACTAGGTTTATGTACGAATAATTTATGCATGATTGCTATCCTAGGGAAAAGAAGAAGGGTTGACAAAGTAAAGCAGGAAATGAGTGAAATGAGTTACTATGATGATTATTATTACAACTATTTCTGGTCCTTGTGACTGCCAATACTCAATATACATTCAACCTGGAAAAGTTAAGCCAACATAGAGAATTCAGTATGTGGGCTAATGCTGTGTGCCATCGAATGGATTAAAACCTTAGAGAGCCTCTACGACAGAGTAAATCTCCCCTTGGAGTTTCTGAGACTCATCTTTTTTTTTTATAGTAGTGGTAGTTTACTTTGTATTTCTTTCTTTTATTTTTTGGAGACTATCTTCTTTATAGGAGCAGATCGCTAGGCTGTCTCTCCCAAAGCTGCTGGTGGGGAAAAACCACCAACATTTTGGCCTTTTGGTTCACAGCCCAATGTTAACCATTACATCACCTGGGTCCCTCGGTAGATTAATAATTAACTGAGAAGCCAATGTACAGGACTAACTTACTTTACTTATTTAAATAACCCCAAATACCTTTACTTAAACAAATTGGTATCAGTGATAATTGAATCTTGTCTATAAATCTCCCTATGTCCCCTTTTCTGGGACACCTTCCAGAATCAACCTTTCCTTCAAACAGTAAATTTTATATTCTATACATATTTGTCAACCCCTTTGCCTTTCTGCTTTGGGAAACAACCATATTGTAACAAGAGGCGCAGGTTCTAGCTGCACATCTGTTAAATTTTTATGTGATATTTTTTTGTTAGCAAATCCCTCTATATTATTGTCACTGAAAAGAGAAAGAGAATGTATGTGTGTGTGTGTGTGTGTGTGTGTGTGTGTGTACAGAGGGAGAGACAAAGAGATTAAGTAATTTATCATCTCTTTCCAACATGCTATAATTCTATCAACTAAACAAGAGGAACTGAAAAGTGCCTTCCAAAGGATTTCACAGCTGCTTTGTATAAGATTGCTCATTTGAGGAATGTATAGATATTTTGGCAATAGTAAAACTAATCCTATATGAAAACTGTGTTGGAAGCAACACCAAATTCCACTTAAATCAGCTGTTTATTTTTCCATTTAGTTTCTTTCTAAATAATGCCCAAACTGGCAATCACAATTTACAATATTTTCCTACACTGGACACTGCATCAATGACATAAATTAACAAAGGAAAGGAAGGGTGACATTCAAAATTGACTCAATTTATGGTTTGGATGGCATTCCATCAGTTCTAACCATATTTGGCAGAGCATCACATATCAATGCCCCAAAGATTTGCTTATATTTTATTTTTAAGAAAAGAATAATGTGTTCGCGTTATTGTGCTTCCTTTGCATGTATAATTTATTTGAAGACAGTTACAAGTTGCAGTGTCAACTTTATATGTGCAAAATATTTTAACCAACATGAGTTCATTGGTATATTCTTTTTAAGAAGTAAATTTTAAACATAATTAAGTGGAAATGCTGAAGAAATAAATATCATATTAAATAAAATTGTGACCATCTTAAGAAGGGTCCCATGCCTCACAGACTTCTGACTTTACATACCAACTGTCCAAACTTCTGGTTTTGTTCAATTAAATCTGTAACAGAAACATGAGAGTTTTCAGCAAACAACACACAGCTGCACAAGAAAAGCACAGCTCCAAGTGCCTGCTTTCTAGCCAGCAGCAACACACCTCAATGAGCAGGTAGCAGTTCAAAGTGCGCACACCTCAGGCAACACAGAACCAAGTAGCAGGTCAAAGCAAGAGAAGAAAGAACCTTGGTGGTGATGGTCACTGGCTAGGTATTGTGGTCATAGAATCAATGGTTAAGGTCTATCTCCCTTTTAGTGCATGAGCACAACATCGTGTTTCTGTGTTTTGCTGTCCCCCTTTTCTCTTGAGTAGCCCTGCAGCCTAGATGGCTATGTGTTGGACTGCTAACTTCAAGGTCAACAGTTCAAATACACCAGCTGCACACTGGAATAAACATGAGACTTTCTGTCTTGTCAAGATTTGTAGCCTTAGGAACTCACACGTGCACTTCTATTCTGTCCTGTAGTGTCGCTGCGAGTCGGGATTGACTCAACAGCTGTGAGTGAGCATTATTGTTCTTCTTGTCTGTTT
>NW_022104341.1:14300618-14331354 GCF_000313985.2 Echinops telfairi | reverse complement strand
GCAATGAATGTATAAATGGGCTTTACACAATTGATTTATGTATGGATTGTGATAAGAGTTGTATGAGCCCCTAATAAAATGATTAAAAAAAGAAAAAGAAAATGTAGCTGAAACATAATTGGTGAATAATTTTCACATGTCTGAAAATAGTATCAGTGTAGTTATTTATAACTTTATACAGAAATCTCCTTGTACACAGAACACAGAGCAAGTGTCTTATAAATATTGTTATCACATTCCTATTAACTAGATGCCAACAAAATTTGTTAAATTAAAGTCATAACATTTTTATAATTGAATTTGTGTGTGTGTACAACTGTCCAGAGTAATTTATGTAAATACTATTTTTTTTAATTTACATTGAGGTATCCAAAAGAAATAGTCAAGTTACATGATTTCTTGAAACTTTATTAGCTCATGGATTAAAAAATAAAAATGAATAAAACACCAATTTTGTTTTGGGTTGATTTTGTGAATAAGGAGAAAGCTAACAGTTTCAATCACAGTGATATTTTGACCTAGCTTATTATTTTATTTTATTTTTTTTTACCTTTCTGCTTCTTGTGCTGATAGAAAAAAAATCTCCTTCCAGTGAAGCAAGGCATTAAAGCAATCTGCTTGGGAAAGTCACTAAACTCAATGCTATTCTAGGCTCTGCTGCTACAAGGTTGACTGATCTGGGGCAATGCAGCTAATCTGACTGACTGCTCCTAGTTCCTGGGAAAAGAAACAGCAGTAGCCAGTTCTTAAATATTCTGTGAAGGTGTATGGATTAATTAGGAAGACCTATAAAGGATTGTGAGTGGCATAAAGAATAATTTTTAATTTATGAAGACTATTGTTATCATTTTGGATCCTGAATTCAAACTGGTATGGCTTAAAAAAATTAAAGTATAAATAAAACAAACAAAATATGAATCCTGTGATAATGAATCATTATATCACTTTTGAGAATATGATGTATGACATATGAAGCATTTTAGTTCTGACTCAAATAACAATAAAAGTTTTGATATGTACTCTTCACACATACTGTCTTGGGCTGGATTCTTTAGAGAAGCAAAATCAATAAAGCTTATAGAAAAATTGATATCAAGAAAATGGCTCACACAGTTTTTGAAATGGACATGTTCCACGTCTTTGCATAAGATCCTAGGTTGGAGGGGGGTCTTTGGATTCACGTAGCTGAAGAGGCTGATGGACCCTACATTGCTAGAGGACTTACAGGTTTGGGGCTCTGGAGGAGAAAGAATCCAGTATCTTCAGGTCAGGTGGCAGCTGCTGACAGCTCCCAGGATCAGCAGGCATCATGGTGGGCTGTTGACTCCAGTTCACAGAACTGGAGGTAGGTAAGTCAGATGCAGGACCTAAGTTCTGCAAGAGGCATGAAATCTTTTCTCCTTATATTGAAAGCAAGGCACACTCTGAAAGGGATGTTGTCATTGCAGATTGCTAAATCTTCACTGCCAAACCACTGAGAATCCAGGTCAAGCCAGCCATCATCCATAGTTAAAATTATTTTATTGCTCAAACTTGTATTTCTATGAACAAATAAGGGCATTAAGCATTTTTTATTTCAATATTATAATCTTACAATCACCTTTTTATAAGAACAATGTTACTAATATACAAATATCTTCATATCTCTCTAGAACAATATAAGATACCATTCTTAATAATTCAATTTTTGAACTTGTATATCAGAGTAGAAGAGAGAATTCTGATAGCATCAAAGCCATGATTATAGTAAAAATGACTGCATTAAGTCTGTAGAAGGCAATGTTGCTCAAACAAAGAAACATCCAGGTTTTAGCATAACCAGACTACATTTCATCTGACTAACCTTGGATCTCATCATGTGCAAATGTAATTTTATAGACAGGCTTTCTTGACCACATTGTCAAAAAATAACTATGGCCCAATCTTCTCCATCCATCTATCTCTGATTTACTTCACTTCTTTTGTTCTTTATTATCCTGTCTACATTTGACATTACTTCTGTGTTATATCTGTTTCTTCTAATGAAATCCAAGATCCCTCTGAGGAGGAATTTCATAAGTTTTGTTCTTTTTACTGCTTTAAACCAGGGCCTATTGAGCTTGGAACCAATTGGCGTCTAGTTGATTCTGACTTTTGGCTGTTGCATGTGTCTCAAAATAAAACTGCATGCTATAGAATTGCATTGATGCAGAATTGCAGGGAGATGACAGGCCTTTTTTGTGAATTAAGTACATTGTTGTTATTAGGTATTGTTGAGTCAGTTCTGACTCAAAATGACTGTATGTACAATAGAAATGCTGCCTTGGCCCGCAGCACCATCAACTTGCTATCTTATTTGAGCCCACTGCTGCTGCCACTGTGTCAGTCCATCTGATTAAGAGTCTTTTTCCATTTTCATTGGCTTCTATATTACCAAGCATGGTGTCCCTTTTCCAGGGGCTGGTCTCCCCTGATAATCTGTATAAAGAATGTGGGATGAAAGTCTTGTCATCTTCGCTTCTAAACTATTTAAAATGTATTTCCTGAATATATACATATATAATCAGGAAGAGGACCAGATTGGAAATATAACCATTGCATAAGGACTAAGAAAAATTGTGATGCTAATATTGCATCTGGTTTTAAGTTATAAAAATATTTTAGACTTGAACTATCATAAGTCTACACTAATAAGGAGAAATTAAGTAAAGAAACTAGAGGTGGGCTCCATATCTAGATGTGCATACCGATGGTATACTAGAAAAAAAAAAGGTTCCAATGTTTACCATGGGGTTGCTCAATTTTGCCATCCTGCTAGGTATAAAATGAGTCATCTGAGCTGTAGGAAGGGGGATTCCACTATCAACAAAGAGGAGCCATGTGTACAGTATAATGTGTCATTTGGGCCCTGAGACACCTATGTACTGAATCTCCTTCATCCAAGTACAGAATGTTGTGACATCAGAGAACAATAGAGGGCTGGCACAGGAAAGGCATAGCAGAGAAGAAGCTGTCCTGACAAAAGAACTGAACTCTGACCATTCTGAGTCCTGCACTCTAACCTGTTAATATACCTAATAAAGCCTATAGTTGAGACTACTGTGGGGTCAAGCGACACAGCCACACAGGTCCTGGTGTGCAATGTAAACAACTCTGGGAGGAAAAGGTGATAAATAGCAGGATAGGAGTGAGTGCAGGGGAGAGACTGGTCTCCAGTTTGGGTGAAGAGCAGTGAGTTTATTCACAAAGAAGGCTTTACAGTAACGGGGCTTGCAAGCCAGTTGTTAGCCCACACAGTGAAATGGGCAATGTGTTAATCTTCAATCCTGAGCCTTCTGGAACACTCCAAAGGAAGTGTCTGGCAGGAGAGAAACAAATGGTGTCAATTGCACTTTGAAAATAAAAGATAAAGGCAGTGGATACTCTTAGAGATAAACTTTCCTTTAACAGGGTGTGTGAGAAGCCAGGCATGCATAGAAGACAATTTATCATTTTATGGAGGATATATGTGAAGGGCATGTTTCCTGGATAATATGTACATTTGGCATTTATCAGTAACATGGAGACCCCATGGAGGTTTTCTTCTAGTCCAGTGGTTCTCAACCTTCCTAATGCCGTGCCCTTTAATACAGTTCCTCATGGTTTGGTGACCTCCCAACCATAAATTTATTTTCATTGCTACTTCAGAACTGTAATTTTGCTACTGTTAAGAATCGGGTGATCCCTGTGAAAGGGCTGTTTGACCCCCAAAGGGCTCGCAATCCACAGGTTAAGAACCGCTACTGTAGACACTAGTGCCAGTTTTCCAAGTTCTCTTGGCATGAGAGTAGAGAATGGGCCATACACCTTATTCCAGGTCCTCAGTTTCCCATGGGCTATGGTCTGTGAGTTGTGTAGCTATTGTACCTAACTGCCAAATGGAGCTAAGAACTAAGGAGTGCTGTAAGAGGGAATTGATGAAATTACAGAGTGGGGCTTTGTCTGACTTCAGCCCCACAGGAATCAACCAGGAGCTGATGCTGATGATGGTGATGCTCTTCCTATCCTATTATGTAATCAGAGGGAATTAGATGCTGCCTCCACATCATTGTTACAATGTATGTGTTTGTTAATTTAGCTGCTGGTTCTTTTCATACTGTTTCTCTAGATTCATATTTTTATTCAAGAACAGTCTAAAATTCTGAAAAACAAATATGAATTATTTAGTAGAAATGATGGAAAGAAGGAGCAATTATATTTTGAGCTTTTAGGCCTTGATCCAGTATATGCCAAACTGGAGAATACAGCAGCATATCTTAGCCTTAGGTTCTGTGCATGCATCTTTCCTTGGAGGTCAGGTCCCCAGCCTCTAACCGCTTATGCCTTGAATGAATATTTTCAAATAAAATTTTACCATTTCATTAGGTTTAGTTCTTCTGGGTCCCATCATCATGTGTCCATTATTGAAACTTCTTTGCTAAATGATGAGAGTTTAGTCTGAGACAATGTTGTGTTGGTTATCATGCCAATACAAGTCCACAGGAGTCAAAATGTGACCATCAACTTGAATGTTGAGAACATATCATGACATATTTGATTCACTGAACACTTATGGCAGAAGACCCAATGAGATATGGGAAGATAACAAGACAATGATTTATGAAGAAAGAAAACAATCATTAAAAACTCAAGAAAGAAAGCAAAGATCAAAGTGGAGGTCAGAAGAGACTTTGAAATTTGCTGTTAATCATAGTAGCAGCTAAAGCCAATGGAAGAAGAAAAGAAATGAAAGAGCTGAATAATAGGAAATTTCAAAGAGCAGATCGAGAAGACAAAGCCAAATATTATAATGAAATTTACAAGGAACTAGAATTAGAAAACAAAAAAAGAAATCGCATACTCAACACACCTGAAACTGAAAGAACTCAGAAAAATTCATGCTTCAATGAACAATTTTGAAAGATCCTAAAGGCAAAATGTTGACAGATACAGGAGCATCAAGAGAAGATGGAAAAAACATAGTCACTGTACCAAAAAGGAATAGTCTACAGTCCATAATTACAAGAGGTAGAATATGTGTAAGATCCAATGTTGCTAAAGGAAGAAGCTCAAATTACCCTGAATGCATTATCTAAAAACAAGGCTGTAGGAATTAATGGAAGACCAATTGAAATGTTTCAGAATGATGAAGAAGCACTGGAAGCACTCACTACACTGCAGGAAATCTGACAGCTACTTGGCCAACTGACTAGAAGAGATTCCCATCTGTGCCATTTCAAAGAAAAGTGAACCAAATGAATGCTTAAACCATATTAAAATATCATTGATATCACATGCAAGTAAAATTTTGATTTTCCAGCAACAGTTGCAGCAGTAAATTGACAGGGAATCCAGAAGCTCAGGCTGGATTCAAAACAGAACATTGAACACGGCATACAATAGCTGATGTCAGATGGATGCTGACTCAGAGCAGAGAATACCAGAAAGATGTTTACTTGTGTTTCATTGGACTACACAAAGACATTCAGTTGTGTGGACCATAAGAAACAGAGGATAAGCTTGAGAAGAACAGGAATTCTGGAACACTTTGTTACGCTCATTTTCAATTTGTAAATGGACCCAGAGACAGTTGTGTGAACAGAACATAGTTTAAATACTGCATGGCTTAAAATTTTGAAAGTTGTGTATCAGAATTGTATACGTTCACCATACTTATGCAACTGATACGCTGAGCAAATCATTAAAGAAGCTGGATTATATGAAGAAGAGTGACATCAGGATTGGAGAAAGGCTATTAACAACCTGTGATATGCAGATAACAAAAGGAATTGAAGCACTTGTTGATGAAGATCAAGGATTGTAGCCTTCGGTATGGATTACAACTCAATGTATGGAAGACCAAAATCCTCACAATTGGACCAATAGTTAACGTCATGTAAAATGGAAAAAAGATTGAAGTTGTCAAGGATTTTGTCTTACTTGGTTCCACAATCAATGCTCTTGGAAGCAGTGATCTAGAGATCTAAAGCGGTATTGCATTAGGTAAATCCACTGCACAAGACCTCTTTAGAGTATTGAAGAGCAGGAATGTTACTTTCAGGACTAAAGTGCAACTGACCCAAGCTATGGTATTCTCCATTGCATTATGTGCATGTGAAAGTTGGATATTGAATAAGGAAGACCTTAGAAGAATTGATGCATCTGATTTGTGGTTCTGGAGAAGAATATTGAAAGTACCAAGCACTGCTATAAGGACAAATGATCAGTATTGGAAGACACAAGTCCAGAGTGCTCTTTAGAGGCAAGGATGCCAAGATTGCCAAGATGCCAAGATGCCAAGATACTTTGCACATGCTGTCAGGAGAGACAAGTCCCTGGATAACTATATCACCTTTGGTAAACTAGAGGGAAGCTAAAAAGAGGAAGAGGAGATGGATTGACACTGTGGCTGCATCAATGGGACTCAGGCATAGGAACCATTGTGAGGTTGATACAGGGCTGTTGAGTGTTTTGTTGTGTTTTCATAGAGTCACTATGGGTAGGAACTAACTAGATGGCAGCTAACAACAACAAACCTTGGAAGCGGTCCTGTAACTCACCCATTGCATTTACCAAAGACTACACCCAGTATCCTGTTACAACTAGGTTATGCCTAACAGCATCACTTCCTTAGGACAAGAGAAAAGTCCTTTTGCACCACATTGCACTTCTAAGTACACGCATTGGAGATATCTACCACATATTGCTAACAAAGTCCAATTAAAATAAGGTCATTATTTAAGTGCTCCACTGAGATTTTCTTTAGAAAGCCAAGACAGTATTTTATTAGTATTGTAGAGAACTGTGAGAGATGAACACAGTCCAAAGCAAGACTCTTCTGTTCTTTCTTTATAAAAGCAAGTATGTTTGATTCACTTTACAGATTAGTAAAATTTTGCAATAAGTTGATTTTTAGTAATGCAATTCACTGTATAATCTTTGCTTTTCAATCTATGGGATATATTTGACTTTTTTATATTTAATTATTAAAAATGACAAGTTTCTCACAAAATGGCTTTATATTCTATAGGAAATATCTTTATGTAATAAATTTGAAGCCAATTCTGTATTATATGTTCACACCCACAAATAATTAGGTTTTCATAAATATCTTTCAATAATATTTTCTAATTATAATATGTTCTTGAAAATGTGTTAGATTTATTTCACAATAACTTATTTTGTTACTATTTTCAACAATTAAAACATTTATTTAACTTTCTAATTATTTTTGATTCATTTAAATAACATCAAATATAGAATAAGGAACTTAAATCTGTATCACCTGTGAGTAATCACATTGTTTCTTCCTTTCCAATGCTTATAGATATAAAATTATTTTTCTTGTTTTATTGATTTGAAAGAACTTTGTATACAATAGTTGATAAAAGAAATGGTGATATATATTATTGACTTTTACTTACTTGAAAGGATAAGATATAATTTGTGATTTTTCTAATTTAATTATGATCTTGGAAAACCACATAGCACAGTATAGTTATAGAAGTAAATAATTATGTAATATTAATTTTATGCCAAGAAGTGTCTTAAGAACTTCACAAGAATTTTCATTACTAAAGATGAAATACTTCATTTAGAAAAAAAGGACCATTCATGACACAGAAAACATCCAAATCACAGAGCTAGTGAAAGATGTTTCAGCCCTTCAAAAGTGGCTAGTTGGTCCCTTATATCCAAGTTCTTAATACTCTGCCATCCTACAAGCTGATCACAAGTGCAATGTTTTGTATCTACAAAAATCCAAACTATAAAGATTTTATTTTATGAATATCTAGCAATGATTTCATTATTTTTTGTTTCCTGTCTCTTTGTTTTCTATCAGTAAAATGGAAGAAACAATTTAAGATGTATTTATATACTAAAGAAAATGAACATATATGTGGAAATATGTTTATATACCGGTGTTACGAATTTCACATATATCAATGATCTAATTCAGATTTAAACAAAAGTGAAATGGCCTGTAAGCAGAGACAGTAAGTCTTGACTCTATAAGCGTTTTCTAAGTGATGTTTACTTCCAACTATATATCTGTATGTACTTCTTAACAAAAGAATCAATCTATGAGTACTAAAATGTTTAGCCTTCAACCTGATCAGCGAGGATTCCATTGTAAAATGTTCTTGGGAGCTGTCACCCAAAAGCCATAGTCTCACATGGCTGCACACTCTGATGGGAGAGTGCACCGCTTTCCAAAACTGAATCAAATCAGTGTTTAATCATTTAATCAATTATTTTACATGCTCTGAAGGCAGATGATTTTTAAAAGTAGCAACACCAAGTTGGCAATTAATCCTAAAATGTTCAGGATTCAAATACTTAGCCAAAAAATGCTAATAATAAAAACAAATGAGTAGCTTTAATTCTCAGAATGGATACTGACATTCACTATGCATTGAGGGAAAATGCGTAGTGTACGTATGATATCTTTACCTAGGTGATGCCTTGGCATTGCTGTAAAAGTATGTACGAGGAAACAGAGTTTGTGTTTAGTATACGTTTTATATTTTCTGGGCAACAACCTCAGGGTAGAGGGAAGGAAGAAGATTATATAAAAATGATTGTTTTGGGGATGCACTTCTGATAAAAATTGATGCGTTTATTCTTGTGTAAGCTCAGGGAATAATGATGGCCAAAAGACAATCTCAAATGAATGAATACATTTAAAAACATTATTTGGGGCTATAATCAATGGAATAAAACCAAATTTCCAAATATTCACTTCAAATCTTAGCAATTACACTCAGTAACCCACATTCTAAAGAGAGGTTTCATAAATTCTGTGATTCTAACCTAATTGCAACACAAGGGAAAAAAAACTATTTGGCTCTAGAATCCTCTGCATGTGATTTATGCGATGACAGATATCTCAAAGATAGACAAGGATATGGTTGTTAGGTGTCATCAGTCAATTTTTGACTCATACTTAAACCATGTGACTAAGTAGAACAGTGTTTCTGGGCTGGAATTGTTACAGCAGCAGGTCCCCACGTCTTCCTCCTATGAAGCAACAGGGGCCATTAGCAGTGAAGCATTTTAGTGAAAAAGTAGAATAACTCACATTTTTATCTCTTCTTTTCTTTCTTTAAGATAGGTTTCAAAACTATTATTTAGCAAAAATGGAAAAAAGAACAAATACAAACAATATAAGGCTAATATTAAGATAATCTATTTGTTTAAACTTCTTATCAATTTTGATACCAACAGACCCTCTCCCAGCACTCTCTACTTCTCAGCTGCATTTGGTAATTTGGTATAATAATCATACAACTCGTAGACCATAGTTTCAATTATGAGCTTTATTAGGAAAGTGAATAGGTTACAAATCAGACTCAACATGGTCAAGATCCAGTTCTGTGGGCAGGAAATCCTCTCTGCTGCCAGGTCTCTGGCTGACCTTTAGCCTCTTGGTCTGGCCTCTAGCCCAACTCAGGCGAGGTTGTAAAGCATATTTAGCACTGCTGATAAATGCCCCAGTGGCATTCCACTCCACTGTAAACCTCCTAGCTAAAGACATCTGGCTAAAGTCTGTGGGTTAGCCAGCACAGCTTGCTGATCAAGTATCTGAAAGGTCTCCCTTCCACGAGACAGCCTTTTATTCAAAGACACTCACTTTTACCAGCTCTGTGGGCTCTGAAGTCTTCTTCTTGGTCTCCTGCTTCTGAGTCTTGGTTCTGCAGCTGCCTTTGCACTGCTCCTCCTCCGTTATGTCTCAGGCGCCACAACGTTCTGTACTTGGATGAGGGCTATTCAGTACATAGGTGGCTCAAAGTCCAAATGACACACTACACTCCTGGCTCTTGCTTCTTGATAGTCGTGCAATCCCCCTTCCTACTGCTCACATGGCTCATATTACACCCAACAGGATGACAACATCGACCAACCTTATGTTACACATTTCCGAATCATTTTTTTCTAGTATACCATATGTATACACATTTAGATTTGAAGTGCATCTGTAGTTTCTTTATTTAATTTCTTACTTACGATAGTTCAAGTCTAAAAATTTTTTACAACTTAAAACCATATGCATTCTTGGGGAAAACATAGGCAGCAGTGATAATAATTTATCAAAAAAGTTACCAAATTACTGGATCCTTGAGTGTTTTATTCTTGAACACAGCCCAGTAAAAATTCTGAGAAAATTGCCTCACTTCGTATTTGGATCACTTAATGATGGCTTTGGAGGTCCATGATTTATTTCAATGTTCTTCTTTAAGACCATCGTTCAAATGATCCAAATACTAAGTGGATCCAAACATGCTCTTCCCACAAAAACCAACCAGAGAGAAGAGATTGCCCATTTTCAGGATTAAAATCATTTACCTCAGACTCTTTATTGTGTAGAAAATGTGCCATTTTCAACACAATAGTCTGGAACATTCATATAGGCAGTCCATCAAATAAGAGAGGTAAAGAGACAGGAGTAACAACCAGCAGAACCACAGTTGGGTATAACCGGATGTTGCAACTAATAGCTGATTGAATCAGGAGCCCTTCTGGCACCATGGGTAAGCACTTGACTACTAACGTAAGCAGGTCAAATCCAGCAGCTGCTCCCTAGGAAAATAGGCCTGATGGTCTTTACCCATAAAGATTGTTCTGGTTGTTCTTAGTTGCCATTGCTTCCAACCCATGAAGACCCTTGGCACAATAAGGAGAATCACTCCTGGTCCTGCACCATCCTAACAATTGTTGCTAGGCTTGATCCCAATGTTGTAACCAGTGTATCAATCCATCTCCGTGATGGTCTTCCTATTTATTTATTTTTTTGCTGCACCACTACTTTACCAAGCACGACAACCTTCTCAGTGTGACACCACATTATGACTAAATTGGCAGACCGGTAATGGCCCATATAGATGACATCTTGGAAAACTCTTGGACAGTTCGAATTTTTCATATAGGGTTACTGTGACTCAGAATCAACTCAACAGCATAGATCATTTGTAATAACACTATTAAGATGTTAAAATATATAAAACTTTGATCTACAAAAATAAATGAAAGTACTGGCAATGGAATAAATCATTAAATTGACATTTTCTTATTTAATTGCTTTAACTGATAATTGTCTAAAGCAAACACAATATCAATGCAGAGTATATTTTTGTGTATATGAATTTCAATACATGAAAATAGCTCAATGTTGGAAAGGAAGGAGAAAATAAGAAATATTTTTAATGTTTTTACATGAAATATAAAGTTCTATGATATAATTTGAAGGTAGGATTCGCTTTTTGAAAAGAGGTATGCTATTAATCCTGGCACCCTCCAAAAATGTTTATAATGTATATGTGATAAATCATGATTAGAAGACTTACAAAATTCTTATTTAACAAAGAAATTTAATATAACTAAAGGAAAATGAATACAACTGCAAGAGCAAATTGATTAAAATAGAAAGGTACTGTATGGCTAGCTAGTTACTATATTTAAATCTACTACATCAGCGATCATATCAATGCTAATGGTCAAAAATCATGAAACAAAAGAGAAGTGATTTCCAGATTGGAAGAAAAATAGTGAACACATATCTAAATGCTGCCTATAATAAATCACAATTAAATTTAAAGTCCTTATTAAGTCAAAAGTGATAATACAGATTTTTAAAAAACATGTGAAATACTAATTTATACAAAACTTTATATCAGAAAAATGTACCACAGAGCAGACACTATTCTCATGTTGTAGAAAAGACATTACACTGTGATAAAGTAATTATGTTTTTCAATAATACATAAAAATTCCTAACGTGTGTGCACTTAAAAGTTGAGTTTCAAAATGCACGAAACAAATTTGACAGAACAGAAAGAGAAAGAAATATCCACCATCATTGTGGACATTTCAACATTCTCTCTGGAAAATTGGCCATTCAACTAAGGAGAAAATCAGTATTGATATAAAAGCCGGGCAGGGGGAACTGTTGATAAACATGACCACTTAACAGATCTTTGCAATTCTAAAGCAAAAGAAATCTTACAAAGGTCAGTCCGAGATAATAAAAGATTACATTAAAATCAATAGCAAAAAGATTACAGGAACCCCCACTTTCATTTGCGACTTTAGCCCCACGTGAGCCAAAGAGGATGTCTCAAGGGAAATTTAGAATATTGTATTTTTAAAGGAAGAACACACACGTTGTGCGGTTTCTCAAATTGTGCAACCTCCTTTAACATTAGTTTCCTTTGCACGTGATCTATGTGTGCCGTGTGTCCTCAGTCAGTTTCATCTCCACGTGACCCTGTGCAATAGAAAGAACCCAGCCCAGTGCTTCACTCTCCTCACCGTTTTCCTTATGTTTGAGTCCACTGCTGCAGCCCCTGTGTCGATCCATCTTGCTGAAGGCCTTCATCTTTATCGCTGGCCCTCTACTTGGCCAATCATAATCTCCTTCTCCAGGGCCTTGTCTCCCCTGACAACAGGTCCAAAGTATGTGATGCAAAGTCTCCTCCATCTGTACCTTTTAGGAGCATTTTTGCTGAACAAAAAGAAAAGATGTGTTTGTTCTTTGGGCCGTCCATAGTACTTTCCCTGTTCTTCATAAGCATCATAGTTCAAATGCATCCGTTCCTTTTTATTCTTCATTATTTAATGTCCAACTTTCACAAGTATAGGATATGATTAAAAATACTCTGGTTTGCATCAGGCACACCTTATTTCATTAAGTATTCCTTATCTTCTAGCATTTTAAAGAGGTCTTATGCAGAAGATGTTTCCATTGCAGTGTGCCATTTTATCTCTTGTCTGCTCCTCTGAGTACTGATTGTGGATCCAAAATAGATCCTTGACAACTTTAGACTTTGCTGCATTTATCATGATGCAACCTACTGATCTAGTTGTGAGGATTTGGATTTTCTTTACGTTGAGTTGTAATTCATACTGAAGGCTGCAATCGTCGATCTTCATCAACAAATGTTTCAAGTCCTCACTTTCCACAATGAAGGTTGTGTCATCTCATGCTGTGGGTTGTTGTAGACCTTCCTCCAGTCCTGGTGCAGAGTTCTTCTTCATAGAATCCGACTTCTCTGATTGGTTGCTCTCTGTGCAACTTGAATAAATATGGCCAGAGGATACAACTCCGTGAAGCACCTTTCCTTATTTTAACCCATGCAGTATTTCCTTATTCTGTTCACCCAACTGTTTCTTGAGCCATGTACAAGTTCTGCCTGAGCACAACGAAGTGTTCTGGAATACCTAGTCTTCTCAAGGCTATTCACAGTTGTTGTTGTTTTTTGCGTAGTCAATAAAACACAGATAAACATCTTTCTTGTATTCTCTGCTTTTAGTCAAGATCTAGCTAACATCAGCAATGCTATCCCTTGTTCCACATCCTCTTCTGAATCCAGTGTTATCCTCTGGCAGCTGGCAGTGTACTACTGAAACCTGTTGTTGGATGATCTTCGTGTGTTATATATACATTTATGGATGCTATTCAAATGACTGGGTTTTATGTGAAAATGTGATGTGTATGTGAGTGTGTATTTATTGCATTAAATAGAAACAAAATATATATTTAAAATTGTGGGCTAAAGTTAAAGTAGTGCTTAGAATGAAAATTATATGATTAATGCTTTATCATATTTTTGCCATATTTATTTTGCAAATAATTTGCCTATGAAAGTAATATATGTACACAAATAACACACAGAAATGGTGCAATTCAGTAAATAGTCCTCGTGAGCACATTCATGCATTTAGGCTATGCAGGTCTACTGACACGTCCTGAGTAAATTTTGACCTCACTAGCTTATCCCATATTATAGGCAAATTACTTCATTTTGTTTCTTTAAAATAATCTGCTGCTTATCTGTGTAGGCATTAAAAAATAGTCTAAAATTCGATTTTCATTCTTTTTATATTTATAATCTTTGGTTTCAACATAGCATCATTCTGTAAAAAGATGACAATATTTTTTCAGGAAACAACAAAAGGTACATTTACTTTTGTGCTACCAGTTACTTTGGCTCAAATTTCATGTAATATAAAGTCAAAACCTACATGAAGTGAGTTCTTGTTGGACAAGAAATACTTATTGAAGTCGGTAACATTGTTTTAAATAAAGTGACCCGCTTTTGCTTTTAGGACTTTTATAAAAACAATGAGGGTGGGGGTAGGGGGGTTGTATGATGGGTAAAATCAAATAAATACATATATAATGCACATATTATTTGTAAAAATTACCGTAGTCTTCTAACTGATCATCCCCGTCCAAGGTTAATCATCAACACAGAAGACAGTGTCTTTTTTATCTGTTTTTATTAGTTGGGATTTAATACATATATCAGATCATTCCATATTTCTATCTACAGTGATGTGATTATTTTTAAGGTTGAAATTAAGTCATGGTACATGTCTGGGTCACTGCTCACAGAAAATTTGCCAACATACTTATGTAAGGAATATCAACTCTCTGTATGGCATGACCCTCTGCCTAATTCCCTTTTACGCTGGACTAATTGTCAGCCACACTAACCTTTGTGCTCTTCCTCAAAAGCAGCAGAATACATTTACCTCCAATCCTTTCCAATCATTTCTTACTCTGCAATAAATTACAATGCTTTCCATACACGTATGACTTTCTCACTTTATTAAGGTGTCTCCTACAACTATTAGAGAATTCTCTAGCCACCCTATGTAAAACTCTACCTCCTCTACCAGCAACAATTACCATGATACAACCAATAGATCTTACTATGCAAGCGCTTCAACAAACAATATCGCTTTCATTCAACTCCCTTAATGATGGGCACACAGATATGGTTAGCATGGTTCCCCTTCACCTCAGGGTCTCCAGCTAAGGAAGCATAAGTGGCCTGTTTATTTCAAAGCACTGCTTTCAAGCTCTGTGTGGCCCTCTCTACTCCAGGTAGTCAGAAAACCTGAAGAGAGCAAGAGCAGAGCAGGGCATGTGTAGTTTTGTTTCTCACTTACGAGCTAAACCTGATAGTTGTGCACTTCTCTTTCACATTTCATTGATTAAAACTCAGTCACAGAACTATACATGGCTGAGCTATGTGCTTAGGAAAAAGAGGACAAAGTAACTTTTGGCTAAAAAAAAAATATCAGTCTATGATAAACTTGTTTATTCATTCATTGCATTTTTATCAGAGCATTTATTAGCTTCCTATGTATTAATCTTTTGTTTATTATTTTCTTTTCATCAAGCTTTAGGTAAATGTAATTGCCATGCATAGAGACACTTTGGGTATTTTTCATGTTGTTCATATTGTTGAGAATAATCAAATGCCTTGTTTCCAATTTATATATTGATATTTGTTTAATAAAGCTTTCAGAGTGAAATTATGAAGATATTGAATGAAATATAAAATAATCAATGATATTTCAGCTCTATTAAACTCTTTTAATAAATATGTTAAAAAACAGAAAGTGAATGATAAAATTGTTATTAATTCTGAGACAAATTCTCTCATTTAATTGTCTCATTTGTGTTTCTTACTAATAAGCACTGGTAACCATTACTGTGTTAGACAGGGTTCTCTAAAGAAAAAAAACTGAGACACATGATTTGATAGATGATAGATAGATAGATATAACAAAAGAAATAAACAACTAATTAGTCCATAGAGTAGTACAAATGGTTCAGTGCAACTCACCTCCATGAGACAATTAATTCACTGGCAGTCCAACTCACAAGGGCTACTGGGTGCAAAACAAAGAAGCAGATAGCTGAGTCCTCTGTCGAACAATACAAGCAGTCTGGCCACAAGGAGCAAACAGCAGGGCAGGTGACCAACAGTTAGCCAGATGACAGGGTCCGCCAGTCCGCTCACGTGAAGTATACAACAGTACTGTGGCAAAGCAGGTCTTGAAGGAACCTCAAACTACAGCGACACAGTCCATGGTTTGGGCGTCCCACAGGTAGTGTAGCTTGCAAGTTGAGGCCGAGAACTAGCTAAGACATCTGCACACTCGTCCGATGATTGAGAACAAGAGACAGAAAGGCGAGGCTTGCCGAGCCATTTATCTCTTTGCCCTGAAATTAAACTGCAACCTTATTAATCCCATATGTATTTAATGGTCAGCTTGGCACAATAAACCTACCTATTACAATTACCATAGATCTTCATTTAATGTGTAGGTTGTACTTAAAAGTTCTCCCATTTACTCTCAAATACCCACAAACATAAAAAATTCCAAAGAAACCTTTAAGCTGAAAATTAATGCTTTCCATAGTAATAATTCAAATTTTCAACAATGAGGCTAGTCCTCCAAAGCAATCCTTTCCATCTTAGAAATTTAAGTAGCTAGAAGTAGTTATGACAGGCATGTAGAGAAAGGAAGCATGGAAGTTGTATGAAGTCAATAACACAAATAATAAGGTGTAAGTAAAAATCCATTTGCTATTAAATTAGTATTATAGAGACTATGATCTCTACATGATTAACTATATAATAAAACAAAATTGAAAAATCTCAAAAAGGCTCTTATCAGGTGCCTTATATAATGAAAAGGTGAAGGTGGTGGGAAAACCCAAAGCAAAGGAGTAAAACTAGTAAGTCACATCTGCGCCTTCTGACTGCTTCCTCAAAGCACATTAAAAATGCATCTTTCTCGTGATGAAAAGTTTCTTACTTGCTCTTTAATGTAAACAAACAATAAATGTTTTTGTTTTTTCCTGCTGATATAACTAAAATCCTGTCTAGTTGTATGCAGTCACATTTATCTGATTCCAAAGAAAATTGCAGTGTTTTTAACAGGCAAGGAAGATACAATGTTGAAATAGAATTACATTAAATAAAGTACACATTTTTTTCTTGTTAGAGACAAAGCTTACAGGTACATATGCAATTATAGCAAAATTGAAAGTATGCATTTATATTTTACTTTTTAATATCATAACAGCAAAATACTTTATTTTGAAATTATGTGCCTTTTTTCATATCTGAAGTGCATCTATAATATTCTTACTGTGTGCTAGTTAAGGTGTGCACATTGTGTTCTTCCAAATGTTGACACACCACTCTACTGTCCCAAACTACTATTTGTAATAGTTTCCCAAAGGTGCTCTGAAAAATTACCACAGACTTGGTGAGTTAAACACACACACACACACACACACACACACACACACACACATTTACTCTCTCAGAGTTCTGGAGATGAGATGTCAAAAATCCTTTTCTCTGGACCCCAGTCCAGGTACCCTAGGTGCCTGCAGGGCTGTGCTCTCTCCAGGGAGTGTAAGGGAAGACTAGGTTTTCTTTTAAGCTCCTAGAGATGCATTCCTTGCACCATAGCATCTTCTCTCTGGCTCTACTTTCCTCCATCTGCTATATTTTAGTCACATAACCTTTGCTTTGTCCAATGTGTCTCCATCTTCTAAGGACATCCGTGTTTACATTTGAGGTCCACTTGCATAATACAGTATTTCTACATGTCAGTTTAGTCACCTCTGCAAAATTAATTTGTCATACAGAAAAGGCTTCATAGTTTTAAAAATCATGCTGATTGCTGTCAAGTGGATGCTAATCCATAGTGACTCTCGAGGCAAAGCTTTTGTTGTGACAGAAACAGCACTCTCCTTTCCTGGGGTGACACAGCTGATGGGTTTAAATTGCTACTCTTTTCATTAGCACCACCTGGGCCCCATGTTTAATCATTAAGACCTGGAAATCTTGTCGGGGAGGGGAGGGCTCATTATTTTACCTGTCATAGTGTTCAATATCCTTTTATTAAGAATCTTCCATCCCTGGTGTAATTCTGTTCTGAGCTGCTGTATTTAGTAACAGTAGTGGTTTATCTCCATTTTCTGTTTCTCTCACCAAAGTGCATGGCACTGCTCCATGGAAGATTAGATGGATATGGACATAAGTCCCACTAAAGCCCCAAACAATCTTTTCCTTTGTGAACTAATGGCCAACAAAAATTAAAACTTTAAGGTGGATAATGAGGAACAGGAGCACCAGTTAGCAGTTTAGGTGCTGGTGCAAAGGATGAATTGCACATTATTGGAGTAGAGCCAATGAACAGTGAAGGCAGCCCAATGAAATAACACTGGAAATAGTGAAAATGTCTGTACAGTCAATGGTCTCCCTTGGGGGCTGTGAACTAACACCACCAGTGGTCTTAAGGCTGAGATGTGGCTCAGGGCGTTGCTTAGTAGTGGACAGTATTTAGTAGTTGTCAAGGAAGATGCAGAGTCAGATGATGAAGAGGAGGAGGATGTGAAGCTTTTAAGCATATAGGAAGGCAGTTTGTTCCCACAAGTCTTACTACGGATAAAAAGGTGATACTTTTGATGATGATGAAATTGAAGAAAAAGTTCCTATGAAGAAATCTATACCAGATACTCTGACCAAAGATGCAAAATACAAAACTGGAATGGAAAAGATTCAAAGCCATTAATACCAAGATACAAAGGTGAAGAATTTTTCCCAAAAAAACAAAAAACAGAAAAATTTCCGCAAACACTGAAAGCATCTAGTTCCGTAGAAGACATTAAAACAAAAATTCAAGCAAGAATCGAAAAAGGGGGTTCTCTTCTTAAAGTGGAAGCCAGATTCATCATTTATATGAAGAATTGATTGTGGGTGACGGGAGGCTTTTCAGGATTTCTAGCAGTGGAGGAAGTCACATTAAAAAAATAGTTTTAGCAGTTTGTTTAAATTATCCATTTTTTTTCATGTCTGTAACAGTTGATATCTAGCTGTCTCTTTTTAGAATGCAGTGAGAACTTCCCCACCATGTCTGATTAATGCGTTATCCAAAAATGCCTGCTTAGATTTTAAAGATGGAACTGCACCTGTCACTTGGTTCTTAAGTATGTAAGGAGTTATGATAGGACACAGTAGTAGCAGTGGTCAGACAAATGGAAATGGGGAGATGAAAACATACAGGTGAAATAAAACTGAGTATTTTGATAAAGTAACAAAAAAAGGCATGATTAGCCAATGATCAGACAAAACTAGGGTGATGCCGGCCTTCAGGTTGTAGTAGTGTGAAGCTAATTAGATTTAGATGAACTGAATTAATATTTTCCCCGCTGTTGTTCTGGGGTGCTGTGGATTTGGTTCCAACTCCTAGTGCCCCTGTGTACAAGTGAATGGAACGCTGCTTTGCCACCCTCAGAACCGTGTGCCCCGAAGTTGGAGCCTATTTTTGCAGGGACTGCATCAGGCTGCCTCATTGAGGGCCTTCTGTTTTGATGCCCCTCTACTTCCCCAAGCACGACGTCCTTTCCCAGGGACTGGTTCCTCTCCACAACATGTCCAAAATACTGAAGATGAAGTTCACCGCCCTTTCTTGTAAGGAGCAATTTCTCCGTACTTTTTCAAAGACAAATAGTTGGTTCTTTTGGTAGCCCCTGGTACTTCCAACATTCTCTGCCAGCACCATAATCTAAATGCATTGATTCTTCCTTATTCAGTGTCCAAATTTCACATGCATATGTGTAGTTTTGGTCAGGCACTCTGGTTTTTAAAATAACATCTTTGCTTTTCAACACCTTAAAGTGGTTTTTTGCAACAGATTTACCCAATGCAATGCATCGTTCAATCTTTTGAGTGCTGCTTCCATGAGCATGGATTCAAGCAAGGCACAATCCCTGACAACTTCAAACTTTTCTGTTTATCATGATGCTACGTATTGGTCCTATTGTGAGGATTGGGGTTTTCTTCACATTGAGTTGCATCTCATCCTGAAGGCTACTATACTTGATCTTCATCAGCAAGTGTTTTAAGTCCTCTTCTCTTTAAGACCTAATGTTATCTTTCTCTGATAGATAATAGTAAACCTGACTTGTCTATTTTAATTTTTTAAAGAAAATATTTCTTTCAACTGAATAAGTAACCTGCATTTGACAACTTAAATGTTCTGGTAATTTCTAGGGACTGCAACTGATTTGTCTTCAGGAAAACAGAAAGAAACCAAAACACACAGGAAATGCTGATTATTTTTTCTGTTTTCAACAAGTCACTTTCCTATCATTGCCTCATTCATTAACCAAGTCATAAAATTAAACGAAAATAATATTGTCAGATTTTTCTCCTTTATCATTTACAGTACACTATTTTGGGATCTTTTTATGTTCCCTTCTTAAACTATATTTTTCATTATTTAAAGCAAGAAATTATTGCTACAAAGATGAGCATCTTAAACAATTTTAACCAATCTATGAGACTTTTCTGTACATGTCACCAAGACCTTAAAAACTGATTAAAATAAAACAAAACAAAGCATGTGCTGCTAACGGAATCACCTCTGAAATGAGTGCTTTTCATTTAAAAGAGCTACTTGACAACTTATTATTGATGTAATACTTTTATGTTCTCTATTTGATATGCTTTGTTAGTGTTCTAGAGAAAACAGGAACTCTATGAGCTGACAATAAATAACAACAAAAACGACGTGTGGTAATAAAAAATACAACAAATTCTGAATGACAGATACTATTCTCATAGTTAACTCAAAATAAAATTTCCCCAAAGTCAAAGATTGTTGCTGTTGTCGCTCAGTTTCGTTAAGTCACTTCCAACAGAATTAATTACTATCCGGTCTGGGTCACTCTCAAAACTGCTGTGTTTGAAGCCGGATCCCAAAGAATACATTCACTCCCATTGAGTCCGTTCTGACTCATAGCAAAGCCTTAGGACTCAAGTGCCCATGACAGTTTCTGAGACTCGTTACAGAAGTAGAAATCCTATTCTTTCTCTCGTGGAGGTGACTGTTGATTTTGAACTACTGACCTTGCTGTAAGCAGTCTAATTTGCAACCACTATGCCACCAGGGGCAGTTAAAACCAGAGAACTAAACTCACGGTTATCAGTCATTGCTAACTCGTAGCGAACCCTTGGGTTTCCTGATCAAAATAAAACAGAACAAAGCACGTGCTGCTAGCTGAACCACCTCTGAAATGAACGCTTTTCATTTAAAAGAGCTATTTGACAACTTCTTATTGATTTAATATTTGGGGTTCTCGATAAACATGCTTTTATTACCATTTTATAGAAAGCAGGATCACTTTCCTCTTTTTGGTATAGTTTCGAGCTTGTAACTGTTTATGAGAATAGAAAGCCCAGTCTTTATCCCCAGAGTTGCTGGTAGTTTTAAACTGCCAACCTTGTGTAACCACTCTGCCACCAGGGCTCCTTTGGGGACATATTGTACGGTGAAAGTAATATACATACAATTTATACATACTACATATGTGTGTATTTATAATTTCCCTGGCTTTAGTCCTGAATCTTCTATTTAGAAGTTGTTTTAACTCAAGGAAAACACTTGAAAATTGTTAAAAAAAATCTCATTTGAAAATGTTATAATTTTGTTTATATTAAAAATATTTGTTATCCAATTGGAGGTGAGTTGGAAAAATATCTGTTTATTCATATATGTCGGATAATCACTAAAGATTCACTTACCTTCCTCCTTTAATTAATATGTTGCATTTATTAAGAAGCCCTGTTTGGATAATGGTTAAATGCATGGTTGCTAAGTGAAAGGTGGAAACGACCAGCTGCTTCTTGAACACATGGCCGTCTGCTGCCTTGGCGATCCTCGCCTTGGGAAGGCGCTGGAGCAGCTCTCGTCCTCGAGGATCTCATTCCTCAGAATGGAATTCATAGCATTGATTCGGTTTGGTTTGGGGGGATATTTATTAATCCAATTGATTTGTCTAATTTGACTTTTCATAGATGTCATGAAAAAATGTTAGCATGTTGCTGTTATTTGGTTTTGATTTGGCTTTGACCCATAGCCTTATGGACCACAGAACAAAACACTGCATGGTCCTACACAATCCTCACAATTGTTCCTATGCCTGATCCCACTGTGCCAATCTGCCTTGTCCAGGATACTCCTCTTTTTTGGTGCCCCTCCTCCTTACCAAACATGATTTCCTTTTCCAGGGACTGGTTTGTCCTGACAATCTGTCCAAAGTATGTAAGACTTACTCTTGCAATCCTTGCCTCTGAGGAGCACTGGGGCCTTACTTCTTCCGGTTCAGATGGATTTGTCCTTTCAGCAGTTCATGATCCTTCTTCAGCACCACAGTTCTACTGCATCAATTCTTCTCCAGTCATCCTTATTTAATGTCCAACTTTCACATGCATATGATGCAATGGAAAATACCATGCCTTGGGTCTGGTGCACCTTAGTCTTCAGAGTAACATGCTTGCTCTTCAGTACTCTAAAGAGGTCTTGTGCAAACGATTTACCTAAAGCAATACATCTTTTGATCTCGCGGCTGCTGCTTCTATGAGCATTGAATGTAGATCCAAGTAAGACAAAATCTTTGACAATTTCAAACTTTTCTCCATTGATGATGATGTTACCTAGTGGTCCAGTTGTGAGGATTTTGGTCTTCCTTACATTGAGTTGCAATCCATACTGAGGCAAATGCTTCAACTCTTTATCTTCATCAGCAAGTGCTTCAACTCTTCTCGCTTTCAGCAAGCAGGGTTGTGGCATCTGCACACCACAGGTTGTTATTAAGCCTTCCTCTAACCCTGATGCCACACTCTTCTTCATATAATCCAGCTTCTCTGATGATTTGTTCAGCATAAAGATTGAACTAGTGTGATGAGAGGATACAACCTTGGCATACACTCTTTCTGATTTTAAACCATGAGGTATTTAAGCTATGTTGTTTACACAACTGCCTCGATCCATGTACAAGTTCCAAATGAGAATAATGAAGTGTTCCATAATTCCAGTTCTTCTCAAGGTTATCCACATTTTGTTATGGTTCAAACAGTCCAATGATGTTTGCATTGTCAAGGAAACACAAGTAAACCGCTTTCTGGTATTCTATGCTTTGATCCAAGAAGCTGTTGTGGTATAGTGGATATGTGTTGGGCTGAGATCTTGCTCAGCACTCTGAAACCACCAGCAGCTCTGAGCGAGAAAGACCAGCCTTTCTACGCTTGTGAACAATTACAATCACGGAAATCCACAGGGGTCACTGTGATTCAGCACGGACTCGATGGTAGTGAGTTTTATTGGCAAATTTTAGCATTTAGCAGATTAAGCTAATTACAAATAAGCTCTAAGAATTAGTATTGAGGAAAATAATAAAAATCTGCTGCCTTCAAACCAATTATGACTCACAGTGACCCTTTAAATGCAGAATGAGACTATAGGACAGTTTCTTTGACAGTAGATCTAAAGGCTTTATAAGGCATCTGAGTAGGTTCAAAGTGCAGGCCTTTGGGTGTGGTTGCACACTTAGTCATTTGTGCCAATCAGAGATTCCTTGTATAAGAAGATTTTATAAGACAAAATTATTTCTCATGAAAAAACTGTATGAAACTTATTAGTACATTAACATAAGATTATGTTACTTTTCATTTCCTGTTTTGAAAAAGTTTATTATTTTGAAATATTGTGGAAACCACAAGCGAAGACATCAGTAATTGAGAATACAAGCAGATTTATTCTTATTGGTATCAATTTGCAATTGAAAGTCCCTATGTTGGTCTTAAAGAGCAATTACTTTCATTCAGTAGATTATTTTAATGTATGCAAGTTTTAAATTCCTCTCATAAGATAAATTCAAGACAGGAAATTCACAACAATAAAAGATTAGTGAAGCATTGTCAACAAGGATGGCTATTTGTGTAACTTTAAAAAAATCCTTTTTATCTTTAAAAAAATGAGCAATGTTAAAGTTCGTCAGTCATCCCTGCAAAAGCCTAATATTTGTTGCACACAAGATAAGTCATTAAAACTAGCAAATTAATTGCCCATAACCTAAGTTCATATTGTGTGCCCATCTGGCACAATAAATACAGAATTTTCATCCAATGTCTACTTTTTAAAAACCCTCTAGGAGTAAAACTTATTACACAAGTGTTATTGATTTAAAACAGGGAAGCATTGCCAAGTACTGTATACTATTCATCACAGTAGGAAAGAATGATCTACAACATAGCAGTCCCCAGCAATCAACACAGAAGCTTATACATTTACATCATTGGCTTCTAAAACACAATTAATTTGTGAATGTATTCCTAGCAGCAATTAACAGCAGGCAGGAGTTTTAATGAAATAAAGTTGTGATTCCCACAGGGACTATTTATAATGAACATAACAAAAACAAGAGCTTCAAACTGTTTACATTAAGAATTGATTAATAACAAAGCCATTAAGCGACATATTTGGTTACATATTGTGCCAATTTAAGCGATACTGATAATTAAGTAATCATAATCATTTGCATGTGCCATATCTAATTAACTTTTTATATCTCTTAAGCTTTTCCTTTAGGACCAATAGCATTCAAGTGGCATTAGCAAAAGGAACATTTAGACCGTTTCTTGGTATATTGTTTTCCAATAAAGCACATTTCTATGAAAACATTTAGTTTAATCAGAATAAGTGTTTTTTCTTGACAATTACTTTAGGTTGCACTAAGTTAGTACTTGAGGGGATGAATTAACATTAGGCTGGGGTTAAGTAGGGCTTTAAAATGCTTCTATGTAAATTAAACTTGGAAAGTAGTTGCAAAACTTTCTTAAAAGTTTAGCACTAGTTGTGTAGTGCCTTAAAGAACTATATTGATATGTCTTTTATGCCTGCGACTTACAAGTGTATTCTGGAAGCTACCTAAAATTTTTTTCTATTGGTCATAAGGAACATTTTAATAAAATTTTCTTCAATAGCATTTGGATATGCCTCATGGAAACATGACCCAACAGAACATTGAAATTACCAAACAGTATCTTTAATATCACATGCAAGTAATATTTGTTTGAATATAAATTATAATGTTTGTAGCAGTACACTGACAAGGAGCTATTATAATACCATGCCAGATTCAGAAGAGAACAGAGGAGCAAGATAAGTCATTGCCGACATCAGATGGGTCTTGGCTGAAAGCTGAGAATACCAAAGATATGTTCACATATGTTTTATTGACTGAAAGGTATTAGACTGTATAGGTTGGAACAGCTATAGAAAGCATTGTGAATAATGGGATTTCCAGAATACTTAATTGTGTGCATGTGGAACTGATACACAGATCAAGAGGCAGGTTTTCAAACAGAAAAAGGGGATACTGAATGATTTAAAATAAGGAAAGGTATGTGTCAGAGATGTATCATTTAACCATATTTATTCAATCCACCATACTGCGCAAACCATCAAAGCTGGATTGTATGAAGAGGCACATGGTACTAGGATTGGTAGAAGCCTCTTCAACAATTTATATGATACGGATGACACACCTTAGTTGCTGAAAGCCAAGAGGACTCAAAGAACTTACTGATGAAGATAAAAATAGACAGCATTCAGTATAGATTGCAATACAATGTAAAGAAAGCAAAAATCCTCACCACTGGACCGCTAGGCAATATCGGGAAAATGGAGAAAATATTGAAGTTGTCCAATGCTCCTTAGAAGCAAAAGTCGTGAAATGTTTTCTCACGTCCTTTGGAAATGGTGCCAGCATCAGGGCACTCCCTCCCAAAGGACATCATGATTGGTAAAGTCAGCCAAAAAGAGGAAGACTTAATTTCACAAATACATCTAGTGTTTAATTCTAGGGTTCTTAAAAAACCAATTGAAAGGTTTAAATTAATTTATAAAGTTTTCAAACTATTTTATATTTTCATTAAAGTTAATTCTAACATCAGTGTGGCATCTTGGTCATTTTTAACTGTGTGCTTCAGTAACATTGACCACGTTCACACTGCTGTGTAGTCATCACCACTTTTTCCTTCCAAACGCTCCATCAACTCTAAAAGAAGTCTGTACCCACTGAACAATTCCTCCCATCTTCCCTGCAGCCCATGATAACCACAAAACTACTTTTGATCTCTCTACATTTGCATTTTACATATGTCTCACATAATAAAGTGTGAGCATATAATATTTGTCACTTTTTTTGTTTACTATGTTTGTCATGCATTAAGACTTCATTAATTGCAGCATGTATTCAAACGTCATTCCTATTTTTGGCTGAATGGAATGTTTTTTTATGTGTATATCATGTTTTGTTTATCCAGTCTACTATTGATTGAGATCTATGTTGTTTTTACCATTAATAAATATAAATTATAATAATTTGTTTGCTTTCCTGATTTAAATAATTTGGGGGCATAAACCACCACTTGTCTATGAGTTTGTCATGCTGTGGTGGCTTTTATGCTTCTGTGATGCTTGAAGTTATGTCCCTGGTAGTTCAAATGGTAGCAAAGTTACCCAAAATGAACAAGTTTCAGCAGAGCATTCAGAATAAGAACAGACAAGGGAGAAGGAATCTGCTGCCCACTTCGGGTGAAGCATTCACTGAAACTTTATGCATAGCTTCCAAAGACTGCGAGATACTGAACATCTGTTGAACAGAAGCAGAAAATTGTAGATCATGATGCCTGAGGATAGCACGTAACAATAACATCACACCTAGGAGTGAAATTTACAGGTCAAAAAATGCTACCTGTAAAAGCAGAGATTCAAACTCAGCAATAGCTCCAAAGGAGAAGAATAAAACTGTCCGTACCCCTAAAAATTTGCTTCCTCAGAAAAGTTATGTAGTCTCACAAAGAGTTAGAATCAACTCAGGGATTTGCTGTTTATATTGTTGTTGTAAAGTGCCATCGAATCAGCGACACTGGGCACAACAGAACAAAACACTGCTTTGTCCTGCGCCCTCCTCACAACTCTTTCTATGTGTGACCTCATTGACAGAACAACTGTGTCAATCCATCTCGCCTGGGCCTTCCTCTTTTTTTTTTTTTTTGCCATCCCTCCACTTTACCAAACATAATGTCCTTCTCCAAGGACTGGCCTCTCCTGACAATATGTCCAAAGTAGTTAAGACCAAGTCTTGCCGTCCTTACTACTAAGGAGCACGGTGGCCTCATTTCTTCCAAAACAGACGTTTGTCCTTTGAGCAGCCCATGGTACTTTTAATATTCTTTTCCAGCACAATTCAAATGCATTGATTATTCTAAGTTCTTCCTTATTCAGTGTCCAACTTTTACAAGAATATGACGCAATGGAGAGCATCATGGCTTGGAACAGGCACACCTTATCACTGAAAGCAACATCCTTGCTCTTCAATCTTCTAAAGAGACCTTGTGCAGAAAATTTACCTAAAGCTATGCATCTTTTGATCTCGCGATGGCTGTTTTCATGAGCATTGATTGTGAATCCAAGTAAGACAAAATGCTTGATAACTTCAAACTTTTCTCCACTTATCTTGTTCCCTATTGGTTAAGTTGTGAAGATTTGGGTCTTCCTTACATTGAGTTGTAATCCATAGCGAAGGCTACAATTCCTGATCTTCATTGGCAAGTGCTTCATATCCTTCTCACTTTCAGTAAACAAGGTTCTGTCATCTGCATATTCCAGGTTGTAAATAAGACTTCCTCCAATCCTGATGCCATGTAACCTTCTTCTTCAAGTAATCCAGTTTCTCTGATGATTTTTTCAGCATACAGATTGAACAAAATGGAGAAAAGATGAAAATCTGTCAAACACTGTGGTAGTAATCTGGTGTCAATTTGAGAGGTTTGCGAGTGAAGGGGTGGAGTCTGTCCTGTCAATCAAGATATAACCCATGAGGCTTCTGTGTGGGCATGGCCTTCTCCTGAGAATTCTGGGATCTCCTGTATTTTCCTCCTGAGAGGTTGGAAACACTTCTCTCTGTCTGGGCTCACTCCCTTGGAGACTCTCTACTGACATTGCTCACTCCTTGAGAGATGCTCTACTGACAAGACACGTGGCAAAGCCAAATGGACCTACCCTGATGCAATCAGTTTTCTGGAGTTGGAGAAGCCTGTGGAGATCCCTGCCAGTGCTGAGATGCTTATAATGCCACTGGATTCACAAGACTTCCAACCCACTGGCCTGTGATCCTCCTGCATTTGGCATCATTGCTTGTGTTTCGTAGGTCTGAAGAGGACTTTATAGATTAGTACCAGATATATGGCCTGATTTTGGACTTATGGACTTGATGTGGAATGGGCTGGGACATTTTCTCAATATTCAATAGATCTTGTATATAAACCTCTTTCATATATATATATATATGAATTTGTTTCTCTAGTCTGCCCAGACGAACACAAACACCTTTTCTTTTTTTAAACCATACAGTATGCACTTGCTCTGATTACACAACTGCCTCTTGTTCCATGTTAAGAGTTCCTCATGAGCACAACAAAGCACAATGTTTTGGAAGTCCCATTTGTCTCAAGCTTATCCACAGTTTATTATGGTCCACACAATTGAATGTCTTTGCATAGCCATTGAAACATAAGTAAACATCTCCCTGGTATTCTCTGTTCTGGGCCAAGATCCATCTGAGGGCAGCAATGATATCCCGGGTCCCATGTTCTGTTCTAAATCCAGCCTGAGCTTCTGGACACCCTGTCAATGTGCTGCTGCAACTATTGTTGGGTGATCCTAAGCAAAATTTACTTGTGTGTAATATCAGTAATATTGTTCTATATTTTAAGGATTCTTCTGATTCATTTTCCTTTGGAATGGGAACAGATAAGGATGTCTTTCAGTCAGTTGACCAAGTATCTGTCTTTCAAGTTTCCTGCCATAGACTAGTGAGTGCTTCCAGTACTTCTTTAGCATTCTGAAACATTTCAATTGGTCATCCAGAAATTCCTAGATTTCAATTGGTCTTCCATAAATTCCAGTGGTTCTCAATCGTCCTAATGCCATGACCCATTAATACAGTTCCTCATGTTGTGGTGACCCCCCAACCATAAAATTATTTTTGCTGCTACTTCATAACTGTAAGTTTGCTGCTGTTATGAATCGGGTGACCCCTGTGAGATGGTCATTCGACCCCAAAAAGGGTCATGACCCACAGGTTGAAAGCTGCTGTCCTAGAAGCTTGTTTGTAGCTAATACATCCGGGGCAGTTTGAGCTTCTTCCTTCAACACCATTGATTCTTGCACACGTTCTGTCTCCTGCAGTGGCGGACTGCCAATTACTTCATTTTGGCGCAGTGACTCGTATTCACTCCAGCTTCTCTTGATGCTTCCTGATTCAGTCAATGATTTGCTCAGAATTTTTCAAGATTGCAATTTGAAGCTTGAATTTTTTTTCTTGAATTCTTTCAGCTTCAGATATGTTGAACACATTGTTCCATTTTTGTCTTTCTAATTCTAGGTCTTTACTTATTTATTTATAATATTTCAATTTCTCTTCTGCAGCTGCCTTTTGACATTATCACCTCTTTGACTCAATGACTTCATCCTTTCTCCCATTTGGTTTAGATACTCTATGATTTTTAAAAAGATTCAAATTCTCCTCTGATATCCACTTTGATCATTTTTTTTCTTCCCTACTTTTAAGGACCTTTTGCTTTCTTCATGAATGGTGCTCTTGAGGCCCTGCCACAGCTCACCATGTTTCCTGCTATTAGTGTTCAATGTGTCAAATCTGCTCCTGAGATTGTATCAAAATTCAGGTAGGGTAGCTCCTGTTTTGGCTTGCATGGACTTGCTTTTATTTACTTCACCTTTATTCTGAACTTATACTTGAGCACTTCATGACCTGTTCCACAGTTGACCGAGCTCTGATATGAGATGCTGATATTCAGCTTCTCCATGGTGCCTTCCCACAGATATAGTCAATTTGATATCTGTTTATTCCATTTGGTGAAGGCCATGAGTGTAGTTGCCATTTGTGTTGGAAAAAAAGTATTTGCTATGAAGAAGTCACTGGTTTTCAAAATTCTATCACAAGAACTCAAGTGTCCTTTTTATCCCTAACTCCATGTTTTCCAACTACTGATCATTCCTCTTTATTTTCAATTTGTGCCTTCCACACCAATAACTATCAATCTTGATTGCATGTTTGAACAATTTTTGACTGAAATCATTTGTAGAATTCTTCAAAATCTTCCTTATTGGTTTTTATGGTTGATGGGTGCATAAAGCTGAATAACAGTTGGTTGGATTGGTTGGATTTTCTTGAAGTTGGATAGATATAATCAATAGTATTATAATTTATGGTAGATTTAGCAAGATCCTTTCTGACATTGAATCCCACATCGTTCCTCTTGATTGTGTTACTGCAGGCATAGTAAATCCTATGATTTTCTAGTTCAAAATGGCCCATATCAGTCCATTTCAGCTCCCCTGTAGTGCCCAATATCTTGAACTTCATGTTTTCCATTTCATTTTTGACCACTTTCAATTTTCTTAATTTCCTACTTTGCAGATTCCAAGGACCAATCTTTAGAATTTTTTTTTCCAGCTGTTACCTGAATTCATGTGTCATCAGCAAATGATGATCCAGAAGACTGCAGTTCCACATGTTTTATCTGTCTCATCACCATGGTCGATTCCCCTCCAAGAAATCAGTTCCTTTTCAATGCCCTCAATGTCACACACTTGAATGCCCTCAGAACCGAGGTGCCCATCTGCCAGCAGCATCTCCAACAGTGCTCCACTTCTTCTGTTTAGGCTTTTGGTATTGGAGATGCTTTCATGCTATGCAGACGTTTTCAGAGGCTTCTTCCTCCCAAGTGAGGAGCCAAGTCTTTCTTTGTGTCTGTTCTTAGTCTGAAAGGTCCTCTGGGACCTCTTCACTTTGTGTGACCGGCTGGCATTTCAAATACCAGTGACTTAGCACCCAGCCTCACAGAAATGCACAGGCCACCACAGCACAACACACTAGTAGACAAATTGTTGCTTTATAAAAATTTGGTATTTAACTTGTTGAGGAATTGCAAATATTTTTCAGAGCAATCTACCATTTTACATTTCTATGATCAACGTAAGAGCGGTG
>NW_022104341.1:14293227-14299592 GCF_000313985.2 Echinops telfairi | reverse complement strand
CAAATTACCTGAGAATCCGTCTCCCCTTCCGCGATTCTAGGAAGCATTGTTCTTCTGTCAATCCATGCTACTTTCTATATTCTTCATCAACACCATAGTTAAAATGCGTCTCTTCTGCGTTTTTCTTTATTCATGATGAAGCTTTCACATGTCCATTAGGCAACTGAAAATATCATAACTCTGGTCAAGTTAATCTTTATTCTCAAAGTGTTATATTAGTTTGTTTTTTAAAACTTTAAAGAGGCCTAGTGCCACAGTTTTGCCCATTGCAATACATAATTTGATTTTTGGACTATTGCTTTCATGGCCTTTGATTATGGATCCAAATGAAAATGGAAAACTTGGCAACCCCTATTTAAGCAATTTTACTTCACTACAACTGGTCTTGCTTCTACATACATAGATGTTATCCTATCAGGCAGCATTGTGCTTGAAATAGATCTTGACATGTTCTTTTTGATTATGATAGTGCTGCTATTCCTCTTGAATTTGTCATTATTGGTAGCCAAAAATCTGATTTTCTCTTTCAAAATGACTAGTATCCATTCTTTGCAACACTTTGATGCTTGCTTGGGATATCTATATTTGTGCATTCCATTTCAGTTTTTATACCTCCAATTTCTCTAGATTCAGACTTCACACATTGCACGTTCTGATTATGAATATATGTTTGCAGCTTTTTTTCTGGGTTTGAGTTAGGTTTCATCAGTAAATGAGGGCTGGTAGCTTCTGCTGCGCTCCTCTGATTGAGGCAAACAGGGCTTTGCAGACGTGGTTATTGCTTCGCTGGGTGTTAAGTGCCTTCCCACCTGATAGGGCTCATCTTCTGATCGTGGAGCTGACACTGTCCCATAAAGCTTCATAAGGTTTTGGTGGCCAGTGCCTCAGAGATAAGCTACTGCTTCCTTTTTCCTAGTCTAGTCTTAGCCTGAATGCAGTGCTAAAAGGTGTTCATTGTGTGCAACTCTAGTGGTATTCTCAATATTGGTAACATTGCTTCCAGAACCACAAAACCAAAACAAAACTAACAAACTTGTTCCCATCAAATCAATGCTGGCACATACCCTGTTTCCCCAAATGTAAGACATCCCCCGAAAATAGGACCTACTTAAAGTTTTGCCTCTCACTGAAATATAAGGTATCACCCCAAAAATAATACCTCCCTGAAAATAAGGCCCCCCGAAGCTATCATAACTCTGGACTCTGGTAGCAGTGGGCACCACCGCGCAGCTCACTGTTGGCCGCAGCACAGCTGGAGCAGACAGGAAGTGCAAGGTCTCTTTTAATTAAACAATGAACAATAAATTGTACTGTATTCTTCTTCATGGAAAAATAAGGCATCCCTTGAAAATAAGACCTAGCGCATCTTTGGGAGCAAAAATTAATATGACACTGTCTTATTTTCGGGGAAGCAGGGTAGCAGCCCCATGTGGGTTTCTGAGACTGTATCTGCTTATGGGAGCACAAAGCCCAGTCTTTCCCCCACAGAGTTGCTGGTGGTTTTGAACTGCCGACCATGCAGATCACAGCACAACACATGACCACTACACCACCTGGGCTCCTCCAGAATCACAGAAACAAGACATTCATACGTTAAAAACAAACTAACCAAAGAATAGTAGCTCCATTTATATAAGCCCTGAATCAAAACAATGTCATTGAGTCGATTTTTACTGATAGCATTCCTAAATAGAGTTTCTGAGACAGTAAATCTTTACAGGAATATACAGCTTCATTTTTCTCCTGAGGAGTGGCTGGTGCCTTAAAACCATCGACCTTAATATGATTAGTCCAAGGCTCCCCTGACAATGTCACCACGTCTCTCTTTAATTTCATTCAGCAAAGCACTGTACTTTTCAATGTAGTACAAGTATTTCACTACCTTGGTTAAAGATATTCTTTTAGATGTTATGGAATAATTCCCCTAAAATTCCTTTTCCGTTATAAGATAAAACTGTTAGTGTTTCTAGTAATTATTTCTTCCCTTATCAGAGTTCTGTGGTGTGCAGGCTATGATAGTTGCTAAACACAGGTCAGCAGTTGAAATCCAATAGCTCTCCATAGAAGAAAAATGAGGCTTTCTGCCTCACCTAACTCTTCATTTCATATCCAAAATACACCTATTCATACGAAGGCTTTAGATTAGCCCCTCTACCAGGTAAATTCTACCAAGTCATCTCTTTCTAAGCCACACTGAATATAAGAAACACGTAGCTAGGTCCTACCCCAATCCCTAACTTAACAAAGCAGTAAAATGTTATAAAATTGACCTAATTTATTTAATGAGTTTCTGTATCTGGAGCTTGAGCCTGATGCCATAATAGCACAAACCCTGGGGACTTTGGAAGTGGAGAGGGAGTTGTTCACAGAAAAGATAGATGGATACATATCTTCATTAAGAAGTCTTGATTTCTCAGCAGCATTGCAAAATGAATCAGTTTTATAATAGAGACGATAACCCTAACATTCTGTAACAATGCAAATGTTAACAAAGATCCCCTAGGAGACTATTTTTTTGTTTGTTTGTATGGTATTTTTTAAAATACATCCTGCCCATTGAAAAGGGATCAGATTTTTAAAATTCAATTCCAAATAACTTTAAAAGTCCCTAGTGCGGTTGGTCTAGTAAAAATGTGTACAGGGTAAGAAACACTAAGCAAAATATTCTTTATCTCAGGTACAGTGGAATATTTTTCCACATTTGGAAAAGAATGACTACATTTTTTTTCAAAAGAAGGCACTTTGCATTAATTAATATAATTCATGCCCAGAATGTAGTCATAGATACAAGTAGTGAAAAATAGATTTCTAAATGTATAATTTTGTACTTATAATTTATGTATGTATACAAATGCATAATTTATATATTTTCATCAAAATTGAATTTTTGTTTATTATCTGAATTTTAGCATCTACATGGAATGCACATTCAATGACACTCATCTTATTCATTTTAGCATAAAATTAAAGTTGAATGTGTCTTTCCTGAAACACTTGTGTTGAAAAATAGTAGAAAACTTTTCATTAACATGTTGCAATTGTATTTATAAACTTATTTCTTTAAATTTATATCTTAAATATAAAATGTCCAAGAAGTCAAGAAAAACCTAGGAAAAGAACAGAGCAGGAATTCCTTGTGCACTGGAATATTTACAAGGTTAGTTTTAATGATACAAAATTAATTTCATAGAAACATTTTTGGAAGGCATACACTGTTCATTATTAGGATGTGATTTCCCATTCAATCCACCTCATATTTTTAAATATGCTTTAAAATTTCTGTTTATGCATAATTTATGAAAGATGATTTCTGATTGCACAATTTCCTCTAGATTCATTCCCAAAGAAGCCTATTCAGGTGCATAATTACTACATTTTAAAGCAATTATTCAAAATGTGTTCCAATGAAGGAGGACATTTAATTATAATCCCTTATGGCAATTTAGGTTGTAAGTCAAATTTCCATTAAGTCAAAAGCAAGCATCAATTTACCTGCGGCAAGTTTTCCATGTTGTTTTTAGGTGCCGTAGAGTTGGCTCTTACCCATAGCAACCCAGTGCACAACAGCAGACCGCACTCCCAGGTCCTCTGCCCTCCTCACAATTGTTCCTACGTTTGAGCACATTGATCCAGCCACAATGTCAACCCATAACCTTGAAAGCCTTCTTTTTCTCTACCCATCTACCAAACGTGACGTCACTTTCAGGAACTGGTCTCTCTTGACAACATGTCCAATGTATTTGAGAGTACGTCTTTCCATCATTGCCTATAATGAGCATTCTGGCTCTACTTCCTTTAATAAAGATCTGTTTATCTTTTCAGCAGTCCATGAGACTTTCAATATTCTTCTCCAGCACCAAAATTCAAATGCATCTATTCTCCTTCAGTCTTCCTATTCAATGTCCAACTTTCACACGCACATATGATGCGATGGAAAAATACTATGGCGTGCTTCAGGCGCACCTTAGGCCTCAAAGTAACATAATTATTTTTCAATACTCAAAAAGGTCTTATGCAGCAGATTTACCTAATCAATATGTCTATAGACCTCTTGATTGTTACTTCCATGAGCATAAATTGATTGTGGATCTCATCAAGACAAAATCCTTAACAACTTCAACTTTTCTTGGGTTAGCATGATGTGACATATTGGTCCAGTTGTGAGGATTCTGGTCTCCTTGACATTGAGTTCATTGACAATCAATACTGAAGATTGCAATCTTTAATCTTCATCATCAGGTGTTTCAATTCCTCCTCACTTTTAACCAGCAAGGTTGTGTCATCTACATATCTCACGTTGTTAGTGAGCCGTATTCAATTCTTGATGCAACATTCTTCATACATTCCATTATTTGCTGATTATTTGCTGATTATTTGCTCAGGATACAGATTGCAGAGTTATGATGAGAGGAAGTTATCTGGAAGCACAACTTTACTGATTTTAAACCATGTGTATTCCCAAGTTCTGTTCACAGAAGTGCCTCTTGATCCACGTTCATCATGAATACAATGCAGTATCTGGGATTCCCATTCTTTTCTTTGTTCTTTTTTTTTAATAAAAGACCATTTTTAGTAGAAGACCATTTTATTGGAGCTCTTATACATCTTATAACAATCTATATATCAATGGTATCAAGCATATTTGTACATATGTTGCCATCATTATTTTCTAAGCATTTACTTTCTATTGGAGCCCTTGGTATCAGCTCCTCTTTTTTCCTCTCCCTCCTCCACTCACACTCATGACCCTTTGATAAATTATAAAATATTGTTATTTTCATATCTTACACCAACCACTGTCTTACATCCTCCATGGTTTCTGTTGTTTGTCCCCAGCAGAGGGGGAGGGAGTGGAGGAGTGGTTATACATTGATCATTATGATCAGTTCCTAGTTCCCCCTTCCTCCCCTCCTCTCCCCACTTTCTCCTTACCCTCCTGGTATCACTACTCCCATATCTCTTTCTGGATTCCATGTGTCATGAGCTTTTATATCTTAACTGTACCTGTGTACATGCTCCAGTCTAGCCTGTAGTGAAAGGCAGGACTGGGGTCATGATGGTGGAGGGTGAGTAAGTCTCAAGGAACCAGAGGAATATTGTGTGTTTCATCTATGCTATATTGCACCTTGGTTGACTCATCCCTTCTTTTTGACCTTTCTGTGAGGGGATATCCCATTGTCTACAGATGGGTTTTCAGTCTCTGCCCTGACCCCTCTCATTCCCAACAATATGATTTTGTTTGTTTGTTTTGGATCATCTGATGCCTATTACCTGATCCTGTAGACACCTCATGATCACACAGACTGGTGTGTTTCTTCCATGTGGGCTTGTTACTTCTCTGCTAGGTGGCCATTTGTTCAACTTCAAGCATTTAAGACCCCAAGTTGTTATATCTTTTTATAGCTAGGCACCATCTGCTTTCTTTACCACATTTGCTTATGCATCCATTTTGTCTTCAGCGATTGTGCCAAGAGGGTGTACATCACATAATGCCAAGTTGTTAGAACAAACTGTTCTTACATTGAGGCAGGGCTTGAGCAGAGGCCCAAAATCCATTCACTATTTCAGTGTATTACCACATAAATATATGTGCATAGACAAATGCCTCTATTTTTTATGAATTAATGTATTTACATCAATGTTTATACCTCTATCCATAACTTTGCTTCCTAGATCTTTCCTGTTTCCTTTCACCTTTCTCCTGTCCCACCATCACTCTTGCCCTTCTTCTGTCTCTTACTAATTCCTCTCTGCTAGATTGCTGTTGCTCCATCATTAGTATCTCTATGTTCCCAGTATCTCTACATCCTCCTTATTGATTTGAATTCCCAAGTTATTCCCCTGTCTATGCAGTTGTTTGCTCATCACTC
The DNA here is from genome assembly GCF_000313985.2 of Echinops telfairi. Classification (NCBI taxonomy): domain Eukaryota; kingdom Metazoa; phylum Chordata; class Mammalia; order Afrosoricida; family Tenrecidae; genus Echinops; species Echinops telfairi. The sequence continues at coordinate 14,293,722 of NW_022104341.1, read as the reverse complement.
CCTTCCCCCTTCTCATCCTCCCCCTAAGTCCCTCTGGAATGGTGAGTTCCATTGCTTTCTTATATAAGTAGGCAAACCAACACAAACAGACAAAACAAAAAGAAAGAAAAAGATTGAATAAAAATAGAAATAATAATAAAAAGAACTAGCAAAAACAGCAACAACAAAAAAGCATTCATAATTCTAGGTCTGTCCATTGACATTTATGATTGTCTCCCCACTGGTCTTGGGGGAATTCCAGGAACTGCCCCTCCTAGTCTGGTCTATTTTGGGGGATCCTCAGGGGCTTTGTGGCTTGGCTTTGCTCCAGTTGCTGATCTGTTATGTTCCCATCTTAGTTCGCCCCACTACAAGGCCTTCACACTGTACTAACTCCCCAAGTGTGTCCCAGTATTGTCTTCTGTTGCAGTATACTACAGCAAGAGGACATCTGTCTCTAGCTGTTGTCGGCCTACAGTCCTTTCTTTGCATTAGCAGCTCCATGCAGGGTGCAGG
>NW_022104341.1:14291369-14292257 GCF_000313985.2 Echinops telfairi | reverse complement strand
TATAGTGTTAGATAAGTGGCTTTTCTTCTGTACCTACTGTGCTGATTATACTTACCTCAGGACTTATGTTGCACCTGTCTGTTTGTGATTGGCTAACTTCACTTAGAATAATTTCCTCCAACTCTTCCCATGAGAAAATATGCTTTATGTGATCAATAGTGCTTTTTAGTATTGTTTGGTACTCCATTGTGTGTACATGCCAGACTTTTCTAATTCACTCATCTATAAATGGAAATTTAGGTTGTTCCCAATTCTTTGCAATTGTGAATAATATCGCAATAAACATTGGAGTTCAGATGATTGGTCGTGGTCTATTTCTTACCTATTCTGGGCGTGTGCCTAGTAGAGAGATAGATAGGTCTTAGGGTAGCTTAGTTTCCATATTTGCTTTAAATATCACCAGATCCGTTTCCACAGAGGCTGTAAGTATCTACACGACCACCAGCAGTGGAGGAGAATTTCTATCTTGCCACATCGCCTCCAACATTTCTTGCTCTCTGATTTTCTGATTTGGACTATCCTTAAGGGTGTTAGATGGTATTTCATGGTTGTTTTAATTTGTGTTTCTCTGATGGCTACTGATCAGGAACATTTTCTTATGTTTATTGGCCATTCTGGTCTTCACCCTAACGAAGCTTCTATTCAGGTCTTTTGCCCACTTCCTCAGGAGATTATATGTTTTCCTCTTTTTTGCAAGCTAGGAGGGTATTATAGATTTCAGTAATGAGCCTGTTGTGTCATTGCTAAAAATCCTCTCCCAGTCTGTCAGTTCTCTTGTTACTCTCTTGGAGAAGTCTTTCAGATGCACACAGGTGTTCTATCCTTAGTATATCCTATTTGTCGATTTCAGGTTCACCTGTGTGATTTCAGGTTCACCCTTCCCTATTA
>NW_022104341.1:14288467-14289775 GCF_000313985.2 Echinops telfairi | reverse complement strand
CTCTTTCCCAAATGCTTGGTAGACTTCTCCTATGAAGCCATCTAGTCTGTGAGGTTTTCTTCTTTGGTACCTTCTTGATAACCATATATATTTCTTCCTTTCTTATGGGTCTGTTGATGTTCTTGACCTCTGTTGAGGATAATCTAGGGAAGGATTTTTTTCCCCCAAGTATTTGTCCATATTGAATTCATTAGAATACAGACTTTCATATACTTTGTGACCATCCTTTTACTGTTATTGGAGTCCGTTGTGAATTCCCCTGTTTCATCCCTCATCCTGGCTATCAATGTTTAGCTCCTTCCTCCCTTGGTCAGGCTTGTGAACAGTCTGTCAATTTGAGCAAAGAACCAGTTTTTGCTGCATTGATTTTTTTTGCATTGTTATCTTGTCTTCCCACTCATTTAACTCTGCCCTGATTTTTATTAATCATTTTTTTTGTTTTGCTACTGTAGGGGTTGTTCTGTTGACTCTGCTGAAGATTTTGTGATAGTGTATCAGTCATAAACCTCTCTTCCTTTTTCTTATATGCATTTATTGCTATAAAGCATCCTCTGATAACAGCTTTTTCTGTATCCCATAGGATTTGCTACGTTCTATTCTCATTCTCACTAGTTTGTAGAAACTTCCTACTTTCCTGGATAATCTGGGTCAGTACCCATTCATGTTGCAGAAGATCATTATTCATCCTCCAATTGTTTGCCCTTTTCTGGTTGTCCTTTTATTTATCTCCAGTTTTGTGGCATGGTAATCCAAGAGGGACATCTGAGTAATCTCTATGTGTTTCAATTTTCTCAGGCTAGACTCTGTACCAGCATGTGTTCTATTTTTTTTAAAAATGAGCCATGTGCACTTGGAAAAAAAAAAAGAATTCTTTTACATTTGGATGGAAAGCTCTATAAATGATTATTAGCTCCAGTAGAATACAGTGTTTAGCTTGTAGGCTCCTTGCTAAGCTTCTTTCCCAGTGATCTCTTTCAGTTAGCAGTATATTAAAGTCATCCACTATGATTGTTGAATCTGTGATTCCTTTTTTCATCTTTTGAATAGTTTGACGAATTCCAGGCATCTCTCATTATGTGTGTATATATTTTTTTATGCTCACTGGTTCCTGGTCTACTGATCCTTTGAGCATTATTTAGCACACCTCCTTTTCTCTTGTTATGGTTTGCATCTTGAGGTCATTATTGTAGGCGATTAGAATTGCAACCCCTATTTTGTATAAGTTGTTGTTTGAATGGTTTATTTTCTGCCAGCCTATTATTCTTAGTCTACTTTTGTCTACAAGCTTAAGATATGTCTCCTGCAGGC
>NW_022104341.1:14283106-14288292 GCF_000313985.2 Echinops telfairi | reverse complement strand
TGTGCTTTGTTTGGAGAGCTTCATTCTTTCCTTATTTTCCCTGTGAGGCCATATTATCTTGGTAATTGTTCTCAGCACATTGACTTGTGGGTAGAGTTGGGCTATATAGTGTTTTCCTGCTTGTGCTTGGTGGATGTTATTGGCAAGGATTTTCCACAAGGTGGGGTGTCTTATGGTACATTCTTTGAGTTTTTTCTTATCCTGGAAGACTCTTACCTTGCCACCTATCTTAATAAATAGTTTGGCAGGGTAAAGGTTTCTCAGGTTGGCATTTTTTTCTTTCAGCTTTCAGAAGATGTCACTTCACTCTCTCCTCCTCTTCACGGTATCTCCTGATAGGTCTGAGCATATTCTTACCTGAGCACCACTGTATGTGTATACATTTTTTCTCTTGCTGCTCTTGGAGTTTAGTCTAATTGGTGTCCTCTCTGCTTCCTGTATGAGTGTCTGACTCTCATTCTTTAAGGTGGGGAATTTTGTTTCCAGAAATTCCCTCACTAATTTACCTGTTGACTTCTTCATTCTGTCTTGTTCTGGTAGACCAATGATTTGAATATTATTCATCTTCATATCACCTGTCACTGAGCTCAAGTTTTGTTCCGCCTCATTGATTATCTTGTTTGACAGTCTTTCCCATTTGTTGAAGTCTGCCTGGTCATCCTGGAGACCACTGGGGCAATTCTCTGCCTCTTCTAGTCTGTTGGTGAGGTCTGTGATCTTATGTTCTGTTTCTGTTACCTCATCCATTAGTTCTTGTATTTTCCTTTTGAGTTGACTTCATCCCCTCTGTCATGGATTTCATCTCCTTTATCGTTGTGTCCTTATTCTGCATTGCTTCCCTCATATCCTATATTACTCTAAGCAGCATTCTGAAGATTTCTTTTTGCGGCAGATCCACATCTGATTTTTTCTATGAGCATCGTTAGGATTATGACTTCTTCCGTGTTGTGTTTTTTCTTTTCTTGTTGAGCTTATTGAGATATGTTGGAAGAATTGGGCACCATGTTTCTGGGAGACCAAGGGTCCCTAAGCTCTTTCTCTGTGTGATTGGTAAGAGTTTTTCAAAGACTACCTGTAGCCTATTATGGTAGTGGGTAGGACTGCTATGTAGGCAGGGTGCCACAGCAACTCAGTGCTCAGCAGCTGTGGGGAGCCTCAGAGTCTGGGCTGAGGCAGGTGACTGTAGCTATGCCACTGGCAGGTTGGGGCGGGGCTACAGCTAGGACACAGACCTGGTTTGGACTCTCAGGCAAGAAGTTGCAGCCTTTTATAGAATCTCTGTGGAACCCCAAACTGGTATAGCCAGCTTTTGCTTTGTCTTTGGCTATCAAAACCTGCTGGCTTTTCCCGTTTTGTTATGTTAAAATCCTAGGCTGTGCTCTCGAAATTAGCATTCTGGTGACTTTGTTATGTTAATGCTATGCTAATAGACAGAGTTCTGGAGGCTTATATTCTATGATAGACAAAGTACCACAGCCTGGATTTTAAAGCATTTAAAAAAATTTTTTTCCCCTTTTATAATGGGCTTGTGGGGTGCCCTGGTATTGGGGCTGTGCCACACTGTCTCCCAGGGAATGGGGACCAGATTATCAGAGAAGGGTGGGGTCCAAATAGATCTGAATTCCCCCACAGCTGAACTCCTTTGTGACTCCTGGATCTATCCTGACAGCGCTGCTAGTTGAGCTCTGGGGAAGTGGGTTTTGTCACAGATAAATATTCAGTTGCTCCTCAATTGCTGCAAATTATTGTCTAATTATCTATCATTACCCATGCTGGCAGGCATGGAGTTGGGGAGAGGCAAAAAGGGGATTTCCAATGTAGTCACTCTATTCCAGGCTGGGGAAGGAAGTTGTAAGGCCTTAGATTTCAGGTGCAGGGCAGGTGGCAGAGAGGGGAACTCCATTGTGCAGTCTTGTGGCTAGATCTTGGAAGTTCTCTGCATGCCTGGGATTATGACAACTTTTAGACAGCAGCCTAGGAAAATTAATGCTTGCTGTGGGTCTAGGGTGTAAGAAGGGATGGCAGGCACCATCCTGCTGGACCTGGCAAGGGGTTAACTGAACCACAGGCAGATGCAGTGAACTTAGGGCATTTCAACGTGTTCTCAAATTGCTTCGTGGGTGAAAATCACAGGGGGCAGTCTACACAAGACCCTATTACACTGAATCTATTTTTCACACCCAACCTCCCAGTATTGATCTTACTATCTCTTAATTTTCTGGTCTAACAACATTAGCACTGGGTGGGTGATTCTATCTGGACACCATCTTGATTCCTCTGGTTCCCATTCTTTTCAACACTATCCATGATTTGTTATACCCACAAAGTCAAATGTTTTGGCACAGTCAATTAAATACATGGTCAATATCTCTCTGATATTTGTTTGCTTTCAGCCAAGATCTATAATAATCATGTCCCTTCTTCTAATTCCTCTTCTTTATCCTGCCTGTATGTCTGGCACCTCTCTGTCAATATATTACTGCAACAATTTGGGGTGGTGTTCAACATAGTTTTACTTGCATGTGATATAAATTAGGAACCCAGATGGCATGGTTTTTACCCATTGGGTTGCTAACACCAAGGGAGGTAGTATAAAATCCCCATCTTTCTCTGAAGGAGAAAGTTAGGGCTTTCTTTTCCTCTAAACAGTTATAGTATCAGAAATGCACAGGGACAATTCTACTTAGTCTTATAAGGTCACTGTGAATCATCATCCACTTAATGGCACTGAGTTTGGTTTGGTTTCATGATATCAATTAGATTGTTCTCTGATTTAAGCATTCTGTTGAGTCACTGTTCTTTGGAATGTGTACAGATATGGAGCTCTTCCAATCAGTTGGCTATGTAGCTCTCCCACATTTCCTGGCGTAGATGAGTAAGTGTTTCCAGTACTTCTTCAGGTTGTTGAAACATTTGAATTGGCATTTTGATTCCTAGAACTTTGTTTTTGGCTAACATATTCACTGCAGCTTGAACTTCTTCCTTCAGCATCATTGGTTCATGTTCATATTTCATCTACGTCCTGAAAGAGTTGTATATCAACTAGTTCTTTTTGCTACAGTGACTCTGTGTACTCCTTTTATCTTCTTTTGATGCTTCTTGCATCATTCAATATTTTGCCCACAGAACCTTTCAGGATTGCAATCGGAGGCTTGTATATTTTCTTTGGTGTCTTCAGTTTAAGATATGCTTCATGTGTTTTTCCTTTTTGGTTTTCTAACTCTAGGCCATAGCACCTTTCACTTTTCTCTTTTAATTTCTCTTCTTGAGCTGCCCTTTGAAAATTTTTATTCAGCTCATTGACTTCATTATTTCTTCCATGTACTTTAGCTACTCTACAATTAAGAGCAAGTTCAGTGTCTCTTCTGATATTGATTTTGATAGTTTCTTTCCTGCCTTTTTAATTACCTTTTGCTTTCTTCATAAATGAAGTTTTTTATGTCCTTCCACAGTTCATCAGGTCTTCTGTCTTTAGTGTTCAAGGCATCAAATTTGTTCTTGCGATGTTTTCAAAACTCAGATGTGATAAACTCAAACTCATATTTTGGCTCTTGTGGACTTGTTTTAATTTTCTTAACTTTAACCGAAACTTAAATATGAGCAATTGATGGTCTGTTCCACAATCAGCTCATGGCCTGGTTTTAGCTAATTATATTGCGCTTCTCCAATGACTTTTCCCACAGATTAATTAATTCTGTATCTGTGTGTTTAATTTGGAGACTTCCAGGGGTAGAGTTACCTTTTGTGTTGTTGAAAAAAAAGTATTTTCCATGAACAAGTCTATGGCCTTGCAAGAGCCTATGTATCTTGTGATTTCCAGTTTTGTTTCTATCACCCAGCCCATATTTTCCAATTACTGTTCTTTCACTTTTGTTTTCAACTCTTGCACTGCAATCACCAATAATTAGCAATGCCTCCTACTTGCAAGTTTGCTTAATTTCCAGCTGAAGTCTTTGGAATTCTTTAATTTTTTTCATTGCTCACTTTAGTGCTTGGTGCATCAATTTGAATAATAGCTGTATTGATTGAAGATAGATAGATATAATCCTATCACAGGCAGAATTGTACTTTATGATTGATTTTGCAAGGTCTATTTTGACAATGAGTGTCACACCATTACTGTTGATTGTGTTGTCTCCACCATAGTAAATCATATGATATTCTGATTCAAAATGTCCAATACCAGTCCATTTCAGCTCATTATTGCCTATGATAGGAGCCTTGGTGGTGTAGTGGTTATGTGTCTGCTGTGATGAGCAATGGTTGCCAGTTCAAAATCCCTAACAGCTCCATTGGAAAAAGACTGAGTTTTATATATCTGTAAACAGTTACAGTCTCAGAAACCCATACAAGATCACTATGAGTCAGCACTGATTCAATGGTATCAAGTTTAGTTCTTAGTTTTTAATGCCTAGGATATTGATCTGTATGTATTTCACATCATTTTTGATGACTTCCAATTTTCCTAGATTCATATTTCTTACATTACAAGTTCTGATCATTAGCAAATTTGTTCAGCTGTTTCTTTTTACCTGAGTCATGCCCCAGTAGCAAAAGAAGATTCCATAGGCTTCACTCCCACAGGCTTACTCCACTCAGCTCACCATGACTGACTTAAGAAACATAATATATATTTCTAGAAATTTATATATGAAGCAGTCGAATTTCCTTTAAATTTGATGCTATGGTATGTGTTTCAAAAGAAACTCCTATTTACATCAATTCTTTTTGAGTAGATAACTCAGAAAATAAATAATTCAACTCCAAGTATGTTCTAAAGTATTAATTTTACTTAATGAACTCTCATATTGACTTATAAAAAAACAGATTTTTTTCAAAGCTATGTATTTAAAATTTTATAAAACAACTTTATCACCCTTAAAGTATTCTCCATTATACTTAGTACATTTGTCAAATTTGTGATTCCATTTTTGGAAATATTTTTAAAACTCATCTGTTTGGATGGCTGACCACACGTCCCTCATTTTTTTCTTCACCTTTTCTATTTCATCAAATAGCTCTCATTTCATGTCCCTCTTCATTAGCAGAAACAAAAAGAAGTCACATGGAGTGAAGTCAGGTGAGGATGGTGTATGGGCATGAGAGGCATGTTGTTTTTCCCAAAAACTGGCACACTGAGATGGCTGCATGAGCAAGTGCATTTTCCTGGTGGCAAAACCAATCCC
>NW_022104341.1:14275537-14282820 GCF_000313985.2 Echinops telfairi | reverse complement strand
AAAAAAAAAAATGAGGAAAGTATTCCCCTACTAGTGTATGTGGTAGTTACATAATCTGGTGTCAATTTGAGGATTGAGAGTGTAGGGGTGGAGTCTAGTCTGTCCATAAGGTCATAGTAAATAAGGCTTCTGTGTGGGCATGGCCTTCTCCTGGGAAATCTGGGAACTCTGGATTTTCCTCTTTGGAGGATGGAGAGACTCTCACTCTCAGCTCACTGCCTGAGAGATGCTCTACTGACAAGACACATGGCACTATGCTGATAGATCCCATGTCCTGGGAACTGGAGAGGCCACATGGAGACCCCTGTCAGTGCTGAGATGCTTCTACCACCACTACATCCACAAGACTTTGTACCCACTGGTCTGTGATCATCCTGCACTCAGCATCATTGCATGTGTCTCATGAGTCTGAAGAGGATTTTATAGATTTGTATCAGACATATGGGTTAATATAGGATTTATGGAATTGATCTGGACTGGGCTGAAATGCTTTCTCAATATTCAATTGCTCTTGTATAGAAGCTTTTTTCTTATACACAATTGCGTGTTTATGAATTTGTTTCTCTAGAGTACCTGGACTAACAGTGTGTAAATCTTTTACCCCCAAACAAGTTCACTTTATTAGGTATCAATCAAGTAAATTTTACTTCTTATAGCTATAAAATCAGTATGTTTAAATGATTCAGCAACTGAAAATCTTCATACCTTCCTTTTTCTGATTGCGATACTAATAATATTAAAATACAGCACTTAATATTTTCAAGTTTCTCTAAACTGGATTGACTCCCCTTCAGTTTTTAAAAAAAGTGTTATTTTAATTGCTAGGGAGTGGAGAAAATTATAAAATCCTTTTTGAACTCTTATTAATTGTTAAGAAATATCTTCCAGGATCACATCCTTTATTTTATTTAATACTGCAAAATACTTCTCTAAGACTTAGATAGATACTATCCTAATCACACAATCAGACTAATGTCCACAAGTGTCAAATATATTTCTAAATGGATGGTATATGATGGAGGCTTGATTTAAAATAAGATTACTTGACCCTGAAATCTATGTTCAATAGCTATTGTGAAAATAGTACCTTTAAACTGTTTCAATAATAAATTATCTATTATAGCTATAAATGTGAAATATAGCTTGCTGTACAGAAGATATATGTTAAATCCTTTAAAAATACCCTTGAGTAGTTAATGATTTCCTCTTTTCAGGGAATGCTAGACTGATGGGAAAATGAGCTGAGTTTTGAGGCATGATTAGTTATTTCTTGACAGGAAAGACAGATTGACCATATCAGACAGAGGTATGCTTAAAGACATAGAAGACAGCATAGGAATGAGAATTACTCTCATATGAGTAACATATGTTCTGTACAAGCACACAACTCTGGTGGCAATAAAGCTGGGAGTAGGATAGTGAGTTAAGAGGATATTACTATAACCCAAGTGCAAAAACAAGATATAGAGGACTTAGTGTTGATGGAAATGGAGAGAAAGAGCACATGTAAAGAAAAGGTAAGAGAGTATGTGGAGGGTTAAAAGTATTGGATATGTTGGATTTGAGGTTGATTCAACACATTCCATTGAAGATGTAGTGTGTCAGCCAACTCAAAACAACATCTGGAGGTAGATGGAAATTGGAGAGCTGACTGGGGAATCATTTGCTTGTGGGAATGATTGAGACAGCTCAAGAATGGAATGGAGAATGATGTACAATGCCTAAATTATTATTAATAAGTTTATAAATAAAACTATGTATTGTTTTGATTTGAAGATATAAAGGCATGTCCCAGGATGATTGATATCAAAGATGAGAAATAAATTCATAGTTTTAAAAAAGAATTTTGAAACTAGAAATTTAAGGTATCAAGATAGTAAAAAATGAAAAATGTTTAGTATATGAGGGGTAACCAAAAAAACCAATGCTCTTTTTTTTTAGTGTGTGTGAGATAGTGCATTTGGAATAAAAATTTGAGAGAGGTGCTGTCAGCCATCCATATAGATGAGTTTTTAAATGTTTCCAAGAATAGAATCACAGATTTGACAAATGTATTAGGTTTAATGGAAAGGACTTTGAAGGTGAGAAGGTTGTTTTGTTAAAAAAAAAAAATACATAGCTTTGGGGGAAAACATTCTATGTCTTTTGGGGGGTACCTCTTCGTATAACACTAAAAGCCAAGGCAAGGAGCGCTAGTGGCACAGTCAGCTATGAAGAGGGCTGCTACTCACGAGATCAGCATTTGGAAACCAACAGCTGGACTCCACAGCGCAGAGATGAGGCTTTCTACTCCCATAAAGATTTACGCTATTGACAACCCCCAGGGGCAGTTCTCTGTCCTATAGGGACTCTAAGAGCCAGAATTGTCTCAATGGCAGGGAGGGAAAAATATTAGGATAAATGTACTAGGAAAGGTTCTCTAAGTTCTCTAAGCATGCTATAATTTTTCCTAGGGAACACATTAATTAATTGTTTGCAGAATTAAAATTTTTATATGTTGAAGTGAAATTACTTAGTATGCCACTTATATCCATAATCTTGGTATCTTTCAGTTTGACTAGGAAAGAGCATACACACAAAGTGCAGAAGATGATAAATTAGGAATTAGTTTTGCTATTCTTATGGATATAAAAGAGAATCATCTCTTTAAGCAGGAACAAAGGAATACCATGTCCATGAAGGTAAAAATGCCACCAACTGAGGAATGTGAAATCCCCCAAAGAGGGAGAAGGGGCAATAACTGCTCCTGCTTCACGCTGTATGAAGACATGAAATAGATTAGTGGTCTTCCCGACCCACAGAAGAAGCAAAGAGGGAGACCTTCAAGTATGAAGCTGGCCTTCAAAGTGGGGTGCCCTTTGGACTAAAGGAATTTTGTAACATTTTCCTAAATAGGAAAAAGGCCCAGGTTCAGTATGGCTGAGAGACAGAGATCAGAGAGAGACTTGCCTGCCAGGAATACTCGAAAGAGGCAGTGTAGAAAAAATAACTATTCTTACCCTTTTGTTTTCTGTTCATTTTCCTAGTAAACCCCACAATCGTACATATTGCCTGTAAGTTCCATGTGGCCATTGCACATGATTATCAAGCACAGGAGAGAGGTAGATGGGAATAATTCCCGAGCAGATGTGGAGATGGATTCTTTTCATTTGCATAGCCAGAGGGAGTCATCTGTAGCCCCATGCCATTTTCTCACTGATCATAACCACAGCAGATATTTTCAATGTTCCTGTGTTCCTGTTTGGGGCACTGTATTAATCAGTGGCTGCAACAAAGGATCAAAGCATGGGCACAATGGTGGTGATGGTGCAGCTCTGGGGCATGTTTCATTCTATGGGGCATAGGGCCACTATGGGTTGGAACTGACTCCGTGGCACCTACCAACAACAACATTAATCATTTTAAAAGCCAATTCAACTTTTTGTTTTCAAATTAACATTATATGCTATTTGTTCATTAGTAGATATCCAATGACTACCTATATATCTATATATATTTTATTTTATTTTATTAAGCAATCTATGTCCAAATATTTAATATATATCAAGATTTATATCCTTCTAAAGAAAGTCATATATAAAATAAGTATAATCAAGTGCACTGAAGAAAACAGAAGTTCATATTCTGTGTGGAGGGGAGAGCATTGCCCATTAGCTAAATCTAACTCATGGTGACCCTACATCTGAGAAAGTCAAAGGGTTTTCAAGGGCTGTATTTTTCCAGAAGCAGATCAACTGGTCTTCCTTCTACAGCACTGCTGGCGGATCCATACTGCAAAATTTTTGGTCAATAGCCAAATGTGATACTGATTAGAATTTATTTTTTGATTTTATGTGCCTACAACTTGAACTACCGAATACGTTAAGATGTATTTAATAATATAGCTACAATAAACAGTGTGGGAGTGCCCATATCTGACCTCCTATGGCTTCTCAATTGCCACAAGACGAGACTGAGATATGCCTCCACATTCCATCCTTTTGTACCTACTCTTATACCAGTCCTTCCTCCTTTGGCACTCTATTTCTATGCTAGGCTCCATAATTCTTTGCAAATGCCACACAAAACTCAAACAACATTCAAAGTATGGGGTTTATTAGGGAAATTAAGAGGTTATCAGAAGTTAGGATCAGTAAGCAGGTCCACAGCAACACCTTTCCCCAGGCAACAATCAAGTTTCTCTCGGGGCCTCAGCCTCTGGACCAGGAAGCACTCTTTTTGTTTTTTTGAGTTTATTTATTTTTAATCATTTTATTTGTTTCTCCGTCTCACAGTCCCATCGTCTCAGTGCTCCTCCCCCTGCTCTTTCCCACCGCCCCTGTGCCACAGTCCCTGGCGCCTCTGGTGCTGGCCTCCAGCAGTCACTTCAGACCGAGCTCTTCTACTAAGAGTCCTGGGCTTTCTTTCTCTGCGCCTGCTTCAAAGAGGCATGGTAACAGAACCTAATGGCCCCCCCACCCCGAATTAGTGCTACATATGAACTATTTGCCTAACCCTATAAATAGAAGAGTCATATTAAGAAATGTCATTCCACCACAGTGGAAGACACTTGACTCTTGTCTACTGAACACAGGTCTCAAGTCAACTAGACTCAACTCAGCTCACTCATCCATTCGATTCTGACCCATACGGACCATCTAGGACAGTGTAGACCTGCCCACATGGGTCCCTGAACTGGAGCTCTTTAAAGCAGTCGACAGCCTTCTCTTTCTCCCAAGGAGCAGCAGGTAGTTTTGAATTGCCAACCTTACGTAACCACTATGCCCACAGGGCTTCTGGTTTATTCAAGTTCACTTCGTTGACTTGCTTAGTCAATCTTGCTATTTCTCAAATTAAATATCTGTGGCAACCCTGGGTTATACATTTGTCAATACTTTGTGTCCCACAATATGTGGTCACGTCATGTCTCTGGCCACATTCTGGTAATTCTCACAATGTTCCAAGCCTTTCTGTTATTCTAGGTGCTGTCTGGTAAGTATTGGGCTGCTAACTGCAAGACTGGTGGTTCAAACCCACCAGCATTTAGAGGGGAAAAGATGAGACTCTTTCCATAAAGATTTACAACCTTGGAAACCATAGATAGGCTCAATCTGAGTCAGAAGTGACCTCAATGGCAGTGGGTTTATTGCATTAATAGACTAATAGCATAAGCATAATTTTCATAGCCACTGGAAAAAACTGGGTGACTTAATTTTTCTGATATTCAAATATTACAGAGACCAAAACTGTAATATTACCAAGGTATGACTGTGTTGAAATTAGCTAATCTGATTCATGCCACACTGTCCTGGTGACACTATTGGGTAAATATTGTACTACAAGTTTACTAGGATAAATCCATGTGCTCTTCTGTGAGAGAAAGGTGAAGTGTCTGCTCCTATAAAGATATATAGGCTTGGAAACCCTATATAGAGTTACTACAAGTTAAAAGTTTCTCTTTGGCAATCAATTTGGTTGGGTTGCTATATATATATAGGATCCTTGGTGGCATACTGGGATATGAGTTTGGCTGCTAGCCACAGCTGAGGCTTTCTGCTCCCATAATTATTATAGTCTTGGTAACCTACAGGTAGAGTTCTATGCTGCCCTATAGAATTGCTGTAAGTCATGATTTACTTGAAAGCAATAAAAGAGTACACATAAATGCACATAGCTTTTTGTAGCTCTAGGATGTAAAATATAACATTAATATTAATTATAAGCATAATCACCCTGCAATGACAATATTTTGGCAATGTAGTTAAAAGCACATTATTAAAAATAATGTTTCTGACAATTGTCACTTATACGGTTACTAAAAATTTTAAAACATGCATGTGGTTTATGTTACATTTATTTTGGACGGTACTTTGTTAGGGTTCTTGAAATCCATTAGATAGCATTATGAAAGTTTTAAAAAATGGAGCTTTAGTAGCGTACACTGTAAATTAATTCCACATCTTCTAAATTACATTAATGATGAGAAAGCAGTCTTAAGATCAGATTTAAGAGAATGCGATGAAGTAAAATTGCTGAATATGCCTCTTCTATTCACAGTCTTCATAAATCTCACCCAGTGAATAGGTGGGAGCATGTAAATAAGGTGTAGAGGTCTTTAACTCATGGAGTGATTAGTTTTGCCATTCTTCTGGGGAAACAAGTAAGCCATTTCAGAAGCAGGAACAGGAGTCCCAGGACCATCAAGAAAGAAAGAGCCACAGTAGAGTATATGTGAAGTTCCCACCTGAAGGGGAAGAGGCAGCAGAGGCACAAGAGGCCGCAGCATCAAGACAATGAGACAGAGCCAAGGTGCTACACTGAGGGAATGAGGCAAAGCACAGGAGTAGCACCGAGATCATGAAGCTAGGAGGCAGGTTAGCTTTCTTGCCCTCAGACACAGAGGTCAAAGTACCACGCGGGTAAGAGGCTTGTGATCAGAGACATGCCTACCTGCTTGACTGAGAAGAAGTGCTGTGGACAAAAGAACTGTATCCTTAGCATTTCATAGCCTGTTTTCGCTTCTCTAACAAGCTCTCATAGTGAATATTGCCTGTACGTTCTCTATGGCTTGTGTAATGAATAATCAAGCCCACTGGAGGAGAAGAGTGGACTGGGAAAGATGGTTGCTGTCAGGATGAGGAAAGAAGGACTGAGGATGCAGTCTTGTCTGACCTCTGCCTTTGGGAGTTGGCCTTGGGCTTGTGTGCAGATGGGTTGTCCTTGACCCTTGTCTTGCCAGAGGAGGTTGGAAAAATCCCCCATGCCATTTCCTCAGGGAGCTACTCTGATACTGCTATTTTTAATAAAATAAAAGTGACAGGCATATTTCAAAGGGTAATAGCTTTCAAATAAAGTCTCATATCTATTTGGCTTTTTGAATGAACATTCTGCTAGCATTTATATAAGTCCAAACCTTAGTTGGAAAGCAGAGATTCTAAAATAAATAAGCACTCTTTTTGGCCAAATTATCATGATAAATAGATGCTAGCATTCATTAATATTCTACTTGTAAAGGGTGTCAGAGAACGGGGACAGATGAGGAACAGATGAATAACAGGCTCTGTTATCTTTAGTTTTCACACAGTCCTCTTTCCAGGTTATTTTCTTGTATCTGTTTACATACTTGGTTGAGAAGAGAATTTATGACATATTGAGATTTTTCTGCTTTTAATTTTCAAGCATGCCATATATTTTCATATCCAGACACATGATTTTTATTGCATATTGCACTCCTTGTTACTTACAGCTGGATGGAATTAGTCATAGTAATTTAATGTGATGACTGTAGATTGTAGTTTTTGATA
>NW_022104341.1:14272632-14275027 GCF_000313985.2 Echinops telfairi | reverse complement strand
AAAAAAAAAAAACCTAGAGAAAAATTGTCAACTCAATAAAGGTATTTTGTGTAAAGCTCGTTACATCCCTGGCAGTTACTCCCCAGCTGAGGGAGGTAGTCTCAGCTCTGCCCAGACATTGCAACTTAAGGGTAAAACCTTTAACACATAAGAAGCTTCTTGGGTCCTGCCTCAAATCCAGTCAATTGATGTTCACAAAGAAAGCAATCCTTCATACAATATTACTTAAAATTTCCTCAAGAATGCTAATGTGGTTTAAAGCCCTGCACCAAGAGGAACCAGCAGCCAAGTTCTTCGCTTTCAATGGAGGTGATTATCCCCCTCTTCACCTTGCCCTGCTGATGCAGCAGAGTGGAATGCCACTCCTGATTGGTGCTGTGTCTTTAAAGCCTCATTAGGTTACTGGCCTGCTAATTACATAACTCGATTCATAATAAAAGATTAATGGTTGAAAATGATTTAATATGTGGTACCTTTCTAACTAATTAATTTTGTTTTTAAACTAGTATTTGACATGCTTGAAGGCTTGTAAGGGGGAATAAAATATAAATTTTAGTCAGTCCCATAAATAGATATAAGTACTTTAACTATGGTTGAGCTTTCAATGTTTCTTAGGTACTTTCACAAATGTGTGATTTTAATATCATTGGCTGGTATACACAAACATTTTAAAGAACGTTAGGATGAATTTAAGGTGAGCAAATTTAAAGATAATATCATAAAAGGTAAGTAAATATATAAGAAATGCATTGAATGCATATGAATTCAATATTAGGAGTATGTTCAAACTATACTTCTCTCTTATTTAAAAGCATTTTTGATGATATAGTTTGTGATTAGGATTGTGGTAGATAAAATCACAAAATATAATATTCCCCCCAAGAAATATAGACTCATTTTAGAGAAAATAAGGCAATTGTTTTTATGGTCAGAATACCCTGCCATATTTACCTTCTTTTTATTCTTTTTTAAAAATTAAATTATATTTTGTTTTCCGTGAAACTTTACACGGAGCTTGTTTTCCTTGAACAATTCCTATGTATGTTTTTCAGTGACACTGGTTACGTTATTTTTCCAATCCAAAAGAAATCAGAAAATAATAAAAATTGAACAAATTAAAAATGAGTTAAAGAATAAAAAGGATATGAAATTTTAACCCAATTATATCTGCAATAATTCACTTTCTGCAGGACTTTTCACATCTCTGGCCATGGTCTGAGGGCGATGGCTGTATAAACGGACGGCAGAACTGAAAATGCCACAGGTGCTGCATTATGAGCGGTCAGACACCTGTTCTTTAGTCAGACTCGACCCCAGGGCCGTAGAGTCGCTTCCAACTCACTGCACCCCTAACGGGCAGAATAGAAGTGCCTCTGTGCGTTTCTGAGACTTTACCTCTTACTCACAGAAAAGAATCAGAGCGACAGTCTTGGAGACGCAGAGGGGCAGGACAGTCTACTCTGTCCTATAGGGTCGCGATGAGACGGAGTCGGCTCCATGTCAGTGAGTAATTAAATTAACATTGTAATTCTAACCACAAAAATTCAAATGAAACATTTTGAAATTCAGCATGACTTCTGAATTTGGGAAAATAAGGTTATCCAAATGCTCCCATTAAATAAACCAATGCCTATATAAATAAATTAATTTACCCATCTTCTGGAATATTCTCAAAGACATTTAATGTATATCAGAAAAAATGATTGAATATATGAAGGGAATTGATGATGTAATAATAAAAGTTTTTGATCATTTCTAAGAATCATTGGAATAAAGGTCTGATTATAATTAATGTATTAGTATGTTCCCACTACTGCTGAGGAATCAATGTGACTATTAATTATATTTTATTACACTTAGTGTAACTTTAGAATAAAGAAGGACCTTAAAATAAAGGTCATTTATTGAATGTAAGCCTTTTTTTTCTGCCAATGCCAAATTCAAAGTTGATCCTACCAAAAAAAAATGATGGTAATTTAAAAGACTGTGTCTTAAATGTTTATTAGATATCAAGCACTTCATTCTTGTTGATAATTCTCAGTAATATTATCAGTAAGCCATTCAATATTGATATTATTTTCTACACATACACAAATGAGGGGAACTGTTCAATCAAGTAAATTTAGCTCAACTAAAAATTAACCTCTTTTTTTTTCTTTCAGTAAATAACTGAAGATTTTAAAAGAAGGAAATTACTCCAAGTCATTTAGTACCCACATTAATTTAAAGAACCATCTGGATTTAAATAATTAAATATTAAAACACATGTTTAAAATATAGTTTTAAAGTTATATTTATCAGACTCATTAACAGTCTACAATGTGCAAGTTACACACCCGTAGTTGCTGAAGACAGAAGATGATACGAAACCCTTACCGAGGTAAGGTAGAATCCC
>NW_022104341.1:14267786-14271171 GCF_000313985.2 Echinops telfairi | reverse complement strand
GTTAGTACAACCGAATGCTCCTTAGAAGACAGGATGGTGAGTATGTCATGAACTCAGGAAGGACCAGTCCCGGAGAAAATCATAAAGCTTCATTAAATAAAGCGTCACTGAAAAGGGGAGTACCCTAAAGGAGATGGATTGACATGTGTTTAACCTTATTACGGACTAATCAGTTAGGTATACTCTCTTGTTATGGATGAGGCACTGATTCTATAAGGTTAAACAATTAACCCAAAGTCATACAGTTCATTAAATGTCTGAGGGAGAATTTCAATTAGGGCAGGCCTATCAAATTCTCTATTGGTTTATCTTCCAATGCTTTCTCTTGACATTATAGTTTCCAAACATGCTCGTTTTATTTGCTCTCTTCTTAATTTAGATCTTTCCTTTATGTGTTTCACAATTAATAGCAATTAGTACTTGATTTTAGAGATTAAATTAGATAAATATGAAGCTTGGTTTGCTTTAATATTTTATGTAACATTCTACTCAAATTCAGAAATACTATTGTCTTATAATTTACCTAAAACACATCGTAAATAATGAAGCTGTCATTTTGCCTAGAAATTTAGTAAATAAGAATTGTCTATAAAGAACTGGCTAGCATTTCAGAGAAAATTATTTTGATTAAAGACACTTGAAGCAAGAAATAAATATCTAGACTACTTATATACATGATAAGGTGGGAATTTCTTTTTAATTATGAATGTATGTATTTTGTATAGTTTTCTAGTCATGTCTGCCTTGAAGGCTGAAACAAACAACAAACCCATTGCCATTTAGCTCTGACTTATGGAAACCCCATGTGCTACAGAGTAGAAAAACTCCTTAGGTTTATTTTTTTTTAATTTATTCATTTTCTCTGGGTTGTACTCTCTATAGGCATAGATTGCAAGGCCTTTATCCTGTAGTATAATTGGGTTGGTAAAAGCTGGAAACTTTGATATGAATAGCTGAATGTAAACCCATTTGCATCACCAGGCGTCCTTTTGTTAAAGGCATCAAAGTATAAATGATTCATGTCTGTCTCTGATAGCAACACAACTGGCTGAGTTAGTTCTGCCACTGAATGTCATGGGCAAATTATCTGAGTGTGTGATACAGCATTTGAATAATATGCAAAATGGGGCTTATGACAGCATCTCCTTCAAAGTATGTTGGGATGATTAGACAAATTAATATATGACAAGTGCTTAGGATAGGTCCTGTCACATGCTCTATTAAGTATTAACAATTTTTATTGTTTAATTGTGGCAGTTCCAAAAGATATTTGTACATTCTTTGATAATCTTCATTAAGAGATGTAGTCTAATTGCACTTTCCCATTGTATAAGAGAAGCTTGCTTCTATGAAGAGGATGGTGGCATCAGAATTAGAAGAATGCTTATTAACAACCATTGATATGCAGATGACAACTTGCTGATGAAGACCAAGTCTTGTAGTTTTCAGTATAGATTATAACTCAATGTAAAAAAATCCAAAATCCTCACAAAAGGATCAATAAGTAACAACATGACAAATGGTGAAAAAGTTGAAGTTTTCAAGGATTTTGTCCTGCTTGAATTCACAAAGAATGCTCCTGGAAGCAGTAGTCAAGAGATCGAAAGACATATTGCATTAGGGATATCTACTACACAAGACCTCTTGCCATTATTGAAAAGCAAAGATGCACCTATAAGGACTAAGGAGTGCCTGACTCAACCCCAGGTATTTTCAATTGTCTCACAAGCATGTGAAAGTTGTACATTGAATAAAGAAGACTGACACAGAATCCATGCATGTGAATTGTGGTGTGGGAGAAGAGTGTGGGTGAAAGTACTATGGACTGCTAAAAGGACACACCAATCGGTTTTACAAGAAATACGGCAGAGTGTTCCTCAGAGGCAAGGATGACAAGACTTTATCTTACACACTTTGGACATGTTATCAGTAGAGACCAGTGCCTAGAAAAGGACATCATGCTTGGTAAAGTAGAGGGACAGACAGGTAAGGAGAAGAAGTCCCTTAAGGAAATGGATCGACAATGTAGAGGAAACGATGGGCTAAAGCATAGGAACAAGTGTGAAGGTGGTGCAGGACTGGCCGGCGTTTCCTTCTGTTGTGGTCCCTATGTGTTAGAATGGACTCAAAAACAGTAACAACAACAATTGTATCTGGGTAGACTTGTAGCTGTTTTGACCGATAGTAAGAATACTCAGCAACACTGTAGAGTCTTCTCTACTATAAATCTCGATAGAAAAAGATTGCACCTCATCTTTCTTCCATGGTGTGACTGGGAGGTTTGAACCACCTACTTTGTGGTAGCAGTCCAATATTTTACCATTACATATATCATATATGTAAATATTAGCACATTTATATTATAGATATTTAAGATCATGCAGCTATACTTATAAACACATCTGGCTTACAGACACACACACATACAGCTAAGTCAAAAAGTACTGCCCCTGGGGTTCCAATTCATACACACAAAATGTGGGTGGGAAATGCCATGGTGTTGATTCTGACCATGGTTATGCTATAGGTTAAAGAAGAACTTTGAGTCTGCATCTTTGAGGGACCAGAGAGAGTCATTTTTCGACCAAGGAGGGACTGGGGACTATGCAGTGCTGATTATGCATAGTGACCTAAAGCATAATCAACTATCTATGTCACAAGCCTGGGTTCATTTAAGCACAATGCATTAAACATATCTGTGATTACTAGTCTACATTAACTGTAAATCTAGTAGCAATAACATTTTTCCTTTATCTTCATATATAAGTATGCATATTATATGAATATAATATATATATAAATATAAAACTATATATGCAATTATAACTCTATAAATGACATTTTACTTTATCATGTAGCCCCTACTTTCTTAATGGGAAAAGTCCATATTGCTGGCATAATTTGTATGAGTTTGTTAGGCCGAGGCATTCACGCTGAAGAATATCGAAGGAGAAGCAATAATGATGGTCTGACACTACAAGGACATGCACATGATGCCCACTATGTTGTTAGCTCTTCAAGTCTGCCTGCTGGGTTCGACTCTGTCCTTCTTCCCCTAATCCACCTGATTTCTGACACACAGAATTCATAAGCATCACAAATTACTTTTATTAATCAATTGTAGACAACAGAATACTATCCCTTTTATTTTATGTAACATCCATTTCGCTTATTGACACATTTTTTCCTGTTAATTGAGAAAATAATTTTAACTTTATTATTTAATTGTTTTCTACATTATCATTATCTAGGCAATTGATCACTCCCAATCAATCCAATTGCCTGACTTACAGATTTCTGCACTCTGAATGCTGAACACTTTATATACTGGCATTGTCAGGTAAGTGTTGGACTGGTAACCACAAGGTCAGTGGTTCTAATCCAC
>NW_022104341.1:14257690-14266980 GCF_000313985.2 Echinops telfairi | reverse complement strand
TGATTAAACCTTGAGTGTATAACTGTTAGTATCTTCAAGGAACTTGGCACAAATGCTGAGAGATAACGGGGATTCCTTGCTGAAGACAAAAAGAATATCAGGTCAAAATGTACTCGTACATGAGAAAATATGTTAAGCATACAAGAATGTTTGTTAGTGCAAGAATATTTGTTAATGGTGAATCTCAAAAACATCTTGAGGCTGAGGTCATTGTGCCTCAGTATTGTCCCCGCCTTTCTATTGTGGTAAACTTTCTCCTTTGGAATGTAAATCAAAACCTGCTGGTGGAGAAGCTCAGGGTTTTTTTTTCTCTCTTAAGTCCCTCTTCCTTTCCCTCACGTCTCTATCTTGAACTTGGAGTAGTTCTTCCTCATGTCTCAGGTAGCTCCCAGCTGACTGAAGTGCTACATTTGCAAGATTTCCAAAGTGATTTGCTTGCATAATAAGGTTTGTAAACAATACTTAAACAAATTACCATTTAAAAAAGAAATAATAGTAACAGTCTCTCCTTGAAAGTCAAAAAGGAGTAAACAGTGCTACACTCACCACATGAAATCAATAGTACTCTAATACCAGAACAACAATACATTGCAAGAAAACTCTAAGTCTTTATTACTCATGAATAAAGGCACCAAAATTATCCATTCAAAGGTAACAAATCCCAGTTCTACAAAAAGATAAAGAATAATTCACCATAAACAAATGGGATTCCTCTTAATAATGCAAGTCTTGTTCAACATAAAAGAAACAATTTATTTTACTGTGCTGTCAGATTAAATAAAAACATAATTATATGAGTAGATGCAGCCAAAAAGGGTGATTTGACAACATCCAGTGTCCATTTCTGGTTAAACAAGGAAACAAAACACAATTCATCACCGAAGAAGAATCAATGCACTGGAATTGTGGTGCTGGGGAGACTACTGAAAGTAATAGAGAGCTAAAAGGACAAAGCGATCTGTCTTGGAAGAAGTACGGCCAGGGTGCCCCTTAGAGACAAGGACGGCAAGTCTTGGACTTGCATATTTTGGACATGTTGACAAGAGAGACCAGTCACTGGAGAACGATATCGTTTGGGAAAGTACGGGGCCAGAGAAGGAGCAGAAGGCCCGTGACAAGGCGGACTGACACTGGCTGCAATGTTCAGATTAATTGTAATCCTATGTACAGATGAATGGCACTAACCAGTCCTCTGCCACCCTTACCCACAATTCTATCTATATTTGAACCTATTCTTGCAGCCAGTCCATCTCTTTGAGGATCTTCCTGGCTCTCTACCTTAACAAGCAGGATATGCTTCTCCAGGGACTTGGGTCTACTAGTAACATATCCAAAGTACATGAGACAAGGTCAATCTATCCTACCTTCTATGGAACATTTTGACTGTGCTTCAACACAGATTCAATCTTTCTTCTGGCAGTGTATGATATGTTCAATATTGTGAACCAACCCCAAAATTGAAAGGCATACATTCTTCTTTGGTCTTATTTATTGTGCAGCTTTTGCATGCATGCACAATGAATGAAAATACCAATGCATGGGGTGGATAAAACTTAGTCTTAAAAGTGACATTTGGGGGAGCGGGGAGGGAGGGGAAAATGAGGACCTAATGTCGGGGGTTTAAGTGGAGAGAAAATGTTTTAAGAATGATATACAAATGCGCTTTACACAATTGATGTGTGTATGGATTGCGATAACAGTTGTATGAGCCCCTGAGAAAATGTTTTAAAAAAAAGTGACATTTTTGGTTCTTTAAAGAAGGCTTTTGCAATAAATTTGTCAGTTACAAATCTCTGTTTGATTTCTTGACTGCTACTTCCATGGGTGCTGATGGTGAATTCAAGTAAAATGATCTATCTCACAATTTCAATCTATTGTCTATTTTTTTATAATGCTGTTATTGTTATTCCATTCTTAGAAATATCGTTCAAACTCATCTGTTTGGATGGGTGATATCACCTCTCTTGTTTGTTTCTTCGCCTCTTCTATGTCAACAAATCATGGCCCTTTCATGTGCCTTTTCATTCGAGGAAAAAAAAAGAAGTCACTAGGAATGAGGTCAGGTGAGTCAGGTGCTTGCAGCAAGAGAGGCATACTGGTTTTGTAACAAAAACTGGTGCACTGAGATGGCTGCATGAGCAGGTGCATTGTTGTGGTGGCAACACCAGTCCCCCGTTCTGTTGTTATTCGAAATATTGTTGCTGACAGTTTTTCCTTCTGTCCAGTGTCTTTGTTTGGAAGTTCACTATTACTTTTGCCCCATGGGTGATTTTGAAATAACCATGGCATAACTTCATCATCACAGCAACTCATCAGTCATCATATTATAGAAAACTGACAGACAAGTGGTAGTGACGTTTATTTTATGAAAGTATTGTATCAATATTTATTTATCGATAGTAACAAATTTATCATAAATTTCAAAACGATGATCTGTATTTTTCCAACATTAGATGGATCCTAAAACTCTTGAAAATATAAACAGTGAAATTGAGTAATTCATTTCTAGGATCTGTGCAAACTCTATTTGCTATGAAAGCGGGTCTAGCATCCAAATAAAGGAATCATTAACCTGTGTAGCCAAAAGGGCTTTAAACCACCTTTCAGGGCTTCATTTTAAGCAATTCTATTGCAATTAAATGTTTTTTTTAAAAAAAGAATGATCCTTCAGAGCTACAATTCCTAAGATATAAAGATATTAACATTTGAATACCCAAGTAAGTCAAACGTATATCAGTAGCATGCTAATTTTAATATTGTTTTGGTAGCAAAATTAACAATGTCACATAATCAAACCCAGTGTCATATAGGGAATTTTGATTCACTTATTTTCTTTACCCATAAAGATATACATTTTTTTATTTTTTAAAACGGGGTTAGCAATTCATGCTTGTATCTTCTTGATTTGATTTTCCAAAATATTTCTCTACATGTTTTTTACTCAACAGTTACTCTAAGGTGTTGTTTTTGGGTGCCATCAAATCAGTTCTTACTCAAGCTGAATGTTTTGACAGATTTCATCGCATTATAAATAAATATGGATTGATGAATAAGGACTAATTGTATTGAAATTTTTAATAATTCATGTTTTCCATAGGAGGTCAAACTCAATTCCTTAGTGCAGATGGACACCTACTGCCTGTGGTGTAAACTACTTCTTTGGTGAATTATTTCAAGTTATTGAAATCATAAAGATACTGCTTTCTTCTCAGTGGTTGGGCTCAATTTCTCTCTTTGAATTTATCCTCCTGACTTAAAGGACTGAGTACAATTCTTAGTGCCCATATAATTTCAAAGACTCTGAGCAACTTGATTTAAAACAAACTGTTGAATTCAGTGAAGCAAATGATTCATCTTGTCTTTTAATTCTTAACTTTCTTGTATGCTGCAGTGTATATGGCAAATTCATATTTATATTCTCCCTCACCCTCTAAGACATTATCTTTCAAAAAAAGTGATTCTTGAATTTAAATGGACAGAGTAATTCTCTCTTGCCTCCCTCAAGACAACTCTACTAATTAATTCTCACATACGATCTGTTTTACCTACGCCCAATTACTTTCACAATGACTGCTTGTCTCATTAGGGAAAATCTCCGATATTGTGGAACTATATACGTACCCCACAATTTCTGGGATGGTGCAAATGTTTAATACTCTACTGCTAACAAAAATGAGGGAGCTTTGAGTCCATTCAGGGGCACTTTGGAAGAAAGACAAGCTTTCTATTTCTGAAAGATAAGCCAGTACGAGTGTGCCTACTCGGACTCACATAAGGTAGTGGAATATACTTGATGGCAACCTGATTCCTGGTTATACTGCCCACAGTAATGGCGTAGTGCACTTGAAAGAAATAGGACACATTTATTCTTCTCGATCTTCTAAAATTTTTCATTCCGTTAAAGCATTTCACTAGAGATTCATTACTTAGATGACTTTGATTTTACAGAACTATGGCCATATCCCTGAAGTCTACACTGAGAAATTATAGCAATTAGTTCTTTCTTGATTAGAAGAAGAATTGCATGGCAAAATATAATTTACTCAATACAAATGATTTTTGCTTCATTTTTATTGATGCTTGTTTAAAAATTCAAGTCAATTTTTGACCTACCACTAGCTAGGATGAAGGTTTTTTTCTGTGTATATTTGTATAGTGATCTTACTTTGGGCTTTATCTTTATTTTCTACTCTTATTTCACCTTCATCTCAGAGCCTATGACAGCAATTGCTTCCCAAGCTATAATATTATTCTTCCACTTTGCTGTAAGTGAAATATGGTAAAAGTGAAAATCTGTTGATTATGTCAATATAGGTTTTATGTACTTTGTGACTTGTAACTGAAGATGTGATCAAAAGGTAAACAACATATTGTCAAAAACTCTGATGTAGGCTCTCATACTCATCAATAAACACATAAGCTTATGTCTGGTAAAATACAGAGTGGATCCTGTTTGGGCATCCTACTGGTGTAGCGGAAGCAGATTGATTATATGCTAAATTGCTTTTCTATCCATATTTCAGTATGGGCTGATGCGTCTGGGGACACATGCCCCCTCAAAAAATACTATTCAAACCCATATCCCAATGACTTAATTTACTACGCCATCCAATATAAACTCCCCACACAAGCTTTCCATACCCTTAACAATGCAACCAGACTGTTCTCACAAATACTTGTTCACTGTATGTCAGCGGGGTTGGAATATCCATCCTGCTCACTTATGTCATCAGTACTCTAATTTTCTTTCTATTAATTTCAATTGTGCAAGATGTTTATTAGCTATATGGAGGTGGGGGGGGGCGGGCAAAAGAAGGAGAGTTGATGTCGGCAGGAATCTTAACACAAAGGCAAAGGGGGAGCCTTGTTCCCCACATGCATCTCCAATGCAAAGGAAGGTGAAGAGCAGATAAGACATGTTCTGGAGAAAGACAAGATGTTCCCCTACTGCCTCAATGACTGAAGTGACTCCTGGGTTTGGGGTCTGAAGACAAAGACACAGTATCAAGCCTGGAGTGCAGGGACACACATACCTGGAAAGACACTAGAAACACTACAGAGAACTAGCCAATAGCAGAAGACACCACAGAGAACTCGCCAATAGCAGAAGACTCACCAGAAAGCTAGCCAGTGAGGGGAGGTCCACCATTAGTAGAATCCAAGCTGCGGCTTTACATTCTCCTTGACCTTTTAGACTAGCTAAGACTTTGTCTTCCTTTCCAAAGTGTTCCCTGCAGTAAATTCACCTTTTCTGTTCAACCTTTTTCTCTGACTCTGATTTGAGTTTTGTCCCTCACCTGAAACCCTTCTTATGAGCAGGACAAAAAGAACCAAGGAGTGGAGAGGCATGAAATCTTAAGCTGCCTCTTGGTAACATGTTGAACATAAAGAACTAACATTATTATTTATGATAATAGAAAATGGTTAGCTGCCTGAGAAGCAAACAAAATCTTATTCCCAGAGGACTGGTAAAATTCTAAAGTCCAAATCAAATTGATTTTATTTTTATACCAATAAGCTGTTATATAAAAAAGAAAAACCAGTACATATCAGTGTCCTTAATAAATATTTTATAATTTTCAACATATAATACATTTTAGTGGAAACAACTGAGGAATTGAAGTGGAAGTTGATTATAATGGAGAAATAGTCATAATAGCCAAGATTTCTTAATACTGTGCTGAACAGCAACGGTAACCAGGACATATGCCCAGTGAGCCAGGACACCCAGTGTTCCATTCTGTGATAAAGAGCGAGTCCTTGGGTCAAGAGGTTTAGAATTCACTTTAGGGAAATGTCAAACAACAATTGGCCTCCGTTCAAGAATTATGTCCTAATAAAGGACCAACACACTGGGAGCAACACATTTTCAATGACAGCATTTAGGAAATTAAAAAAAAATTAGAGCTTTTGTAGAGATACAGTGAGTTACAATGGCATGATTTGAGAGGAGGCAAAGTAACAGCCCTCCTCCTCCCTACTGGTTTACATTACATTTTTAATAGGGCCTTAAATGGTTTGTATGTATATACAAGTTTGAGAAACACTGATTATAGAGACTAACTAAGGTAGAGGTAATTGGTCAGCATTCTACAAGAATAGATCAAACCCTCACAAGGAGTAAGGGAAGAGATTTTATTGAACGTGAGGGCAGGATTAAAATAGTAAAATATATCAAGCCTATAACGAGGCAGTCTGTTACGGACTACGTGGGCCTACAGCAGATATAACTGCAGAAAATTGAGCCCTTAAAATACAAACAAAAGAGAAAACAGTAAGGAGCCATCATTGTGCAGTGGTTATGCTCTCAGTGCCCAATGAAAGTCAGTGGTTCGAATCCACCAGCCACTGCACTGGAGAATCTGATGGTTTGGTTTTGTAGACATCTCAGCCTTACGTGGCAGTTCTAGGCTTTCATATCAGGAAACTGTGGATTGGAATCAATCAATAACAAGGTGTTTTCTGTTTTGTAGAAGCTGCAGTTTTAGCAAGTTGAATGCAGCCCCTCAGGAATCACAGACTGGAAGGGGAGAAACCTGGGAAATAGATATGCAGAGAGCTGTCCTTCAATTGCTTGTCCCTCATAGCTAAGCCTAGTTGTAAGTCAGTAGGTAAACCTGTACTGATTATAAAGTTTGTGTCAGTTAATCTCTCAGGGAAAGACAGCAAGGTGGAAAATAATGAAAGTTCCTCCGGGAGAGCAAATAGAAATCATCCAGCAATGTATTATCGTTTTTACAAATCCGATGTCGTAACTGATCCTCATATTTATTCAAGGTAGTGATGCAACCAGCTAAAAGTCTCGTTTCGTAACGCATGTCTCATCTACCTGAATCTGACCACATGATTAACTTCGTAGTGAGATAGGAATGGGGCCAATAGATAACATTGTGATAAAGATAGAAAAGATTGAAGTGGTTAAGGATTTCATTTTCCTTGGATCCCCTATCAATGCTCATGCAATCAGCAGTCAAGAAATTGAGTGATGTTTTGCCTTAGCAAAACTCATGCAGAACTCTAATATTCTAAAGAGCAAACATACTTCCTTGTCATTGAGGTTGTTCTGCAGTGACACATTTCCCTCCAGCCCCTGCCCCCATGCCCAATTTCATTTCAGCTACCTGAGTCCAAATGTGCCTAGCATGGGATCAAAAGAACCCTGGTGAACTGGCACCACTTTTTGCTTCTCGCTTGCCAGGTCATTATGAATGGTTACTAATTACAGGTTGACTCATTATCCAATTAGTCATCTCAACATCTGGCAGCTTGACACTTTTTAAAAGAGCTACACCTAGCTGGAAAGGGCTTCCTGTCCTCCCTTTCTTTTTGCTGATGCTTAAAATGCTTTTATGAAAGTTAAACTCTGACAACCACCTGGAGCCATGTAATCATCTTGCATTTGGAATTAAGTGCAAATGGCAGATACATGAAAGATAATTGGGTCTTTGATATGGTACTACATCTCACAAATCCTAAATACATGATGTAATAATGTTTTATATATTTAAGTACCGAACCAGTTGGTCTGTAAAGGACTGAGTCCCGTGGAGACCCCATGCGTACCAGGGTGGGTGGTGAAGGGCTGATATCTCAGAGGTCGAGCTCCAGATACTTCTGAGATGCCACGAAGTAGACATGAAATCGCAGCTGAATGCTTAATTATTTGGGCTATCCAGGGACTCTTCCTGTATGTATTAAGTTTCTGCTACCGTGGGCATTGTATTCTGTGCAGTGGCAGTGAATTATTTAATGTGACTATTCCACGCAGTCTTTCACTCCCATCAAAGAACCTTTTCTTGCATGGGTCTGGTAGGAAGGTAAGGGGAGATACAGATAGAATTCTCCTGTGCATAATTTTGGGCAGAATTTCCTGTAGTGCTATCCCCCTGCATTTAAAAAAAAAGAGAGTCCTCTGAGAAGCAGACAGAAGAATCTTAATACCAGCAAGAGTCGGGGGTGGTGGTTATATTCTGAGCCCACGATCCCTGCACAGTGAACCGCCTGGATCAGAGAAGCAGCAGCAGAACTGGAGCCAGAGCATAGAACAGTGCTGGACTTCGCAGCCCACGGAGCATGTAAAGCAAAGGCTTTTGTTCCGTAGGTTGGCTTGTGGAGTAGGCTGCCTTTGGGCACTTTGAGGGGGAAGTTGGATTTACTAGCCCACAAAAGTGAAGCTGTACGCCTTCTGATTGCGGCTTACTGGAGGAGCGTGCCTCTGGGCACTTAATTCCGGGCTCTGGGCCTGGAGACTCACAGAGCTTGATGAATGCCTGGAACAGAATGATGGAATTCCCAAAAGTGGAACAAAAAAGCTGAGTGCAGGAGGCTGGCTAGTGGAGTAAAGTGTCTCTTATCACTTAATTCAGAGTTTGCTGAACTCTGAAGCTTGAACTGAATGCTTTTGGGTTGAGGCGTGAAAATTTGTTAACATCCTTAATAAATACATGAATCCTGAATTTTTCTGAGTTCTGTGGACCCATTGCAATTAATGTCAAGACCCAGAGAGGTACAATAAAGAGCATTAATTAAGCCATCACTAAAGTAAAAATATTCAACAATTCTAAAATAATAATTTTGTTCATTAAGGATTGAGACTTAGGTTTCAACCCAGGCTATGGTCTCAAAAAATTAGCTATACAAAATCAATCTACATAAGAGATACATGAATATAAGTAATGTTAAATTTATTTTAAAATAAACATCTATATCTTCATCAGTTTTTCAATATCCAAAGGAAAAATGTTTTCTTTTTATAATTGATTATTGCAAACCAAAAAGGTCTGAGACATATAATTCCTATGGTATTAGTATAAAATTGAAATTGAAGACCTTCAGTGAGATGTGGATTTAAGGGTATTCTGCATTTAATCTATGAAGCGATACTAATAAAATAATATAAATTCTTAAAATGTTCTGTTCAGTGTTATTTTATTTATAAATAAATACATACTTTGTAAATAAAAATCACTTATTGAATGTTAACTTCTTAGATAATGAGTTCAGTTGTTTAGCAAAAATGAGCTAAATATATCTTGAATACTGAATTTATTTTATTGAGATAAGTTACCATTTACCTAAAGCTTCATTGTGAATTGTAAAATAAAATTTTATAAAAAGAAATAAGAAAGCATACATAAAACACCAAGAATCTTCAGGGCACAAGTAAAACTTTTGTTCTTGTTTCGCACCCTTCTCCTAAGAGACAGAATGTCAACATACTTACCTCATGTGCTTCCAGGTGTTTTCACTAAGAGACAGAATGTCAACATACTTACCTCATGTGCTTCCAG
>NW_022104341.1:14230963-14256627 GCF_000313985.2 Echinops telfairi | reverse complement strand
TTTCACTAAGAGACAGAATGTCAACATACTTACCTCATGTGCTTCCAAGTGTTTTCATCCAAGCTTATTAGCGCTTTCCAACCAACAGAATGTGCAGTGTTATTAAGAGTGCTGCAAATTAACTTTATTTACGCTTTGATTGTCTCTTGACTGTGATTCTTAATCCCGAAGGATTGATAGACTCTCTGCTATGATTGACTTAAAAATTCAGAAATCATAGAATCACAGAAAGTAGACCTTGGAAGAGTGTCATATTATCAAATGTAGTTCACAATTGCATTTTCAAATACTCTTATGCAATATTCATGAATTGCACAAGTCACTATCACATGATTTATCAGGTATTTCTTTTATTGAGCCAAATGTTTCACTCAGTTTTAAACTAGGCATATATCTGCTGTGCATAATCACAAGTAAATTATCTGCTTGCTCAGCACAAATAATTCTTTTAAAAGATATTACTATACTTTGTATGCATTGATTTATTTACCTTACAGTCCATACATTTAAACTCTGACTTTACATTTCTTATTGAGTTTAATATGCATGTAGTAAATGAATTTACATACATCTTAGTGCATGATTCTATGAGTGCTAATAGCAAATGCATAGAGTTTTATATACACCACTATTCTTATATAGTGTAGTTCCATCACCCCAAATATTCACACAGGTTCATATGTTCAGTCCCTCCCCTCATTATTAGCCCTTGACAAACATTGATCAATTTTCTTTTTGTAGTTTTGCCTAAGGATCCCCTGGTGGCTTAGTGAGTTGCTCATTGAACTGCTAACTCCAAGGCTGGTAGTTCAAATGCATTAGTTGCTTTATAAGAGAAAGATGAGGCTTTTTGTTCCTGTAAAGATTCACTGCCTGGAAACCTATGTGGATAGTTATACTCTGTCCTATTCGGTCACGTTGAGGAAGAATTAACTCATTGACCATGAATGTGGTTTTATTGGTGTTACAGTTAACCTATTCCAAAATTTCCTATAAATGGATACATGCAATTTATGTCGGAGTTCTATCACTCAAGAAATGCAATTGAGAGTCGTCGTGTTGTTGAGTTTGAATAATGGATTCACAGTAGTTCATTCTTGTTATTGCAGAGTTTTATTGCATTGTACGACTATATTAGCGTTTGTTTATTCACAGGTAGACACTCTATTTGGA
Source organism: Echinops telfairi (assembly GCF_000313985.2). Taxonomy (NCBI): domain Eukaryota; kingdom Metazoa; phylum Chordata; class Mammalia; order Afrosoricida; family Tenrecidae; genus Echinops; species Echinops telfairi. The sequence goes on along the minus strand of NW_022104341.1, from coordinate 14,255,454 downwards.
AATTTTGAATAGAGCCTTACAAACACTTGACTGCTATGGTTTATTTCTTTTGGGTGAGTTACTAAACGCGTGGTTGCTGGTTCATATTGTAAGTAAATGCTTAATTTGATAAGAAAGTGACAGTTTGTTTACAAATAGTTGTACTGTTTAATAAGCACCACTCTATCAGCAATGTATAGGAAGTTTAATTCCTTCACATCTTCAATAGAACTGTTATTGCTGTTAGTTGATACCCAGTCAATTCTGACTTATGGTAACTCCATGTATTGATAATTTTGTTTTATTTTTTATTCTAATACCTGTGGAATGCAACTCATTTTTGCATTAATTTGAATTTCACCAAAGGAAACTTGGTGATGCAATGGATAAGCAGATGACTACAAAACAAAATGTTGGCAATTCTAACACACCCAGCCATTCCTCAAGGGAAAACCTGTTCTCATAAAGACTGTAGCCTAGGAAACCCTATGGGGAACTTCTCTTTTATTACATGGGGTCACTAAAGCAAAAATGGCTGATAATGCTGAGTCTCTTCATATGCTTGTCATCCTTATATCTTGTTTCTGAATATGTCTATACAGACATTTTGCGCATTTTCATAAACATGGATTTTAAATTTTCATTCTCAATTGGTTTTAAATTTTCATTTTAAATTTTCATCAATTTTGAGAGTTGAAGGTCTCTAACATGTCATGGACAAAAATATTTGCGTAATATGTGTCTTGGAAATATTTTCTTCCTTTCTGTTATTTATCCTTACATTCTCTTAGCTAGGGGTTTGCATCAACAAACTTTTTAAATACTGAGAGCATTTAACTTCTTTTTATAAAACGTAACATGCTCTTTGTCTTTCATCTATATAATCTTTCTGAACCTAAGGTCATAAGATTTTCTTCATGATTATCTTCTAGAAGTTCTCTAGTTCTCGGTTTTGCATTTGATTCTTTTAATCTTTTAAATTATTTTGTATTTTTGTATATAGTTTCTTTCTACTTTCATACATAATTTTGACTTGTATATAGTTTGTATATGGTCATGGTCATCCATTTCTCAAAGCACAATGGAATACTATCCAAAGTTGTTGTTGTTTTAAATCAGTGTTTAAAGTAGTTTTTCTCTTAATTTTAGATTATGACTAATTCTGTATAAAATAAGCTTATAAATAATAATATACCACCTTAACACTTAAAAAGATCCACACAGCTGATTGCAGGCACCAAGTTTTCTCAGATGCTCCTTGGGCCAAGAAAGGAGAGGAAAGATCTCATCTGAATGGCGAGGTCTTAGAATCTTGACAAAAATCACAGTGGCTAGAGAACAGAAGTCAATGTCTCCAAGGGCAAGTGAGAAATTCATTGGGTTTGGCTATTGTATAGTCTGAGGGTGCTCTTATTGCAAGGGCTAAAAACTTTGTGTTTGTCTCCTCTATTAAAAAAAATCCAATAAAATAGTTTTGAACGTATATATCTATAACATTTATCAACTTTTAAAGCTTTTAAAGCATTTTTATAACATATCTAAGAATGCATATTTGTATAATGAAAAGTTATAATCACAATTCTACCCTCATTTTTAATTTGCTTCTGTTTCAATGTCAAATGGCACACACATATCCTTCCCTATATTTCTGTTTGCCAGAACATGTATACACATTTTGGAGTACACAAATAGATCTCTTATGTGAAAAAAGTCCAATAATTAAATTAAATTAAAAATATCTTTGAAGATGAGAACATTTCCTTTTTTAAAACAGATTCTCACAATATTTTCTTTTCTTTTTTTAAATATCATTTTTTGAGGCTCTGACAGCTCTTCTAACAATCCATACATCAATCATATCAAGCATATTTGTACATATGTTGCAATCATTATTTTCTAGACATTTACTTTCTACTGAGCCCTTGATATCAGCTCTCTTTTCTCTCCCTCCCTCCCCCAATCCTCGTGATCCCTTGATTGATTGTAAATTATTATTGTTTTCATATCTTACCCCAACCCCTGTCTCTCTTTCCCCACAGTTTCTGTTGTTCTTCCCCTTGGAAGAGGTGGGGAGTGGCTCACAGTATTTTTCAAACAACTTAGACATGTGCTTTATATTGTGGCTAATATTGCAAAGGTCAGAAATTCTGAAACATTTCATTGTGTTCATGATGAATCTGTACATAGACAAACAGGCCATCATTAGAGTAGGACAATGGAATACAACACCAGGAAAGGTATGTTTCTGGCTTTACTATACTTACTTTTTTTTAACATGTATTTTTTTACCATATTTATTTTAATCAGCCTCACCAACAGAAACTTTTATGACTGTGAAAAAGCTGGAAAGCAAAGATAAAGCTGAGAGTCCTAATATATTTGAAAGTAAAAGAGTAATCAATCAGGTATCACACAAAATCCATCATTCTTCTTTCAGTTCTCCCAGGTAGGTCAAAGCAGTCCAATATCAACCTAATTTTCTATTACATTTAGAGTCAAAAAGTCATGTGTTCATTATAGTCAACCTTTGACAAATATCTTGGTATAATTTGATAGATGTAGTAACAGACTGAAATGATTATGCAAAATTGAGATTTAAAAATATAACTTTATAAAAGTATTCAAACTAAAACATATAACAATTACAATAGTTTACACTTATGTGACATCAATTACATGCTTCAAGTTGTACAAGTTATCACTTTTTTTCCAAATTATAACACCAAGAAGGAGTTAAACTTCAGCCTCAGTTTCTCATCTAACATTTTAAAAATTTGTTTTGTTATTTTGATCCCGTATTGATAATAATTTTTAAAAGCACTATGCTAAGACAGAAGTTTTTACTAAGTAAGCCAAACTATTCTTTGACTTAGTATTGACGTTAGGAGATATTTTCACTTTAAGGTTAAAGACTTAAGGTTATCTCAGGGCAACATCTCCGGGGGTTATGCCAACAGAATGGCTTCATAAAGTCTGGATTCCTTAATAACTTTTTGTTCCAAATCTGTCTCCATTTGTATTAGAATTATATGATTTAGGACTTGATGCAAATGTTTATTGATAACATCCAGGCAGCTTCCAGGTCTACTTTCATGGTAAGGGAAGCAGGTGTTTGTGGAAGCTGGTACACCTACTTCAACTGTCCCTCTGATCCCTCACTCTCTTGCTTTCTTGTTCCAGGCAGGGGAGTTCATGTCTGTACATCTCATAGCAGTTTGTAAGTTTTTAAGATGCCAAGAACTAAGAACAGTATACCAGAAGGGATAATAATTCACTACTACCTAGTCTATTCTGACTCATAATGCTCCTAAGGACACATCCGAGCTGCCCGCAAGGTTTTCAATGCTGTAAACCTTTACGGGAGCAGACACCTCCATCGTTCTCCTGTTGATCAGCTCAGGGGTTCACAATGCTGACCTGTGTTCTTGATTTTTTTTCTTAGCAATCCAGCTCAATACTCTGTCACCAGGACACCAGTAGGTACAATAGACCAATCCGAGATCAATTGCCTGATGCCCCATGAAACCATGGCTTTAAAATCTCAAAAACAAGGGGAAAAAATCATGAAGTTTTTAGTTGTACATTATTACCATTAGCAGGTGCTCTTTTAAAGTTTGTGTGTTGTGTGTGTGTGTGTGTGTGTGTGTGTGGCAGTGAGTTTGATTTGGTACACACACAGACACCAACCCCACTGCCATCGAGTCTATAACGACTCATAGCGACCCTATAGGACAGGGTAGAATGGCCCCTGTGGGTTCCTGAGACTGTAATTTTATGAGAGCAAAAAGCCCTGTCTTTCTCCCAATGAGCGGTGAGTGGTTTATGAATTCCTGACCCTGTGGATCACAGCCCAACACATAACCACTACACCACTAGGGTTCTCCACAAATTCACACACACACACACACACACACACACACACACACACACACAGTATTTGCCAATTCAGGTGTTTTCATACATACAGCTTTATTGTATTGATTTCATCAATAATGTTGTATACGCTTAATTCCAAATGTCACACAAAAATAAACAAAAGTTCATTACTCCACCTCTCTCCTTTTTTTTCTCACCTCTACTAACAGGTAACGGACTTCGGTCCCTTGTACATTAGGCTCTTGATCTCTTCAATCTATTACTCATTAGCCTCTACTCTTATTTTCATAAGAGTGAAGTAATACATTATTTGTACTTTTATAATTGCTCTGTTTCTCTATGCATAAAAATTCCAAGGTTTATACACGTTCAGACATGTATCAAGACATATTTCTCTTTGTATCTGAGTGCTATTTGTGTGCATGCACATTTTATTTTCTATGTGTTCAATAACATCAGACTATTTCCATAGTCTGGCTAATGTGAATAGTGCTGCCAGGAACATGACATACACATGTTTGTACACATTACTGCTTTTAAGTCCCTTGGGGATATGTCTAGACAAGAAATTGCTGGGTTAAATAGTATTTTTTTTAATCTTTCTGTCTTTTAAAGGAAATGCCACACGATTTTCAGAAATATCTGGAATATTTTGCTTTTCCTTCTGCAAGCAATAGGGATCCAATTTCCCTATATCTTCACCTTCTTCAGCATTCTTTATTTACACTTCTGTTGTGGTGGTGGTTTATCATAGTCAGCCTAGAGAAAGTGAAGTGTTATCATGTTCAATTCAGAATCAACTAGATGGCAGTGAGGTGTTCTTTTGATTTGTTTGGGGCTAAAAGCATGGATCATCTTTTCATGTGTTTAATGACTTCTTGATTATCTCCTTTGTGAAATGTCTATTCAAGTCCCTTGACCATTTTTATTGAGTGTTCTTTTTGTTGCTGAATTGTAGGAATTTTATACAATCCAAGAGTTTTAAAAATCTGATTGTTACTCTTTGTGTAAAAACATTAACACTTTTTGAGAAGTTAGAATGTCCTTTTAGCACTTCATTGCTTGAAAAACTTTCATTTATTCTTTCAAGCACATCATAGATGTTGCAAAGTGAAGCTTACACAATATGGACTAAATTTGTATGTAGATTTTAACAGCTAATTCTCTGGATCATAAACATTCTTGTTCTTGGTTTTTCTTGGCCTCCATTATATCAATAATCAAATCTCTATCTGCATTTCCCAAGCTGGATAAAATTCCCTTCCTATGCCCTATATATACCACAAGTATAAGGGCAGTTTTTCCCTCAACAAGAGCACCTGGTACAGCAGCAGTAGGGTCCATCCTGTACTTTTCTCGCCAAGCCATAATATGTGCTGTTTGGTGAAATTAGGGGAGAAACAACATATAATTTTTATTTCTAATTTGCATGAAAATATGATCTGTGATAATGATATACTTAGTATACACCACAACAATGAAATGCACAAAACAGAATTGAATCATCGACATGTCACTATCCATACCCTAATAAGTTTGAGAGAAGGGTCTGTACATTGTATTCATAGCTTAGTTTCAAGACCTAGAAAGTATTTGTCACAGAAGTTGCTAGATATATGCTGGGTGAAAAACACATATGACTATAGACATTTTAAATATATTTTAATGTATACATCCCTACCTTCCCACCAAAGAACATTTAAACATGTCAACTTGCTTTTAGGTTATGCTTCATCAGCATAAATAATAATGAGTCTATCTCACCATGTAATAATAACTTCAAGTATACTAAATTTGCTTATGCCTTCATTAATGGCACCAAATGTCTACACTTTTGGAGGTACTACCTTTTTTATTTTTCTTTTATTTTCATGCTATTCCCTGAATGTGTCATGGATATATTATATCTACATATAGCAGCTTCAGCGAATTTTCAAATTAATTCCGATACACTGAAAATTTAATATCCAGAAAATGAAACTGTAAGTGATCTTATAAGAGTTATTATTGACTTCTGGGAAGATGGTGGCAAGGTAGCAGTAGCTTTGTTGGGTGCTCTGTAGGTGATTGCTGGCTTTGGGGCATGGGAGGGAGGAAGGTAGGTCCAGGATGAGCAGTTGGTCCTTGTAGAACCCCAGGGGACTGCTCAGGCATGCGGGCCTCTATCCCTGTCCTGCCCCCCACACACTGCAGAGTTACAGGGTATGAATTGGTGTCTGAGCCACATAGGTATGCACTGTCTGCCACAGCTGACTGCCAGCAGTCTGTTCACCATGGTTCACAGCCAGCAGTCTGCCCCCCAAGGAAGGCCCAGAGGCCTGCCAATTACTGCTTAAGGCCCAGGGATCTCTCACTCCACTGCTCACAGCCCAGGGTTCTCCCTACTGCCACTCATGGACCATTGGCCCCGCTTGCTGCTATTCCCCATAGTGGCCTACCTGCTGCCCTTACTGCAGGCAGCCTGCCACCCTTTGCCAGAGATCTATGACTGTGGCACACTTGGCTTCCACTCTAGCCCGCACCCCCCACCGTCTGCATTGCCTGTGGAACCTGAAAGGCCTCTGGATCCTACCTGCCCAGCTCATGCAGACAAGGCAACTGGTGCCTCCAGAGGCCTGCAACAGTGACTTACCCTGCCCACCTCTGGTAGCACCACCTGTGCAACCTTGAGGCCAGTGGCTGGCAGCCCCCAGCCAGAAAGCCTGAGACAATCATGCAGCCAGTGAATTCAGTGATCCCTTGCAGTGGTCCACCCTGCTATTTGAGACCCCAGCCATCCCAACACAAACCCCAACACCTCTTGAGCTGAACACAGACTCAGCCATCTCTGACCACTGGGCCGTATGCACCACAATTAACCACCACCCAAGCAACATCAAAATCTCTTGTATATTACTACCCACATCATTATTCACTACAAGAAAGCAAGAGAATCAAACCACAATGTCTGAAGAAGATACACACACACACACACACACACACACACACACTTATATAGAAGAAGCAGATTTTGAGCCACCACATGAAGAAATCTTCAGAATCCTCCTTAGAATCACTCTGGATATGAGGGGATCAATACAGAAGAAGGATGAAAAATTAGAGAGTATAGAGTTCACTTTCTGGAGAGACATACAAGTTAAGGGACGGGGTAGCAGAAATGAAGAGAATGATAAAAGATCTTACCAACAGGCTGGAAAAAGTGGAGAATCATATCAGTGACCTCAAAGATAACCTAGCAGAATTCAACAAATGTGAAAGACAATTAAACAAGATAATCAATAAAGCTGAAGAAAACTTGACAACAATAAGCAACACAAGGAAGAGGAACAATATTTGAATAATTGGGATACTGAAACAAGACATAACAAAGAAATCGACAGTAAAAATAGCTAGGAAATTCCTGAAAGAAAACTTCTCCAACTTAATTTAGGAAAACCAGATAATTATTCAGGAAGCAGAGAGGACACCAATTGTACTGAACCCCAAGAAGAACAAATTATCCAACTTTGAGGAAAAGGAGAATATCATAAGAGCAACTAGAGAAAAAAATGCAGTCACCTATAAGGGTAATCTGATAAGATTATGCTCAATTTATCAATAAAGACCATGAAGAAGAGGAGAGAATAGAGTAGCATTTTCCAAAAGTTGAAAGAGAATAACGATAACTCAAGAATCCTCTACCCTGTCAAATTCTCCATCAAAAGAGACAGGGAGATAAGAGTTTTCTCAGATTAGGAAAAATTTAGAGCAGTAGTTCTCAACCTTCCTAGTGCCATGACCCTTTAATAAAGTTCCTTAGGTTGTGGTGACTCCCAGCACAAAATTATTTTTGTTGCTGCTTCATAACTTTAATTTTTGTTATTGTTATGAATCATAATGTAAATATATGATGTGCAGGGTGTATTTTCATTGTTATAAATTGAATACAATTATAGCTTAGTGATTAATCACAAAAACAATATGTAGTTATATATTGTGAACTATTTATTTCTAATGACAAATAAGTGAAATTTTGTCTTGAAGCATGGTGTAGCATGGGTAACAGTCTTCACAGTGGGTACTCATATGTGGGAATATCTGCATGTGGGCAGACCCACCTGGAGACGGAGAGAGGAGCGGTGTCTTGGTTCCTAAATCTATCAGAAATATGTGTTTTCTGGTGGTCTTAAGCAATCCCTGTGAAAGGGTCATTCGACGCCCCAAAGGGGTTGTGACTCACAGGTTGATAACCATTGATTTAGAGAATATGTTAGAACAAAACAAAACAAAAAGCACTACAAAATCTACTTTCCAAATCTCCTTGAGCAGGAGATCAGCATCCATAAAGCACAAACATGAGACCATTGCAAAGTGAAACACTAGTCAGATATTTGTGTATTGATAACAATACCCAAGACATTTTTGACCCAACAGTTAAAAGAAGGCAAGAATGAATTGTCCCACACATACACAACACAGATCTAAGGAGGGAGGTAGGAAAGCATCTACCATGAAAGGACAGAGATGTCAGCAAAATTCTGCCAATGGATGTAATTACTGTGTATGCTGAACTCATCCATTTAAAAGACAAAGACTGGCATATTGAATTAGGACACAAACCCAGCAATATGATGTCTGCAAGAGATGCATTTCAAGCTCTCAGTCAAAAACAGGCTGAGGATCAAAGGTTGGTGAAAAGTATTCCAAACTAATGACAATCTAAACCAGGGATCCTCAAACTACAGCCCACAGGCCTCATGCAGCCCACCAAGGACATTTATCCGGCCTGCCGGGTGTTTCCGCCCTGTTTGTGTTTTTACTTCAAAATAAGATATGTGCAGTGTGCATAGGAATTTGTTCTTAGTTTTTTTTAAAAAACTATAGTACGGCTCTCCAATGTGTCTGAGGGACAGCGAGCTGGCCCCTGTTTTAAAAGTTTGAGGACTCCTGATCTTAACAAAGCAAGAGTTGCAATTCTGTTCTCCAACAAAATTGATCTCAAGATGCAGAATGGACACTATATAATGCTCAAGGGATCAGTGGACCAAGAGCCAGTGAGCATAATAAATATATACGCACCCAGCAAAAGACCCATGAAAATTGTAAATCAAATCCTTCAAAAGATGAAAATGAAATCACAGAATTGACAATCATAGTATATTTCAATACACCTTTCTCCATGAAACACAGTTCAGCAGGAAAGAGATTCAACAAAGAGCTGAAAAAAGCAAACTCTACAATTAGGCAACTTGACCTGATAAACATATTCAGTTTTTCAACCTACTGCAAAAAAAATTCACATTCTTTTTTTGTGTGCATGTGGTATCTGAAAATACTAGGACACAAGTCAAATTTAATTAAATTCAAATAAATAGAGGTCATTCAGACTTCCCTCTCTGACCACTAAACCATAAAGGCCATAAAGCTGGATATCAACAAAATAAAAAAATAAAATAAAACAAAGGGAAAACACTTGGAGGATGAATAACATACTTCTTAAAAATTAGTGGGTAGTGCCCCAAATTAAAAATGAAATTAGGAAGCATCTGGATATTAATGAGAAGGAGAGAACAATATACCAAAACCTATAGTAAAGGCAGTTATCAGAGGATCCTTGATCACAATAAATACACACATGAGGAAGAAAGAGAGACTATGGTCTACACCCTATCACAAAGCCTTCTGTAACTGGAACAGAGTCAAAATAATAATCCTTCTAATAGCAAAAAAAATAAATTATAAAAATCAGAGGTTAATCATTGATTGATGAGTGGGAAAACAAAAAACTGGAGAAAATCAATGCAGTAAAAAGGTGGTTCTTCTAAAGGACTAACAAAATCAACAAACCATTGTCAAACCTACTAAAAGATAGGAAGGAGCATACATCAATATCCAGGATGAAGGAATAAATGGGAAGTTACAGGAACCCTAAGGAAATTAAAAGACCAATTATACAGTACTATGAAGGACTGTACTCCAATGAATACAACATGGAAAACATGAATAAATATCTGGAATAACAAACCCTCCCTAGATTATCTCATATAGGCATCAAGAACTTAAACAGACCCCAAGCAAAAGAAGAAATAGATAAAGTTATCAAAGAATTACCAACAACAAAAAAGTCCTGCCCAAATGGTTTCGCAGGAGAACTCTACCAAGTGTTCAGGGAAGAGCTGACACCAATTCTACACAAGCTCTTCCAGGCTTAGAAAATGACAGCAAACTCCCAAACACATTCTATGAAGCTAGTATAATACTGATGCCAAAACCAGGCAAGGATCCAACAAGAATAGAGAACCACAGGCTGATGTCTCTAATGTCTCTAATGAATATTGATGCAAATGCAATTTAACAAAATGTTGGTTAATAGAATACAAAAGTATATATAAAGAATAATCCATCATGACCAAATGAAATTCATACCACAGATGCAGGTAAAGTTTAACATCTGAAAATCATTAAGATCATTTGTCACATTGAAGGAAAAAGGACAAAAACCACATGATAATATCAATAGGTGCAGGAAAAACATTGGACAACATTCAACATTCATTCCTAATGAGCACCCCCAAGAAAATGGGATTGGAAAGAAACTGCCTCAATATAATTCAAGTTATATTTGAAAAGCCAATAGCCAGTGTTACAATCAATAAAGAAAAGTTGAAAATATTCCCACTGAAAAAGAGGACCAAGCAAGGTTGCTTCTTGTCCGTACTTTTATTCAACATCATTCTGGAGGTCCTAGCTAATAATATAAGGCAACGGAATGATATCATAGGTATACCTCTGTGGAGAGAAGTGAAATTATGGTTATTTACAGATGACATGATTTTATATTCTGAGAATCCGAAAGGCTCCAAAATAGGAGTGCTGGAAGCCATGGAGGAATATGATAGAGTACAAGGTCAACAAGCAGAAGTCAATTGGATTGTTATACACAGCTGATGAGATTACAGGAAGAGACCAAGAATGTAATATCTTTCACAATAGCCAAACATAAAGTGAAATACTTAGAGATATACCTAACCAAAAAATCAAAGTATCTGTGTGAGGAAAACTGGAGAGCATTATTACAAGACACCAAGAGGGACCATCACAAATGGGAAAACATCCCATGCTCATAAATCGGTAGAGTCAAGATTGTAAAGATGTCAATCTTGCCTAAAGCACTATATAAGTTCAATGCAACCCCAATACAAATTCCAGCATCGTTTTCAGCAAAATGGAAAAGATGATTACCAGCTTCATATGGAAAGAGAAGAAGGCCAGAATTGGCAAAGAACTTCTCAAGAAGAAGAAAAAAAGTAGACAGACTTGCATTATCAGACTTCAAAACTTATACAGCCACAGTTGTCAAAACAGCATGGTACTGGTATAATGAGAGATACTGGAACCAATTGATAAGAACAGGAAAACCAGAAATAAAATTAGTAGAATACAGACAACTGATCTTTTATCAGGTCCCCATAGATATCAAATGGGAAAGAGATGTCCTGTTTAAAAAATGGTGTTGAAAAAACTGGATATCAACCTGCAGAAGAATGAAGCAAGATCCTTACCTCACTCCATACACAAGAACAAATTCAAGGTGGATCACAAACCTCACGGTAAAACCCCAAAGTATTAGGATCATCAATGAACAAAGCTAATTAACTTAGCACAGGAAATACATGGTCTATCAGATGTCAGGAAGGATACATCGTCAGAAGATAAAATACACAAGTGGACATATTAAAGATAAAACACTTGTGTACATTGAAAGACTTCAGCAAGAAAGTAATAAGAAAGCCCACACATTGGGAAAAGATATTTAGTGATGAAATAACAGACGAAGGGCTTATTACTAAAATCGACAGAATCCTTCAAGCCTAACACAACAAAAGCCAAATAGTCCATGGAGGAGATGGGCAAAAGATTTTAACAGAAGATTCACAAAGCAGGAAACTGTAATGGCCAATAAACCTATGAGAAAAGGTTCTATGTAATTAGCCACCCAGGAAATGTAAATTAAAGCAACTATCAGATACCACCTAACACCCACAAAGGTAGCCCAATTCAAGAAAAACCAGGAAGCAACAAATGTCGAAAGGGGTGTGGTGTGCTAGGAACTCTCATTAACTACTGGTGGTCTTGTAGATGTGTACAGCCACTGTGGAAAGCAATTTGGTGATACCTAAAATAGTTATACATTGAGATACCTACGACCCAGCAATTCCACTACTGGGCATACACCCAGAAGAATTAAGAAATAGACCACAACCAGATATCTGCTCTTCAATGTTCATCGCTGCGCAGCTCACTATCACAAAACATTGCAAACATCCTCAATTTCCATCAATTAGGGAGTGAATTAAAAAGCTTGGGGATATACACACAATGGAATTTGATACATCATGAAAATTGTGATGAAAAGATAAAAGAGCTCATCTTTTGGAAAGAGCTGGAGGATATTATGCTGAGTGAAGTTAGCTAAGCACAGAAGGTCAAGTACAACATGAGAACACTGAGGTAAGTCCAAACAATAGAACAGGTCTATGGGATAATGAACACAATGCACAATTCCTGGGCTGAGGGCCAGAGACTCTGGCATGAGCTCGACGAATCCTAATGATACATATATCAGGACACAAACAAAATAAGTAAAATATAATAAACAAAAAAGATGTTGATAGCACCTGTGCTAAAGTGCATTTTTCTCACCCCTCTCATATGCCTTTAAGGCCAATCGAGGGGTGGGGAGACAAAAAAGACGGCAATGGGAGACCAAGACAGCAATCCACTCAAGGGAAGGACATTGCTTATGTCTCCGCAGGAAAGAGAGAGCAAGAGTAGATTGCATTCCCTTGTGCCAATCCTTGAGGGCAGTGTTCCTGCCTGGAACAGCTCATTCCCAGTGATGACTGAAGGGCTGGTCTCAGTGTATGATGTGCCATCCTCTCCATAGATGACAGTGCTATAGACGATGGCCCTAATGATAAAGAGTTCTGGGAGAGCAGCACGGTGGAAAACCAAGAGGAGAATGCAACAGACCAATGATGGGAGTGAAGCCTCAAAGACCCCAAAGAATCCAGACTGTAGACTTCTTCCTCTGTGGGCAGCACTTGACACCTCAACCAAACTGGTCGGGGTTACCCACAAGAGAACCACACTGAATGTCTAAAGGTGTAACAGGGTGGGGCGTGGGGGTGGAGGGCACTAGACTGCTCCATCCCTGGGTGCAGGAAGAACAATAGCGACCTGTAGGATGCACATCTATCAGGCACGAAGGCTGAGGACTAAAAAGGTGTAAGTGCTGTTAGGTAAGCGGGTACTGGGATATGGATCCCTCAAATAAAAAGGGGTTGGTCTGAAGGATTATAACAGGTTCTGCTCACTATTTAACAGAGAGATATTCATCTGCTCTGGGTCAGGATACCAGTTAGATTTGGATCAATTGATATGGTCTTTCTCTCCTCCACCCTCCTTTGGTGTCTATCTATTTATATACGAGAGGCAGGATAAGCAACCCCATGGAGATATAGAGGGGACCAACAGTTCTTGCGGGGGGAGGAGAAGGTGCATGTGAGGGAAGGAGGCTGGGGAAGGTGAGGGGTGAGCCTATAATGACAGGGACCAGGAATAACAAGGGATATAAAATTGATGGTGAGGAGGATGTAGCGTTCATGGTGGGGTTTGATCAATTGAAGTGTCAGAGAGAAATTACTGAGAGATCAACAGTGGGTAAGCATGATAGTGGGATAGGAGGAAAGAAAAAAGAAAACTAAGAAAGAAGAAAGCAAATATGTATATATATACAGGTATAAATATAGATTATATAAATATGTAAATATATAATTATATAGAGAAAAGTGTATTTGTCTAGACATGTACATTTATGTAAATACAATAAGGAAGCAGATGGACATTGGGGCTCTACTAAAATCTCACCTAATTACAAACATGAATTGTTCTAATAATGTAGCACTGTATGATTATGTTAAGCAGGGTTCTCTAGAGAGGGCAAAACCAGGACACTCATGATTAGATATATATGAGGATAGGTTTATACAATGAGAAGGTATATAACAACTAATTAGTCCACACAGCAGTACTGAGGGTTCCGCTCAACTTGCTTCTGTGGAACAGTTAATGTACAGGAAGTCCTGCAACTCACATAGGCTGCAAGGGCCGAGGTCAAGGAAGCAGACAGCAGAATCTTCCCTCAGGCAAGACAGGCAGGGTCTGCCTGCAGGCATCGGACAGTAGGGTGGTTCAGTAACAGTCAACAGCTCAGGAGCTCAGTGAAGCAGGCCCAATGTGATCTCAAACTCAAGGGATGCATCATGCACAGGGACAGGATCCACCAGCCTCAAGCTCAAGTAATAGACACACCAGCAGTGTGGCGAAACAGATCTTGAAGTTGTCTCAAGCTTTAGCAACATGGCCCACAGGTTGGCTTGGCCAACATGTAGCCCAGCACACAGGCTGAGGCAGAGAACTAGATAAAGCAGCAGCATGCTGGTCTGATCACCAGGGAGTAAGAAAGGTATGAGATGCCAGCCATCTTCATTTATCTCAGTGGCCCTCCAATCAAGTTGTGACCTGATCAGACTCCACCACATTTTCCTATTAGCCTAGTTGGCACAATATACCTGTCACAGTGATACTCAACTTTCCTGACACAATTACTGAAGACAAAATGGGTGAATAAGCAAATGTGGTGAAGCTGATGGTGCCTGCTATTAAAAAATATAGCATCTGGGGGCTGAAAGGCTTGTAGTCAAGCAAGTGGTCTTCAAAGCCACTAAGAAGCAACAAAGCGAATATGGAAGGAGCATGGGGTGTCGATGGGAATAGGTATCAGAAATTCAAAAACAAATACCGTAATCAAATTGATGTGAAGGATCATGGACAAAGTGAAAACCCAAAGTTCACTTGCAAGTCAATTGGACAGACCTTCACAGAGAGGCCAGGGAGTGGGGTAGAGTAATTCTGCCCCACTGGTGTGGTATAGCACCAATGAAACCCATAACTATCCTCTGGTTCTTTAATATTTCCTCCCCTTACTATTAAGGTTTATGTTTTCACCTCATTAATATTGTTAGATGCAAGTATGTTCATATGTATAATTAAGATCGTTAGATGCAGGAATGTCAGGATGGGTGACACTTCAGGAACAGCAATGGGAGCAATGATTCCCTGAGGATATGGGAAGACAGGGGGCCGGGGAATGAGGAAGTTGATGTCATGGATGACTGTATAACCCCACTCAAGGGGAGCAAATAACAGAATTGTAGGTGAATGGACACATTGGATGGGGTAAGATTTGGCATATATTTATGTGTAATATATAACAAAACAAGGGTTCCTGGCGGGAAGGGGAGGTGAGGGAGGGGATAAAGGGGAGGTGATATCAAAGAGTTCAAGAGTTGTACAAGTATGTGTGATCTATTTGACTTAAAGAATGTTATGACATCTGTAAAAGCTCCCAATTTAAAAAATGAACAACAACAACAACAACAAAAAGATAGTTATTGTTATATTGTTATCTGTCATCTATTGTTCTCTGACTCATGGTGACCTCTCGCGTAACTGTACAAAATGCTGCTGGTCCTGTGTCATCCTAATGATTGATTGCCAATTAGATCATTTTGATCCATAATGTTTTTTACTGGCTGACTTTTGGAAGTAGATTGCTAGGTTTTTTCCCTAATATGCCTTAGCCTGGATGCTCGCTTGGAACATGTTAAACATCAGAGCAATACATGGGCTTCTATTGTAGAAAGGGTGTTAGCTGTGCATGAGGCCCCTCACAGGGAAAGGGGGAACTCTGTTATTGAACCACCACTGCCTCTTATGAAAATTAGAACCTAAGGAATTTTGTATGATGTAGATGAAGTTAAAAAGATTAAGTCATATAAATAATGGCCTTTGGGGGCTTGAGAGGGACTTCTTAAAGACATAATATTTTATATATATATATAAAATTTCTCTTACTCTTTTTGTCTCCTCTTTTTTCCTCCTCCCTTCTGGTTCATCTCAATCTGTTTGCTGAATAGGTGAGTTACAAATGGGCGAATTGTTTTTGCTGCTTACCTACTGTGTGAAGTGGGAGTGCTACAGTGCGGCTGCTAGTTGTGGTAGACTGTGGTTTACGACGCTCCCCTGTGTGCAGAGGAGAACTGCTGCAAAAGTCCGTGACCTTTCAGAAGCAGATCACCAGGCTTATGTTCCACGAGCCTCTGGGTGATTTCTAACCCCGAACCTTTCAGCTCACAGTCAAGCACTTCATCATTTGTACTACTTGAGGCCTACAGCTGCTCCAGTACCAAATCAGGCCATTTTAAAATTATCTGCAACCATTATAAAATCACGTAAGAGTTACACAAAATGCGGGTATAAATGATCTATTCCAGTGATTCAATCGCTACTTGGCCAAATTTATATTCCTACCACTTATTTTATAAGGGTTCTCAGATTTTCTGCATTCAAATCAATTTATATTCTCCCTGACAATGCAGGTGACCCCATATGACTCCACCTGTATCTCTGAGAGGGTTTTTCAATCTCCACCAGCTTTTATATTACCTTCAGGGAGCATTTTTATTGCTATGTGCGTGTGCAGTAATACAAATGGGATTGATCTCTCCTAATCCTTTGAAAGTTGTAGCCAACAAATATACATAATAACAAACTTACAGGCATGGCTGAATTTTACAGAAGCTCACGGTTTTCAAATGAATGACATTGATGTATGCGGGTTGTTGTACCCCTAAATAGTCATCCATTCTCTATTGAAATCTTTGCTAAGAGCTTATGTTTACTAAAAAAATTAATTTCTGCAATTATTTTTGTCTGTTCAATAGGTAGAAAAGTTGTTTAGAAACAAAGTAAAGATTATCACATTATTATTTATTGGAAGATAGTGTGGTCTTGTTAAAAAGACATGTGTGGCTTATATAATTATGAGAAAAATTCCAACTCTGACATTTGATAGCTCTATGACCTTCAACAAGTCATTTAATCCCATTGAACCAGAGTTCTTTTTATATATATATAAAATGACTTATTTTATTTCAGTCACATGGGAAATTTTTAGGCTTTCCATGATAAATAAGTTAGATAATCTTTTAATAAATTACTTTCCTTTCTACTCCATCTGCCTTTTAAAGTATTCTTGAACTTCAGTACTAAAGAACCCACATTTTCTGTATCTGTGAGTATGTTTTTAATATGAGCATCAATTTAATGATCTAGAGGTAGAGGCTCAGAATCCTTTGTTGTATTATTTAAGTTAAAATAAATCTAGATCGATGCTATATCTAACCACCATCGAAATATCTTGCCTTAAAAAATAGAAATTTATTTATCATGCAGGTAAAATTAAATAAAGTAAAGGGGAACTCTGTTCTGTGCATAATTTAGGTTGCTGAGTGAAGACAGGTGTGGAGCTCAACCTGTTAATCAGGTCAAAGCTTGATGACACTTCAAAGTGTGGCCTTTTGTTTAGAGAAATCCTAGCTTGAGTTGAGTTTCCTTTGTCCCTTTGCCTTATGCTGGATGTGGATCCTCTGTCTTGTCAGTTGATCTCCTATTATTTCACTGGTCAATCCCAGTGGACTGCTGCCCTTGAATTTAGCAGGTCACTCTTGAATTCATTTGCATCTAGATCAACGGTTCTTAACCTGTGGGTCATGACCCCTTTGGGGGACAAACGACCCTTTCACAGGGGTAGCCTGATTCATAACAGTAGCAAAATGACAGTTATGAAGTAGAACGAAAATAATATTATGGTTGGGGGGTCACCACCGCATGAGGACCTGGATTAAAGGGTTGCGGCATTCGGAAGGTTGAGAACCTCTGTTCTAGATCCACCAACTTGTGACCCTCCTGGTTCCTTCTTCTGGCTTCATGTTCATTAGCTTCTTCAGTTACACCAGCCTTAGAAGCTTAAAGCTTACATCTGAAGTGTATACTTGACCTCAACTTTACAGGTCTGTATTTCCTTGTGTAAGCCATTTATCATTATAAAAGACCAGAGATAGATAGATATACACACAAGCATCATTTTCTTGGTTTCTCTAGAGAACCCAACTCAACACAGTAAGGTAAGTCTAAAAGTTACCTTTTAAGTAGTAGAACCTCAGAAGTCTTATTAAAGGAAACTCATTTTAGTCCAAGGGAATGATGAACAGGTTTGTGTTGGTTAAGGAGAATTATTTCTGAAAATAAAGGGTAATGTTGAGGTCTACTTTGGCAAACATTGATTGAACATTTACCACTCAAATGTAAAACATATAAAGGAAATATCCTAGTTATTTTAAAAGAGAGCTGTAATTACATTAAGACATTAATAAGGTGGACACATAAATGTATAATTAGAAACCCTGCAATGTTTATAAACTATCTATAAATATTTGTAAATCAATTTGTCAATTAAAGTAAAAATTTAAGTAGTCAAATATTATTTATAAGAAATTATTTTTGTCCCTATTTTCCTTCTAAGTTTGGCTGACAATTATAAGATGAAAGATTTTATGATTTACACTTAATTGTGTAAAACATTATTATGTGTGCAAGAGCTTATGCTTTAGAAGTATTTAATTTGCAATTATAATTTTTTACATTTGCTCTCTTAGTTAGGAATCCATTGACCTGAATCAGGTCCAAAATCTATATATGACATTGTTCTCTCTGTAGCTTCAGCCTTAATCTCTGAGTTAAACTCAAACTCATACATCCAACTCGCTATTAGGCATAGCCACTTGACATTCTACTGACATCCCATACACAACGTATGCCATAGCCAATGTATCCAACCTTCAAACCAGTTGTTGACCTGGATTCCATTTGCTTCTTCATGCTTGATCCCAAGCAATCGTACATCTCTTTTAATATCGCGGGAAGCTGCTGTTCCCACACATTGACATTTGGAAGTTATTTCATTGCTAATTATTACTACTTATAAAACTCAGGATATTTTTTTCTGCTGTCCTCTGTTACCCTCTATAACAATGTAATTGTTTGAGAGGAGGGTCTCCATATTCCTGGGATACACATAAAGAAAATGCCCTGTTGTGTTAGATTGGAAATAGATCGTCGCTGTGAATGTAATGCTTAGTTTCATATTCAACCTGTCATGATGAGTTCCAGCTACAGTGAGGCCCATGAGAATTGGAACTTGACAAGATGGCAGTGATTTTCCGAGTCTTGAAAGTTTTCTATTTTGAAGAAGTGCGGTCTTGTCACCGTTCAATTGCTCTTTTTGAGTGGGAAATATTTGTTTTGCTCCTTTGATGGGTTTCATCTTTTGTAGGGTTTACTGTAATGCAGAGATGCAACTAGTCTTAAACATGGATACTGATGCATTTGGTAGAAGCAGAAGGCTAAGTTGAAGGTGGATTATAGTTTGAAAAATACAATAATTTTGGGGGTATTTTAATTACTTTATAATTTTTGAAATATTATTTTCAAAAATTATAAAGTAATGAAAACCCATAAATTTTATTTTCTAAAATTAAGTAATTAAAACCCATAAATTATATTTAAAATATTTGCTGTTCACTTTAAAATTTTATATTTAGAATGATCTGTATTTTATAAGTGAATTTAATATTTTATATTTAGAATGCTTCTAACTAGAGAGGAAACTTATTAAGTGTGGCAAAACTCCAAGCGATTTCAAAAATGCCTAATTAAAGCTCTACAGTGTAAGCATGTTTAATTGCATATTTTTCTAAAATTCTCTATAGATTTCTACAATCCTTGGAAATGCTTTCTGAATTGTAAATTGATTCAATAATTTCCATGTAGAGTAGGAACAACTTTTTCATTGTTATAAATAGCCAATTCTTTTCTGATCTTTATTCCTTTTGTAATGATAATATTTATAATCAATTGTTCATATATTAGCATCTCTCTATCTATACCTATCTCTATATTTCTTTTAAAAATATTTTATTTATATGTGTCAAAAGGATTTAGGGAAATATTTTGGAAAATAATCCTTGCTAGTATACACAGATGTATTACCTATTAACACAAACTCTCACACATGTCTAGAATGACCAAAAATCGATATTTATTTAGTGCCTGGTGAGGAACGAATAAAAGCAGTATTCCTTTTTAAATTTATCCTTAATAGTTAACACCTTATCATTTGAATATCCCTTTTGACCCATTTAAAATTTATTCTAGTATTAAATATTTTCAGCTTTCCTTCAGATAGGGGTTTTTCTCCATTTTACTTTGTTATTGTTCAGCTTTTGTTATTGTGTGTGGTTTTATTTATTGACTTTTTGTTATGTTTTTCTGTATATGGAATCCAGGCTAGATAAATATATAGATGCATTAACTGGATTAATGGTTTCTTGGTAGCATGGAAGAGGAGATTGGGGGACATAGAAAGTGAGGTAGTTTATTGTGCCCATCTGGCCGATAAACACAAGTGGGGTTAATTGAAAGGCAGAGGGATTAATGGCTCAGTCAGCCTCACCTTTCTAGTTCTCGGGTCTCTTGCTTTCTGCTGGTTGGACCAGGTTGCAGCTGCGTTAGCCAGTTCCCTGCTTCAGCTGGCAAGGCTCACTTCCTGCAAGACATCCCTGAGGAGAAGCCACATGGACCTACCCCGATGTAGCACTGGGAGCTGTGTGGAGACCCCTGCCAGCCCTGAGATGTTTACACATTCACTGACTCAGTTTTCCTCCTGCAGTCGGCATCATTGTGTGTGTTTTGTGAGATGGAGGAGGACTTTGTGGATTGGTGTTGGACATATGGGTTAACAGGTTAATGTTGGCCTTGTGGGCTTGGGCAGCATTTGATGCACACTTAGTCTTTATATAAAACTCACTCTTATACATGAGTTTCTGTGGATTTGTTCTCTAAAGTACCCAAACTAACACAGAGAGCTAATAACAATGGGTACAAAAAAGAAGAAAATGTTATAAAATTGATTGTGGTGATTGCACAACTATTCATGATATGATTGAACTATTCAATTTTGTGATAAACTGTGAATTTCTACAGCTAAGTATCATTTTTTTTTACTGTGAACCTATTTTGGTGAATGGAATAGTTTATCAGAGCTAAAAATGACCTTAAACATCACTTAGTCCACCATATATACATATTTCGTTGGCATCCTGCTAAAAAGGTTTATGCAAATTAAGCTGTGAAAATCTGTTCTAGAGGGCATAACTATGTAGTTTGTCTTGGGGTGTAGATCCTTGAAATGAGAGCAACTGGGATAGTCTTTTGGCTACCTAAAAATCTTTAAGGAATAATCACAGATTCAGGAATATATGACACTAAAAAAATTAATGACAGTATTCAAAAGATTAAGTCTATAAATACTTGCTGTAAAAGCCAATTTGTGAGAGTTACATACAGGTAAAAATGATTGCAACTAATAGTGGTTTTATGTTTGTGGCCCTTTAAGATATATGAATTAAGAGATTTCCCCCAAATGATAAAATTACACATATACAATATAAAATGGTCCTTGGAAAATATTCTAAATTGCTTTACCTGGATGAACTTAGAGAACTGCTAATAATATAGCAACTGGACTATTATTTGTTTCTTACATTGTTACTATTGTGTTCAATCTGAAATAATTCCTTAAGAAGGTATCTTTCTTTTGAAACCCTTCACTATAATTTATTGAATTAAATGAATTAATATTTGCTAAACTGGAACATTCATAAATTAGGTTATCAATATTAATAGTATATGTGTATATGATCATTCCTTGTAAAACAAAATTTGAATTATGTGCGATAGAGAAAATAAGTAAATATGTATATAAACGAAAAGAACATTTATTGAAGTTGTTTTTATGATGAATATAATAATGCCTACTATATTTTAGTAGTCTCTAACTCCAAACCTCTGCATTTTCTTACACACAGTACTTAGAAGGGTGCTGGAATTCTTTACAACCATATTTTTAAATCCCTTTATTTGTTAGAGAGGAACAAATCAATATGATTCTTTCGATTTCACTGTGAAATGGTTACATATCAAATCCTTTAGATTTTGAAATATATATGTTGATTTAAAATATGTATGTACATATATATGTATATGTCCATTTTCTCATTTATCTGTGTATAAATACCCACCACTTGTCTGTCAGTTTGACCCACTGTGATGGCTTCCATATTGTTGTGATGCTATTAATTGCTAGTTCTTTCATAATTAATAGGGAAATATTTGATAATAGGTTATAATTAATTATACAGATAAATACAATGAAATACCACTGGAATGGCTATTATTGAAAAATCATAATATAGCCTGTATAAATGCAGATGTAGAGAAACTAAAAGATTTGTACTTTCCTGGTAAAAATGCAAAATGTTCTTGTGCTGTGGAAAGCACAAGCCACTGTGTTAATCCATCTTGTAGAAGTCTTCCACTTTTTTGTTGGCTTCTCATAGTTACACAGAGAGTTATCATGTGACCCAGAAATTCCCTAAAGAATCAGACAGACTCAAATAAATGCTTGTACCACTTGAACACTGGTGTTTATTAACGCACATCCAATATAGCAATTGAGAGGCAGCAAAGGAGAGGAAGACCCTAAAAGAGACGAGTTGACACCCTGGCTGCCACAATGGGCTCCAGCTTCGTACTAATTGTGAGGAAGGCACAAGGTCACGCACTGTTTAGTTCTGTTGTGTGTAGGCTCACTATGGGCCGGAACTGACTTGATGGCACCCAACAACCACTAGAGCAACATAGCCAAAAAAGATGAAAATAATCCAAGTGATCCTCAAAAGATGAATTGATAAAATGTGGCATATACAAGGAATTGAGCATTGTTCATCTATAAAGAAAAACAACATTCTAATTCACACTACAACATTGATAAATCTTGAATATTTGTGCTAACTGAAATAAGCTGGGCCCAAAGGAGCACATATACAATGATTCCATTTATATGAATATGTTACTGGTGTTGTCAGGTGCCGTCGAGTGAGTTGTGGTCTATGCGGCCACATGTATAACAGAGTGAAGCACTGCCCAGTACTGTGCCTGCACAATGCTGACCTTTGAGCCCATGGTAGCAGGCACTGGGTCAACCCATTGTGTAGAAGCCCTTCCTCCTTTTTGTTGCTGTCTACTTTACCAAGCAGATTGCCCTTCTCTAAGGACTGGTGTCTCCTGAAAACAGTTCAAAATATGAGAGGAGATTTACACATCCTTGTCTTTAAGCAGAATTCTGGCTGTATTTCTTCCAAAACAGATTTGCTTGTTATAATAACAGCCCATAGTACTTTCAATGCCCAGCTTTCCCAAGCATATGAAGCAATTGAAAGTATCATGTCTTGCGTCAGACACCCTCGAGACTTCAAAACAACCTCCCTGTTTTCAATGATCTGAAGAGGTCTTTTCTTGTGGAGCACGTAAACTGAGGGCAATGTACCTTTTCATCTTTTAATTGGTGCTCCCACGAGCATTGATTGTGCATCCAGATCAAGATGAAATCCTTGACATCTTCAATCTTCTCTCCATTTATCATGGTACCTCTGAGTCCATTTGTGAGGATTTTGGTCTTCTTAACATTGAATTATTATCCATACCGAAGGCTGTAATCCGCAATCTTCAGCAGCAGGTGCTTCAGGTCCTCCTCACGTTCAGAAGTCCGTGTCATCTGCTTATCACAGGCGGTTAACAAGTTTTCCTTCAATCCTGAGGCCTCATTCTTCTTCATACAACCCAGTTTGTCTAACTCTTGACTCAGCATACACTTTGAATACGTATGACGAGAAGACACAACCCTGAAGCACACTTTTCCTGTTTTTTAACAGTATTCCTTTTCACACAACTGCCTCTTGATCCATGTACAAGGTCTGCAGAAGCACCGTGAAAAGATCTGGAATTCTGGTTCTTCTCAAGGTGACCCAGAGTTTGTTATGATCCACACAGTCAAAGGCCTGGCACAGTCAATACAACACAAATCAACATCTTTCTGCTATTCTGTTTTCAGTCAATATTCATCTGACATCGGCAATAATATCCTTTGTTCCTTGTCCTCAGATGAATCTAGCCTGAACCTCTGACAGCAATCTGTCCATGCGTCCTGCAGCAACCGCTGTCCAGTAACCTTCAGCAACATTTTAATTACATGTGATATTAATGATCTTGATCTATAACTTTAGCCTTCTGTATGGTCATCTTTTTTCCCTTTTTTCAATAGGTATAAATATGTATCTTTCATTCAGTTGGCCAAGTAGCTGTCTTCCAAATGTCCTGGCACAGATGTGTAAGTGCTTCATCAACTGGTGGAAACATTTCAAAAGATGAATACGTAGAATAGGCAAATTTACAAATACGAAAAGGTAATTAGAGATCATCAAGGACTGTGTGCAGGTGTGACACAGGAATTATTGCTTAACAAGTACAGAGTTTCTGGTTTTGGTGATGAAAAAGTTTATAAAAATATATTGATGGTGGATTAATTTCACTGTATGGGAGTCCTGGTGGTATAGTTATTATGCTTTGGACATACAAGTTCAAAAGTTCAAAACCACCAGGTGAGGCTTTCTACTCCTGTAATGAGTTACAGTATCAGAAACTCAAAAGGGCAGTTCTATTCTGGACTGTAGAATATTAGTTGGCATCATCAACTCAATGGAAATGACTGATTTTATATTTTTAAAACAATAAAT
>NW_022104341.1:14211054-14229404 GCF_000313985.2 Echinops telfairi | reverse complement strand
TTTAGACAAACTCTATTCCTGGAGATACTTGGGGCAATGATTAAGAAAATAACTAAGAAGAAAATAACTAAAATAATGATTAAGAAAATAAAATAACTAATAGACCACATCACTCTAGTTTCTTAGATATGGTGTTCCACTACATTTCCAGCTATCAAGTTATACTAATTTATTGTATATTATTGTACTATAATTTATTGACTCAGACTCATAGTGACCCCATACACATCATAGGAAAACATGATTTATCATCAGAGTTTTAAATATGAGGAGAATTCAGATACACAAATTATAGGATCAGACAAAAATGTACAAAATATTAGAAAAATAATTAGATATTGAGGGACTTTCCGGGGAAGCTGTATATGGTCTCATGGTGGTAGTTGGTTATGTGTTGAACTGCCAATCATAGGTCAGTTGTTCAAACCAAGCAGTCATACTGACTGCAGTCTTTAAAAGATTTAAAGCTTTGGAAATCCAAAGGGGCCGTTCTTCTCTATCCTATATGGTCACTAAGAGTTAGAACCTATTAAACGGTGGCAGGTTTTTATTTGGGGGATGTGAAGCTGTGGGACATACACAAAGACTATAAGTGGAGTACTGCAAAGCTTGATAAGAGTGGAAAATAAAGAAGAAAACTGAAAAGGTACATATATGGAAGGTGTGAGAGCAACTGAGTGTCAAAATGTAAAACTTTACAGAAATTTCCATAAATATTTTGTAGGTTTACACTGTTCTTCAGATTATACTGCATATATTTTAGAACACATTTTAATATGCATAAATTGATGGTTAATTTATGTTAAATGTTTCAGAGGTGAAGTTTCCTGTGTAAATTGTCAATTTAGAGTGTATTTGGAGTGTTTATTAGAGCTAAATTTATAATATTTTTTATAATTTCCCAATTGTTATAATGTCACTAATAATGAGTTTTGTTTTGTTCTGTTTTACAATGAGCCATTTCATGATAAAGTATCATCTTTCTTATGGTAGAGGAGGTTTGTGAACATTAAACTCTAGAAATTCATAATATTACTATAAATATGAAAAATTCCTAAGCTATGTTTCCCCATAATTTTTCTGCATGAAAGTTAGCCATATTTTAATTTGTAAACTATTTTCCTAGGCAGAACTGGGCTTAATCATTGGCTATAAGTTGTATGTAGGTCTACATTTTGTTCGAAAATAAAATGTTATATGACTTCAAACCTGAGGACACGAAGAAATTTTCCATTTGGAACTTGGAAGAAAGGACAATGTTCACAATTTTGTCTATAAACAAACAATTTTATAAGCAATGTTACTGTGTATTATAAAATAAAACCCTATAACATTTCACAGAATAAAAAACCATATATTTCAATGTGTTACATTACATCTAGTAATATGAGAAATAAAGCTTAGGGTATTTAAGATACAATTTCAAGATTATGGGATTATGGATAGTGAAAATTTGTATTTATATAAGAAAGTTGGAATGATCTCATTTAGAAGCACTGTAGGGAGGAAAGGTTAAGTTATTTAAGCAAAGGGCATTGTATTATTTGAAGGTTTTAAGAAAATATATATACCATGGAATTTGTTGAACTATTGAGAGTGGTATTTTAGATTTTGACTTAACGTCAGCTAAAAATATGGGGTTGTGGTAGTATAAAAACACATTTTAAAAATACACAGCAGTCTAGGGAATGATAAATTTTACTTGTTCAACAGGGACAACCTTAGAGACTTAGAGATATAAAAGTTAGTTGTAGACAACTGTTTCAATTGTTTGAAAGGATATTCTTTTATATGAGAAAGTAGCTGAGACTATTGTATGCTCAGTCTTCTAACCATCTTGGTGAGTACATAAAACCAGTCACTGAATCCAGTAATGTTATCTTTTAAAAATATTTTTATTTTAATACTATTCGTTTCTACTAAATAAAATAAAATAGTCTCATAACACAAATAAAATGACTATTAATATTTTTGAAAGAAGTTGTTAAATACTTACATTGTCACATTATTATACAATGACACAACTATTTTGTCCTAACAAAAATAATTATACTGTCACTGAATCTGTTCTTTGTTTGAAAATAAGATGCTATATGAGTCTAAGCATGGGTTCATGAAGAACTTTTCTATTTTGCAACTTTGGAGAAAGGATACTATTCACCATTATGTGTATAAAGATATAATTTTATAAACAATGCCTGTTTGCATTGTAAAATAAAATCATACTATTTCAAATATTAATATATACATATAGCATATACAACATATAGCACATAGCAAAACATATAACAAACATTCACTAAAAAGGGAAAAAAGAAAACATCAAAGTGGATACCAGAAGATACTCTGAAACTTGCCCTTAATTATAGAGTAGCTAAGACACATTGAATAAATGCTGAAGTCAAAGAACTGAGCAGAAAAATTGAAAGGACATCTCAAAAAGACAAAATTAAATAGTATAATGAAATCTGCAAAGACCTGTTGTTAGGAAACCAAAATGGAATAATATACTCAACATATCTTAACTGTAAGAACTTGAGAACTGAAAGAACAATCCGTGAGTTGCCATATTGAAAGTTTCCATGGTAACAGAAGGATGCAAGAAGGATGCAAGAAGGATGCAAGAAGCTTCAAAAGATGATGAAGAGCACAGACGATCACTTCACCAAAACCCAGGTGACATTCTGCCACGTCATCAAGAACCAATGGTAGTTAAATACAAGCTAGAAGGCATTAGCCAAAAAGAAAGCTTCAAGGATTGAGGGAATATCAACTGAAATGTTTCCTTAAGCTGTTGAAGCATTGGAAGTATTTACGTTATGCTGCCAACCTCGCACTGCCCCCTCCCCGCCATCACCACCAAGGGGGGAAAAATGAAGACCACTCCTTGGTTAATTGGCTGGAATAGATTTGTATTTGTACCTATTGAAATGAAAAGTGACCCAACAGAATGCTATTTTAGAGATCAATATTATTAATATCACATGGAAGTAACATTTGGCTGAAGATCACCAACAGATGCAGCAGTACATTGACATGGAACTGGCAAAGCTTTGGGCTCGATAAAGAAGGGAATAACAGGTGGTGTCAAGCGGATCTTAGCTGGAAGCAGAAAATATCACAAAGATGTTTGCGTTTCACTGACGATGCAAACTCAGTTGACTGTGCGGATCATCACAAACTATGGATAACGTTGAAAAGAATAGAAATTCCAGAATGCTTCATTATTCTCACACATAACTTGTACATGGATCCAGGCAGTTGTATAAACAGAACAAGGGATTATTCCGTGGTTTAAAATAAGGAAAAATGAGTGTCAGGGTTATATCCTCTCACCATATGTACATCAGAGATTCTCAACTGTATGAACTGATGCATAGGTGCTACTAAACCAAGCCACTAAGTGTTCCCGGCTCAGTCACTCATATACTGCTGAAAATTAGAACATGTATATGCAAGACTGGGGAAAATAAGACATTTGAATTATGTTGTTGGGGAGGACTGTTGAAAGCACTATTGACTGCCAGAAGAAGAAACAAATCTGTCTTGTAAGAGGTTAAATGTGCCAGTGAATCCCCTCTGATCAGAATCCAGGCTTGTGAAACCTCAATATCAGACAAAGAGAATTGTAAATTGGATTTTGGCAACTGTAGTTTGTTAAAATGTAATACCCTATATGGTAGTTACATAATTTGTTGTCAGTTTGAGAGGGTTAAGAGTGGAGGGGTAGACTTTAGCCTGTCAATCAGATCACAGCTGGATGACCTCATCTGGAGGGGTTAAGAAGATACATAGCTTGCTGGAGGCAGGACACATGCTCACTTCTTTGGAGACATTGCAGCTGATAAGACACAAGGAGGTACCCTAGTGCCCTGAGCTGGCAGAGCCACGTGGAGACCCCTGTCACCGCTGAGATGCTTACAACGCCACGGGATCCACAAGACTTCCTACCCACTCGCCTGTGATCTTCCTGCATTCAGCTTCATTGCCTGTGTTTCATATATCTGAAGAGGACTTTAAATATTGATATTGGACATATGGGCTAATATCGGACTTATGGACTTGATCTGGACTGAGCTGAGATTTTTTCTTAATGTACCATTGCTCTTTATATAAAGCTCTTTCTTATACACATATGAGTGTCTATGAATTTGTTTCTCTAGTCTACCCAGACTAACACACCTTATCACTTGATCCCTTTTGACTGATTTTTAATTTATTCCAGTTTTAAATATTTTCTGCTTTCTTTTCTCTGCTTTATATTGTGCTGGATGACTTTTTGTTGTTGTTGTTTTGTTTCGTATGCTTTTCTGTATAGGGAATCCAGATTAGTAAATCTGGCTGGATTAATAGTTTCCTAGGAGAGGAAGGGGGAGATTGGGGTGAACTGGGCAATCAACAACAAGTACAAGCAAGAAGAAAATGCTCTAAAGTTGATTGTGGTGATGACTGCACAACTCTTCTTAATATGATGGAACTACTGAATTGTATGACATGTAAATTATACCCCAATAAAATGCTTTAAATAAAAGAAGTACAGCTGGAATGATTCTTGAAAGGAAGGATGGGGAAACTTGGTCACACATAAGTTCCATATGCCATCATGAGGGACCAGTCACTGGAAAAACGCATTATGCTCGGTAAAGTAGAGGATCAGAGAAGACGGAAAGACCGTCAACAATACGATTGGCCCAGCGCCTAGAGCAATGAGGACGGAGTAGGGCTGTCCCTTGCTTTGTTCTGTGGTGTATCTAGTCAGCAGGAGTCAGAGCAAACTGATGACACTTAACAAAAAGAAAACAACTAGCAAATGAAAGAGCCCTGGGGACACTGTAGTTTAGGCATTGGACTCCAAAATCCCAAGTCAGTTGTTCAAACTCAGCAGTAGCTCTGAGGGAGAAAGATGAGGCTTTCTGCTCCCCTAAAGACTCCTGATATTGGAAACTCTGCATCGGGTCACTGGAAATATTCATCAACTCTAGAGCAGTGGGTATGGGGTTTAATGACTGATGGTGTTAAACATCTTTTGATATGCCAGTTTTATTATTTTTCTCTGTTCTTGGTGAAGTGTCTGTGCATTTATGTATCCATTGAAAACGTGTCCTCTTTCTCTTCTTTCATTGATCTCCAGGAATTACTTGCCTGTTTTACATGCAAGAAATGAGTGAAATGTGTGTTTGCTCATATTTTTCCCTATCACTGTCAAGACTTCTCGTTTTCTTGTAGGGTTCTTAGAAGAACTGACACATTTACTTATGATGAAATTCAGGTATCTTTTTTTTTTCTTTTCTAAAACCTTTTATGTCCTGTCTTGGATATCTTTATGTAAGCTAGTGTCATAACAGGAGCCCTTATGGGTTACACTGGAATTGACTCAATGGGAGTGCTTCATTTGAGTAAGAGGGTCATAACAATTTTCTTCTCTGTTTTCATTGACAAATTTGATAGTTTTATCTTTTCACACCTTAGTTTGGGTGTGAGGTCAAGCCCCTCATCTGGACGGCTCCTAAGCGGCCAGTTGTGTAATTGTGGCATAAATCTATGAGACACGAGACAAGGAAAGCATGCAAGGGCTCACCTCTTCCATCTACACAAGAACCAGAAAGAGGCAGTAATGTATTCTTTCCAGACTTATATGCTCTCAGGCAGGCAAGCCACAGTAAGTACATAAGCACATACATAAGAGAAAGGGGTTGTATTAGAGCCATCCACCTAACAGGAGGGGGATGAACTAGGGTATACAACAGGAAGGGGAGTTCTAGAAGCATACATGAGACAGGAAGGTACATATTCAACAAGATGGGTAGGCTCTAGAGTCCAGATGGCAGCTTAAGCTTGGTCCTTCCTTAGCTGCCTTGATGTTAGGTGCCCCTGAGCTCTTCTCCAGGGGAACAATCTATGATTATCAGAAGGGAGTGGGCCCTACTTAGGGTGGGACAGACAATAGGATCTGATTACTTTTGGTGGCACACAGCCCTCAGGCAGATAACCTTCAAGCAGTTGAACTTCCAACATATACATAGCAACCATATGCTTGTAAGCACCTTAATATTGGCATTATTGTGGGGGAACATGGTGGGGAATAACTTTTACTTAGGAAAATGTGACTGGAATGTATCTCCAACCCAATCGATATTGTAATGGTTCCTTCCAGGAAGCCTTGGCCTCCCAGATTCCTTGACACATTAACAGTGAGAATTTGTCTACATAAACTCTCTTCCAGGTTTTTTTCCACACTTGGGATGTCTTCCGAGATAAGTATTTGTATACAGTGCAAGGCTTATATTAAGTTTACTTGTTTTACAAGGGATCAAGTATCAGGAATCATCAGAACAAAAAATCATTATCATGTGAATGAGCGGGAGTGCAGAGTGGAGACCCAAAGCTCATCTGTAGGCAATTGGACATCCCTTACAGAAGGGTGTCAGGGAGGAGATGAGCCAGTCAGGGTGCAGTGTAGCAACAATGAAACATACAACTTTCCTCTAGTTCCTAAATTCTTCACCACCACCCCTCTCCCCCTCACTATCATGATCCCAATTCTACCTTACAAATATGGCCAGACCAGAGGATGTACACTGGTACAGATAGGAACTGGAAACACAGGGAATCCAGGGTGGATGATCCCTTCAGGACCAGTGGTGAGAGTGGCGATACTTGGAGGGTGGAGGGAGGGTGGGGTAGAAAGGGGGGAAAAATTACAAGGATGCACATATAACCTCCTTGTCCTTCCTCGGAGATGGACAACAGAAAAGTGGGTGAAGGGAGACATCAGACAGTGTAAGATATGACAAAATAATAATTTATAAATTATCAAGGGTTCATGTGGGTGGGGGAAGGAGGAGGGAGGTGGAAAAATGAGGAGCTGATGCCAGGGGCTTAAGTGGAGAGCAAATGTTTTGAGAATGATGAGCACTGAATGTACAAATGTGCTTTACACAATTGATGTATGAATGGATTGTGATTAGAGTTGTATAAGCCCCTAATTAAAAATAAATTAAGTTTTACTTAGCACATTGTTTAAAGTGACTATTCTTTCTCCTATGGTTACCAATATTTCAATACTTATGTTTATATTAAGTTAAATATAGTAAATTACTTATATTAAATACTTATATTTAAATGGACACATGCACTTTGTATTCTTCTTGCTTGGCTTTTTTTCACTTAGAATGTCACTATTATTATTCATCAACAGCTGTACACCTTTTTATTACTCCGTAATATACAATTGTATGGCTATGCAATGTGTACAATGGTGGCCCTATGTAACAACTCTCCATGTGAGTATCATTGACCTACCAGGGGACAGCAAACTTTTGAGACAGAAGAGCCAATCCTATCCCTCAGAACAATTGAATAATTATTTAAGATCCATAAATATATTTTACAAATGAATGAAATCACCATTATCTGTATCCTATCTTTAATTTCTTTCAATCTTACTTCAGAGCCGCATGTGGCTTAAGAGCAGCAGTCTCCCAATGTCTCAAATCTATCTTGTTCCCTCTCACTGCCACTCAATTCATGCTGACTCTCGGGACCCCTATGGGTTTCTGAGGCTAGAACTGTTACAGGAGTAGGAAGCCCAGTCTTTCTCCTAGGGAGCTGCTGGCGGTTTCAGCTGTCAAGAGATCTCAGCCCAACACTTAACCACTGAATCACCAGGCTCCCTTTTACTTATGTTATGTTAAATTAGATCTATTTATAGTCTAATGAATTCTTAAATCAGGTAATGTGGGATTTCCATTTGTTTTCTTCTTTACCAAAATTGGTTTGACTAACTTAGAACTTTTACTTCTCCTTGTATATTTTTAAATCCTCTTGAATCTACATAAAACCTCATGGAGATTTCAAATTTTATTGTCTCTATAGTTCAATTAAAAAAGATATGGCATTGTCCTAATACTATCTCCAATAAATAAACATGACATTTTCATCTATTTAAAACTGTCTTAATTTCTCTCATCACTGTTTCATAACTTTTAGCATACAAACCCTATAGTTTTTGTCAAATGTATTTTTAGAATTTAATGTCTTTTGTTATTATTGTAAATGGTTGTGATAGGTAGGTTTATTGTACCAACCTGGCCAATAAACATATGTGGGATTCATAAGGTGGCAGTATAATTGAAGGGCAAAAGAATAAATGGCTCCTTGAGCCTCACCTTTGTGTCTCTTGCTCTCTGATGATCAAACCAGTATGTGGCTGTCTTAGCTAGTTCTCTGCCTCAACTTGCAAGCTACGCTACCTGTGGGACACCCAACCTGTGAACTGTGTTGCTATAGTTTGAGGTTCCTTTGAGACCTGCTTCACCACACTGCTGGTGTATACATCACTTGAGCTGGGCACTGTTGGACCCTGTCATCTGACTGACAGTGACCTGCTTTGCTGTTTTCTGCCTATGGCCAGACTGCCTATATTGCTCCACAGAAAACTCAGCTCTCTGCTTCCTTGACTTGCACCCAGCAGCCCTCATGAGCTGAAGGATTGCCAGTATATAAACTGTCTCACGGAAGTGTGTTGAACTGAGCCCTCTGTATTGTTCTGTGGCCTAATTAGCTGTTTATTTCTTCATGTTGTACTATCTGTCTATAAAATCATAAGTGTCCTGGTTTTGTTTCTCTAGAGAACCCAGTGTAACACAATGGTATTCTAATTTCAACTTCGAATTGCCTTTCACTAACATTATATTAATTTTAATACAGAAACCTTTTATCTGTGACCTAGATACATTCACATATTAGTTCCAGCGACTTTTTGGTTGGTTATTTGCATTTTTCTACAAAAGAATTCATGCAATTTTAAAACAAAGAGCTTTATTTCCTAATATCTATCCAATTTGCTACTAACCAAAGGTTCAACTGTTTGAATCCATCATTAGAACCAGTAAAAATGTATATACTCATAATCCCTTCAATAGGATTGTTACTGACAGGTAGGAAGATTAGGGACAAAGGAGACTGTCTTTACCAAATGCCTATGCTAAACAAATTAGCTGGCTATGCCACGATAAAGGGGTTTGAAAGAAATCAAGCACACACTAGACACCTATGGGGACAATCCAAAGCTGGGCGTATGCACAGACTAAGGTCACCTGGATACAGGTGAAGGTCAACCTGGCCATGTACATGGACACCAGCAACGTTACATCACACATGTGCCTAAACTCAGTCATTAATTTCAGCCAATACCCTCAACCATAGAAGCACAGCAATGATGACAGTATAACTCCCCTTGAGGGTGACAGATATCAGAATTGTGGGTGAAGGGTTTTGTCGGACAGTGTAAGATATGCTAAGAATTAATAATAATTTATAATACATAAAGGGCTCATGAGGGTTGTAGGGTAGGGGAGCGAGCGAATAAAGAGGAGCTGACATTAAAGGGCTCAACAAGAAAATGTTTTGAAAGTGATGATAGCAACATCTGTACAAGTTTGCTTGATATAATTAATTTATGGATTGTTATAATATATGTAAGAGCCCCCCACCAATAAGATGATTTATTAATTAAGAAGAATTAGAGAGACAGGGCAGGCCTCTCTCTTTCTCCTCAGAGGGCGGGATTGCTCCTGTGTGCACAGTGGCACGCGCTCACCCTCTGACGGCTGACTCTCTCTTCTTCCCTTTTCAGTTCTGCCACTCCTTTTCCCCTGCGGTTTTTCATGCTCCCCCCAAAAAGAGGCCATGTCTGGTTTGGAACTCTCCCATGACCCAATCCATGCAACCTTTGCCGCTTTCCAAAGACAGCTGTCCTAACTGAGTCTCTACTACCTGAAACATCCCTTTCTCTCCAAAAAGTTTCTTGGATTAAAAAAGTGCTTCTGCCACATGAATTATTTTAGCGTTAAGAAGCAAGACTCGGGGAAAACCATTCCAGAAACCTAACACTAATATGTCATTAAGTAATTTTTGTCTATTTTATGAGAAAAGTGCTCTGCAGTTTTTTTTCCTTTTAATATATGTTGATATTTTGTTGCTAAAGTAAGGTATCATAAGTGATGGGCAACGAATTATTTACAGTGTCTTTTCAAGCCAAAGTTTCTAACTCCTACCAAACACCCTTTTCCTGCATAGGTTTGATTTAAAAAGTGGGGCAAGAAATCACCTGTGCATAATTGTGAACAGAATTCCCTAGCATGCCAGCCTGCTGTATGTGTATAATATTAATCTTCTGAGAGAGAGGAGGAAGGATCTTCTTTCTACCAAGTATCAGGAGTGGAGCATGTCCTCTGGAC
This sequence comes from Echinops telfairi, assembly GCF_000313985.2. Taxonomy (NCBI): domain Eukaryota; kingdom Metazoa; phylum Chordata; class Mammalia; order Afrosoricida; family Tenrecidae; genus Echinops; species Echinops telfairi. The sequence continues at coordinate 14,219,163 of NW_022104341.1, read as the reverse complement.
CTGAGATCCTTGCACAGTGAACCTTTTAGATCCAGAAACAGCTGCGCAATCAGAAGAGCAACAGCAGCAGAGTCCGAGGCTAGAACATGAAACAGGTAGCGGACTTCCAAATGCCAGGAACAAGGAGAAGGGAGCGCTTTGGTGCAGCAGGCAGGATTATGGAGGGTGACGCCTCCGGGCCCTTTCGAGGAGCTGGGTTGGCTGGCCCGGTGAAGCTGGAGCTGGCTGCCTTGGGTTGAGGCTTCCAACAGAGTGGAAGCCTCCCACTTTACCCAAGGGTATGTATTAGTCAATCTGAAGGAAACCTGTAGTTTGTCCTGATAAACTACTGCATTTCTCACTGGCATTACACTTTGCTAACTTCTTTAATAAACCCTTAGTCATGAATATTGTCGGTGAGTTTTGTGTAGTTTTCTGAAGTGGATAGTAAAACTCAAGAGCAAAACAGTGATTGCTCATTAAGACAACACCAGGAGTATATAGTGGGAAATGTTTTCTACTTTAGTTTTGATTTTTGTTACCATGTTTTAAAATCTTTTATAAATTTATAGAAATGGGGTGGCTTGCCCAACAAAGTCCAATAAGTGTTTTATCTATTTTTTATCAATGAATTATGTCCCCATTATCAGGGATCTTCTTTCCTTTAACTCTATCATCACGCTTTCATTGTGTGGTCACTCTGCAATGTACTTCACAACCAATTGCACATCTTTTTCAACATATTCCAAAACCATTATTTTCAGCTTTGGGAAGCTGTATGTATGATTTGTATTGACAAATATAGCCAGTTGGTTGAATGGATATACATACGGGCCCTTGGATGTTTTCTGTAAAAAAAAAAATGACACCCAAAATTATCTACTACAAATGGAAAATGATTGCTAATTATGAATATATTTTTTTACTAATTTCAATATCATTAATGTCCATGTTTTATGAGTATGGTTTGTGCTAAGTGTAGCATCTTAGAGTATACTAACTTGATTCATTACAACCACACTCACAAACTATTGAATTGTGTATACTGCGTTGCAAAAAGTCACCTTACATTCTCATTCTTCCTCCCACAGATATGCAATGATGTGTTCAGTGTAAAAAAAATCCCAATATCTGGGAAAGTAATTTTTATTCTGGACCATGTATAAAGCAATTTTTGTATAAAGAAAATGGCATTTTCACAGCATACAGCTAAGTAAAAACAAAGAGAACCTTTCAAAATATGTTTGAACTGCTATAAATCTTCAGCTTAAAAATGTAGAAATCCAGTCCAACTCCCAAGTTAATATTTTAAATAAGTGACAATAATTATTGGCATTTATGATATGTCATTGTGACTAAAAGCAGGCATATTACTTCTATTACTGCATCATTAATAATTTAAATACCTATTTTCATACATTTTTGCGTCTTCCATGATTCTAATACCCCAAAGATTTGTGTATAATGCCTTATATTTCATCCAAATACAGCAAGTATACTTAGCAAAAATAATAGAGAAATAGAAAAGCCCATTATTTTATTATTACTATTTTCAGTTTCAAAGTTTGATGAAAGACAAAGTTATTTGTTATATTTTCTATACCACATTTATTATTTAGGTTAAATAAACCTTCCTAGAAATGTCTGTCTATTTTCTTGTGAAGCATTTCCTAACCCTAGTTCTTTATCAACCAGTCACACTTCTTAAGTTTATAGTCTGTGTTAACAGTCTCATCAAACATATGGAATGAACCCCAAACTTTTTCCTCTCATAACTTCTTACTGTTCCTTCTTTGTTTGTTTGCTTATTTGCTTTTAAACTTTTTCTTATTAATGGAACAGAGTATTATATAGCAGATTATCAGTTTTAACAAAACATTTTATGTGCATTCTGTTTCAATGAATTCCTTTCAATGGCTCAATGCACCATCCCTTCCCCCATATCCTACCAGTGTTTCCTGTTTTCCTTCAGTGAGCTCTACATTGGACTTCCAACCACCAGGTCATTGGTTTAAAACTATAGACCACTTTGTAGAAGAAAGATGAAGCTTTCTGCTCCCATAAAGATTTGTATTCTTGGAAAACAGAGGGGCAGTTCTACTCTTTCCTAAGAGTCAGGCTTGACTAAATGGTAGTGAGTTTGAGAATTTTCTCCTTGGATAAAAATTGCCCTTTTGATCTTATATACTGTAGTTGGTTAGTCTAAGGCCTTGTAACCACACTATTATTATTCCTCTTACAGGTCTACTTATTGTTTGACTGACTATAGGGCTAAGAGAGTGAGTTCAGTTAATTCCACACTGAAAGGTGACTACAAATCATAGTCTTTGGGGTTCTATAAGTCTCACTCTGACCAGTAAGAATTGATTCTTCTGTGACTTTGAGTTTGATTCCAAAAATTTCTCCTACTTTGTTCAGAACTTTCCAGTGTTATCCTTTTCAGGGAAGTTGGAAGTGGTAGCCAGGCATAGTCTGCTATGTTGGGTCCCAGGCTGGTTGTAATTCTTGGTTCTTAATCTCTTGGTAAAGGAATTTAGCCCAGAGACAAAGCATGCAGCAAAGTACAGGAGACTTTTATTGAATGTAAGAACAGGGGTTCAGCAGAGCATAGGGAAACATTAGTACACGTGTCAGAGGTTCTAGTGCACGACTCAGGGGACAGGGCAAGGAACCAAATGGTATAGAAGGCAGAATAATGACACCTTAAAATCTGCATATCCATATCTTATCCATGAAACCTTGAATATATTGTTGCATAAGGGAAAACAGGAATTGAATATGGAACTACGTTTACTAATCAACTATCCATGCAATGGGGGAATTATCCTGCACTGTTTAACCAACTGAACTGTTCAGAGTGTCTTCATATATGAAAGAAAGAAGATGGATAATCAATGTCAGAAACTGAACAAGAAGGAAGATAGAGGAAAAACATATCACTTTTATCTTAAGAGAAGTCTTTATGGAGATTACATCCTCTCTTTGTGTGCAACTGTGTTCTCAATCCTAAACCTCAGGAGTAGATATGCTTCCTCTCAGTTCTAGTCATGTTGGACTCAGGAAAATCCCCATCTGAGGACTTGCCTGTGTCACCATCACTGACACTGAGAAAATTCCAACTTACAGAAATCTTACAAGACAAACTAGAATTTCCTGTGCTGTAAATACTAACTGGAACAGATGGCCTCATCTTTCGCCCACAAAGTTGTTGGTGGATTCAAACTTTTATCCTGCGGTTTGCAGTCCAACCTTTAACCCATTTGTGGTAGTTACATAATCTTGTGTCAACTTGTGAAGAGGTAGAGTTTAGCCTATCAACCAGGTTGCAGCTTGATGACCTCATTTGGAGGTGCCATGGAGATAAATAGTTCACTGGAGGCTAGATATACGCAGACTCTCTGCTTTGTCTTCCTGCTGACAAGACACATGAAACTATGCTAGAGCCCTGGAGCTGGAGGAGCCACCTGGAGACCCCTCCCTTCAATTAGTTGCTTCCACTGCCATTGCATACACAAGATTTTCCACCCACTGGCCTGTGATCTTCCTGCATTCAGTATCATTGCATATGTTGCCTGAGTCTAAAGAGGAATTTATAGATTGGTATCAGACATATGGGCTAATATCAGACTTATGGACTTGATCTGGACTGGGATGTTTTCTCAATATACACTTGTTCTTTTATTTAAAGCTCTTTCTTACACACATATAAGTCTTCCTGGATTTGTTTCTCTAATCTACCCAGACTAACACAAAATACCATTATATGAACAGAACACTATGGCTTGTCTATAGAAGCTAAAATTTCAGCACTCATTCATACAAATTATTAATATACACATTGCTTCCAAGGGGGGAAATGCTAGCAAATGTCTTAACTTTCCAAATTCATCAATTAAATAAGTTACTCACACTACACTAGAGAAGATTGATATAAACTAGAAAGACCAATCATTAAATAAGCTCCTTTGATAGGGATGGAACATTAAGACATGGAAAAGAATTTTCCTTTTACTAGAGCTTATGATACAGATTGAACAATATTGTGAGGCAGATGTGGGAAAGTTACCATATTAATACAAAAAGCATCCTCTTTAGTGGTGCCATGCATTCATGAACTCTTATAATGTCAAAAGTTCTCAAAATGGCAAAATCAAACTTTTAAAAATAAATGGTTAACGTGGGAATAAGCAGTTTAGAAAAATGTCTTGTTTCATAAAAAGCTTGACATTATAACTATAAACTGCTCTTTGGACACAATTTGAAAAATCTTTAAATAATTTTTCTTGAATAGATGTACTTCTGATAGCTGAAACGAAAGAAGGAAAATATTTTATTACCAAATGCATTTGCTTTGTGATGGCTAAACCAGAGTAATTTTCCTTTAATAGTTTTATTTTACAATAGAAGTTTTATCAGAAATTATGTAAGAATTAATAGCATCATGATGTTATTGGGGTGAAGGTGCTCAGAAAAGATGACATAATACTTTCTATTGTCAAAAACATATATGGAACAAAAAATGAATTTGTAGGAATAAGAAAAATTCTCTACATAACTATGTAAAATAAGCTTATCAATTTCATTTATGATCATTAATATCTTGTTTATGCTAAGTAAAAAAGGCAGTTGCTTGGAACTGAATAATAAATAACCAAGGTTCTTAGCTTTGAGAAATTCTATTTAGTTGCATTACATTATTACAAAATACATAATGACGTTTTAAATAGTTTGGCTAATTGTGGTAGTTCATAATTTCATGTCAGCTTGAAGATATATAAAAGTGTAGGGTTGGTGCTCAAATTGTCAATCAGGTCACAGCCTAATGGTGCCTCCTTGTGGGCGTGGCCTAAGGAGGGGCCTGGGAACCTCCCCTTCTCTCCCTCTCCCTTCACCTTCCTGCTGACTGACCTCAGTTGTTGCCAGAGCACTGTGATTTGTTCACTACCATTGAACCCACAAGATGTTGCACCCACCGGCCTGTGATCTTCCTGCATTCTGCATCATTACATGTGACTGCATGATTCTGAAGAGGGACACTTAAAGACTAGTATCAGATTTGTGGGGTTGAGTTAGACTGGTCTGGGATGTTTTCTTGATATTAAGCTCTTTCTTACACATATATTAATGTCTCTGAATTTGTTTCTTTAGCCAACCCAGTCTAACACATTAATGGTAAGTTGTGGTTGCATTATAGCTAGTCATTGTGATGATGATGTGGCAATAGTAAGCTAGGTAAATATTAAAGTACATGTCTTTTGTGGTAGTCAAACCAATCAGAACATAAACATAATGTATAAGTGGACACAATGATAAGGATAAGTGTGTAGAAATATTAAAATATATACCCCACATAATTAACTTGAACTTTCAATATTAATCTATAGCTTTATGCTATATTTCATCAATTTTATGCTTTCATTCATCAAGTTTATAATAGCATCAGGTTTATGCTACTTATTCAGTAGTATATCAAATTTCAGACCAAAGGCATATGGAAACTAACAGCCATATATCAGAAATATAACAATGCAAATATAAAAGGACACCAAACAGAAAATGAATATCAGATAATAAGTGAGAAGTCATTTAACAGAATCCTCAGTACTTGTACTACTATATTCTATGTAATCAGTAAAAAATAATTAAGGCAAAGTTAATCTCTCATTCTTTGTTACCTGTTTTTATTTGAGAGTATTATATAGCATTTTGATTTTAAATACCAAAACATAAAGACTCAAATTCATGATATATTTCTGCCTAGCTGCTGTCTGTGCTGGCTACTCACATTAGTGGAGAAACTTCCGTGAAATCTGTTAAGTATCACAGACACACACAAGCCACCGCTATCGAAGGGGCAGTGGTTGACAAGGAGGTTCATTGGACTGGAAATAACATGTCTCCAGCATGGAAGGGAAAAATTCCATCACTGAACCATCAATGTCTCATCCACCTTTTCACATTTGAAATGAGTAGATGGAGCATTAAGACTTAAATGGTGCCATTAATGTGTAACAATTCTAATTGTATATTACAGAATAAATATAAGGGAATATAATATAAATAAAAGAAGGGAGTGGAGATTGCAATATTCTCAGACAGATTGAGAGAAGTACTTAGAAGAAAATTGAAATTAGTTTAAAAAGATTCAATTAAAAGAAAATATTCGATTTCCTGACACAGTCTAGTGGAACCCATGAGACTCTGAAAGAAGCAATAATGCTCTTGAGAAATGTGCTCCTCAGAACAATCAAACATTGGTGACCCAGAGGGCAGCGTTTGACCAGGAATAAAACTCATCAAGCTGTTTCATCTTTCTGCTCTTGTGAAAAGTACTGCAATAAACATGGGGATTTGAATATGCACATATATCTGTTCATGCTATTGGGCTTACTTCTCTAGGGTACATTCCAAGTAGAGAGTTTCCTGAGTCAAAAAGTATTTCAATTCTCAATGGTTTGAGGAAGCACAATACCACAACCTAAAGTGGTTTCACCGTTTTATAGCCCCCTCCATCAGTGTATGCCACCACTTGTCTGTGCATAGATTAAAAACACTGTCATATACTGAACGTGTAATGAATGGAAGCAGAACACTGTTAGAAGTAGTGTCAAAGGAGGGGCTCACTGGGTAAGAAAGCACTAGAAATGTGACTGAGGATTAGCTGATTTCTCAGAGTAAAGTAGAGTAAAGCCTTATGGATTTTCATTTGCTGGTGGGACACAACTCACAATGAGAAAACACAGCTGCAAAATTCTACTAGTAATCAGAATGTGGAATTAATCTAGGAAAATTGGAAGTCATCAAAAACAAAATGGAATGCATAAAGGCCAATATCCAAGGTGCTAAGCTGAACTGGACTGATATGAACCATTTTGAATAAAAAATCATATGGTCTCCTACATAAAGAGGAAAAGGGTGGCATTCATTCTAACAGGATATTGTTAGATCAATTTTGAATATCTATCTGCTTTCAAGAAAACAAATCAATACAACTTTTATTCAAACTTAAATACCAACCACTAAAGCTGTTGCTGAGAAAAATGGAAGAATCCTCCCAACTTCTTTAGTGTGAAATCACACATGCAATTAAGATGCATTGATAACTGTTGGTAATTGAATGCACAACTCAGAAACAAAGAGGAAGAAAAAATAGGAAAACATGGTTTTGGTGATAGAAATGAAGTTGGATATCTCATTATAGAATTTTGCAACACTAAAAAGTTTTTCCTAGTAAATATCTTTAAAAACAAAACAAGAACACACATACAGCTAGCATGCACATGAATTTCTCTAGATAGAATACACAGAAACTAAATGGACTCTGGGAAAAGACAATGAAGAAGCTCAATGTCAGCACCTTAAATTAGACTGACATCAGTCTAATGTTATTTAAGGAAGAAGTTAAAATTGAACTCAAAAACAAGACTTTAGGAATTGATGGAATACAAGGGTGGTGTGATAGGTAGGATTATTGTGCCAACATGGCCAATAAACACATGTGGGGTGAATAAGGTTTCAGCTGAAACAACATATGTAAGTTCAGGGAAATGCTGGAGAAAATTAAACAAGTCCATAAGAGCCAAAATAAAACCTTGAGTCTACCCCACCAAAATTTCAAGAGCATTTCAAGAATGGATTTGTTGCATTCAACACTAATGACAAAAAGAACATCGGAGCTGTGAGATGATATCAAGAACATCATTAATGAAAGAAAAGGTAATTTAAAAGAACGTGAAGATCAAATTGGGTGTCAAAAGAGACTGAATATTGCTCTTTCCCCCCAAAAAACCATTCTATTGGGAGTTTATACAAATATATCATTCCATAGTTCAATCACATCAAACAATATTGTACTGCTTGCTTAGCTTCAAAACATTCTTTTCCTTCTTGAGCTTCTTGACATCAGCTCCCTTTTGCCTCCCACCACCACCACCACTGTAGCCCCCCAGACACCCTTATTCTATTTGCTGTCCCTATAGGCTCAGCAATCTTGGGTTTCACATACTGAAAAATGTATAACAAAGATTCATAAGGGTGACCCCAATGGTACATCTGAGATAAACCCTAATATGAAGAAACAAAAAAATGCAGAAAATATTGAAACTTGCTCTTCATCTTAGAATAGCTAAG
>NW_022104341.1:14200238-14210217 GCF_000313985.2 Echinops telfairi | reverse complement strand
AGTGTATAAAGAGCAAGCACTGAAACTAGAGGCTCAGCAATGTCAGGCCTTGAAAAATCCTGATTTTCATCCTTAAATTGAAGTTTGATGTTTTGAATATATACATAGTTATAGATCTAGACAGATAAATAAGAATCCATTCAAAGATTTTATGTAAGAAATTAATGTGATACAATTGGCATGTCAGTTTCATTGTGGTAGATAATAATCTGGTGGAAGCAAGTATGGAAGCAAAAAGGAGAGTTAGATCAATATTTTCCAAACTAAGTGATATTGTCCCTTATAGGTGGGACACTGGAATGGTCCAGGAGGGGCTTCAAAAGCAAATTTTATCCTGTATTTTGGCTATATATCAAATGTTTTTAATTGTCAGGTGTGCTTTGAATACTTTTTTCCTGAGAAGGGAGCAGTAGGCCAAATAAGTTTGGGAACCGATGAATCAGATTATATATCAACATATTCACGAGATGATAGCAACTTTTGGAGAATCTAAAGATGGTAGCTTTGGAAAGAAATCTGTGAAATATATATCTATATTTGTAGGAATCATATGAATTTGTGATAGACAGGCAAAAAAAGTAGACATTGAGAATGACTTCCTTGTTGCTAGTCTAATAAAATGAATATGTAGGGTTTTTTAAAATTCTCTTCTTGGGAAAAGTGAAACAAGGCCTTTTGGGGAATGGGAGTTACAGAAGTTTAATTGATAAGCTCTGACATTTAATTAGAAATTCATGAAAAATTTCAATACCTAAGGGTCTAGTAGGTGGAAGGGTACATAAGTTTTGCACACAAAAGAAGGATAAATGTAACTTTCAGTATTGTTGGATATAGATGAGAATAATGTTGCGTAGTTGATAAAAGAATGTGAGATAAACCTAAAGAGAGAATGCTCAATAACGTGCCTCAATACTGAATGCATAAAAAGTCCCATAAGTTTATCTAGGGTCAGAGAGAAATCTACAAGACCAAAGAATATTAAGGAAGAACAACTTAAGGGGTTAGAAGAAAATAGAGTATAATTTTATAGATAGGTAATATTTCTTATCACATATTTATTTATGTTTCTTACAGATATTGACACAATCACATTTTTTCACAAAAGCCACTATAAAAATAATTTTAAAAAGCAAATGGAAGAATTTATTTATAGGAGAAAGAGAATGGTTGTAAAATCTGGTTTTAAGGAGAATCCTGTTTGTGATGGATTAACGGGTATGGCATGTGCCTTCCCAAAGACTTGTTGCTAGGTGCTGTCGAGTCAGTTGTCATACTCACTATGAAGTCAATTCTGACTTACAGTCGCCCTGGAGATCAGAATGCATTGCTCCAAGAGGTTTCCAAGACTGTAATTTTTATGGAAGAACTTTGCCATACATTTTTCCCACAAAGTGGTTAGTGGATTCAAGCTACTGCCCTTGCGGTTAGTAGTGGAGCACTTTAATCACTCTGCTAGTGGAGTGCTTTTTGTGACTCACAGAGTATTTATTTAAGCAGAGTGAAACATTGTCTGACTTGTGCAATCTTCACAGGAGTAGGAATGTTGCAGCCACTATGTCATCCTGTTTTGTCATGGCTTCCTCATTTCTGCCGTCCCTCTATCAAGCACACACTTACTTCTCTAGGAGACAAGTTAGTCACTCCTATAGCACTTCCAAAGTAGCTGACAATAGTGTCACCATCTTTGCTTCTAAGGAATCCCCTAACTGTCCTCCTTGGGAATCAAACTTGTTCCTTGTACTGGCAGTTTGTGGACTGCCTGTAGACTCAATAATGGTGAGATAAATGATGGTGTGGTATCTGTTATTTTTTCTGCCACACAATCTCCTGATTGTCTTGGCAATATCATCCCAGTTTTCCCAAGATGAGTGACTTCTTCCCTTCTAAGAAGTGAAATTTGGCTGAGAAACACTCCTGACATCAGAGGTTTGTGACTATATTATGTACGGTAATCAAGTCACCATGTATCCTGGGGCATATTCATGATAGGGATCTGCAAATTCAGTTACTTTAACTTGTTTTCAAGTTAAATGTACAGCTTATCCCCCAAGATTGCCGCAACTCATGATGAGTTAAAATTTCTGCTCCACTCTTCAGTCGCTGTTCTTTCCCTCTGCTTTCCTGCCTCCAGGTTCATTTCTGGTCCTTCCTGCTACAGCAACTCAAATCCAGATTACCTATAGTTGTGAGTCTTTCTAGCAATTCTTTCTCTCTAAGGAAAGGTGGTCTCTGTGGGACAAATGTTACATATCACCCTGGAGAATGACTCTTCAGAAGCCAGGCCTATCATTTGTTCCAAAACTAAATGAACCCAGTGCATGATAAATATACCTCTGTGAATGATAGCTGGCTTTTTTGAAAGACCAAGGGTTCAGTCATCAAAAGTTCTCCTGTATTATAGTCTTCAAAGTGAGTAGGCAGATTCTAAATTCAAAGGCCTGTTGTTGTTGTTGTAAGGTGCCATCGAGTCAGTTGGACCATATGCACAACAGAACAAAACACTGCATGGTCCTGCCCCATCCTCACAATTGTTCCTATGCCTGAGGCCATCGGTACAGCCACTGTGTCAATCCATCTCGTGTCCAGCGTCTTCCTCTTTTCACCAACGCTTCACTTTACCAAACATGATGTCTTTCTCCAGAGACTAGTCCCTCCTGACAGCATGCCCAAAGTATGTCAGACAGTCTTATCATCCTTGCCTCTCACCTTACTTTTTCCAACACAGATACATTTGTCCTTTTAGCAGTCCATGGCATTTTCAAGAGACTTCTCCAGCACCACAGTTTAAATCCATAGATATTTCTACAGTTTTCCTTATTGAATGTTCAACTTTTACATGTATATGATACAATGGAGAATACCATGGCTTGGATCAGGCATATCTTACTCCTCAAAATAATGTCCTTACTCTTCAATACTCTAAAGAGAGCTTGTGCAGCAGATTTCCCTAATGCAATACATCTTTTGATCTCTTTACTGCTGCTTTCATGAACATTGCTTGTGGATCCACACAAGATGAAATCCTTTACAACTGCAATCTTTTCCTGTTTATCATGATGTTATCAATCCGTCCAGATGTGAGGACTTTGATCTTCCTTACATTGAGTTGTAATCCATAATGAAGGCTACAATCCTTGATCTTCATTAGCAAGTGATTCCAGTCTTCCTCACTTTCAGCAAGCAAGGTTGTGTCATCTGCATACCACGGGTTGTTAATCAGCCTTCCTCCAATCCAGATGCCTTACTCTTCTTCATCCAGCTACTCTGATGACTTACTCAGCACACAGATTGATGAAGGATACAGCACTGAGGTACACCTTTCCTGATGTTAAACCACGAAGGATTCCCCAGTTCTGTTCTCACAGTTGATGCTCGGTCCATGTAGAGAAGTTACAAATGAGCACAATGAAGTGTCCTGGAGTTACCATTCTTTTCAAGGCTATCCACATTTTATTGTGGTCCACACAGTTGAATACCTTGCATCATCCATGAAACACATATAAACATTTTGGTATTCTCTGCTTTGAGCCAACATTCATGTGACATCAGCAATGGTATCTCTTGTGTCAAGTCCTCTCCTGAATCCAGCCAGAATTCCTGGCAGTTCCCTGTTAATGTACCACTACAAACATTGTTGATGGTTGCAAGCAAAATTTCACTTGTGTGGAATATCAGTGAGATTATTCTGTTGTTTGAGCATTCTATTGGGTCATCTTTCATTGGAATTGGTACAAATATGGATCTCTTCTGGTCAGTTGGCCAAATATCTATCTTAAAAATCTCCTGGAATAGAGGAGTGAGTGCCTACAATGCCTGTTCAACTGTCTGAAATATTTCAATGCATATTCTGTCAATTCCTCTAACCTTGTTTTAGGCTAAAGAATTCAGTGTAGCTTGAACTTCTTCCTTGAGCATCATTGATTCTTGATCATATGCTACCTCCTGAAATATTGGACTATTGACTATTAAAGTTCAAAGTCCTGTGGTAATCCTTTATTGGATAAATGCAATAAAATATCTACCAATAGAAACAAACAAAAACAAAATCCCTCCACCATAGAGTAAATTCAGACTCATAGCAACTCTATAAAGGGCTTTACTCACTCACTCGCTGACATTGAATCAATTCCAACTCATAGTTATCCCATAGTGTGGGGTATAACTGACTGTAGGTTTCCAAGATTAACCCTTTACTGCAGTAGAGAGCTTCATATTTCTCCCATGAAGGGTGATTTTGAACTGCTAACTTAGCAGTTATCAGGACAACGTGTAACCATTACATCACCAGGGTTTCTTATAAAAATTTAAGAGACTCTAAATGTTCTACAAAGCAGAATGCCTAATTTTTTTCCCTGTGCAGAAGTTACTGGATCTAAAATTCCAACCTTAAAATTAATTAAATGCTTACCCACAGCACCACATCACTCTCTTTAACTCATTATCTGTTTAACACACAGCATATATACTGAATTGACTATTGAAAATATCTAACAATTAATCTCTATTTATTTTTTGTAAATGCATCATTTAATTCTCATAACATCATCTGAGAAAGGCTTTATTATTATCCTCTTTGTACAGATTAGCAAAACTAGGGTCTGAGAATTAAGTAATTTGGCCAGAGTACCTATTTAAACCAATAATGTTATTTTGAATTTAGTTAATTCTTAATGTTTTTAAATACATAGTGTTCAGGAAAAAATATAAAAGGCTGACATATTTTCTTTAGATATTAGAATTTCAGTTTGAAATATTTATATTTTGAAGTTATATTTTGAGTTTTTATTACCTAATGATCCTTCACTGGTTGCAATTTGAAAAATGACCTTTCTTTGCTTCACCAATTATTGGTGACCACCAGGAGGGTTCTCACCTCTGAAATATGGCATACCCGATTTATCTTCTAAGTTGTAGAAAAAATTCATATTTTAATTAACTTTAAAGTGTCCATGAGGAACAATAATATTATATGAGACATGGCCAATATCATGTTCAGAAACATGGCATTTAACCACTATGGCCATTTTAATAGCTGCTTAGGGGTGGAGGGAAGAACAAACTGTATTATTATGAAATATATATTTCATTAAGTTATAGTTTAATTTCATATTTGCATATGTATTTAAATTGTAATAGGAAATAGACTGGTTGAACTCTCACCATATTTAGATTAAGGGGAAAATCTTATTGATAATATCTATAATAGAATAAAGTGAATGATGCTGGTGATCAGAATGATTACTTTGAAACAAATATGAGGGTAATTAAATAAATTGCTAACACTTTCATTTTTTATTTCAGTGTAATTTTTCAACTCCAATACAGGATTCCTAATGTCATTCTTCTGTCAAAGAAAGTACTACTGAAAGCTTACTATGTGCATACAGTATAAAACTAGGGTTGATGAATATCTGCCACTGCCATCAACTATAATGCAGCTCATAATGGCCCACTAGGACAAAGCAGACCTGCCCCTTTGGGTTTCTGAGGCTGTACATCTTTACACAAGCAGAAAGGCTCATTTTTTCCCCAGAGAAACTGATTAGCTTGAACTGCTGCCCTTGTGGTTATCAGCCCAAAGTGTAACCCACTATACCACCAGATATCCTTCCAAATGATATTTGTGAATATGGGTCCCTACTGATATGAAAGGAAGGAGTCCTGGTGGCATAATGTGTTAGGCGTTGGGATTCTAAATGAAAGATCAGCCTTTCCATTGGAGACATTTGATGTTTTCTACTCATGCAATAATTTACAGCCTAGAAAGTCTAAAGGGGCGGTTCTGCTCTGTCCTACAGGGTCGGTGTCAGTTGGAATTGACTCTCTGGTATTAAGTGAATCCTAGATGAAGGAATTAAGTATTTTTATTCTCCAATAAACTCTGTAGGAAATTTCTCCATACTTGTAGGGCTTGAAACAGAACAAATTGACCAGTTAAGACAATGAATCTTGAATTTTCATTAATCATTTAGTAATTTTCTAATTTGGTCATTTTAAAAATGTGTTCATTGATTCAACCAAGAAACAATCACATTATGAAAATTGTGGTGTCACAACAGATGAAAATGAAATAAACAGAATAATAGTACAGTATTGTGAAAAAGTGTATTCCAACATATTTGATCACTTAGATGACATGGACAAATACCTAGAAATACACTTAATTAATCCAGATGGACATTAAAAATTTGAATGTATCCATAGGAAAAGAAGAAACATGCAAGTCACCAAGAAACTTTCAACCAAAAAACCCCTAAGACCAGATGGCTTCACAGGAAAATTCCACCAAGTGTTCAGAGAAGAGTTGTTGCCAATTGTATTCAAACTAATCCAGATTATAAGAGGGACTATAAACTCCTAAACTCAGTCTATAAAACCAGTCTAATCTTGATAGCCAAAAACAGGCAAAGAACCCACATGTATAGAAACCCATCATGATCATAGATGCAAACATTCTCAACAAAATCCTGGCCGATAGAATCCAACAACTAATAAAAGAAATAATACATCTTGACAGAGTGAGATTCATACCAGGAATGCAAGGATAGTTCAACACATGAAAAACAATGAATGTAATCCAATTAATATAAACAAGATAAAGGATAAGAAACAGTTTCACATCAATCGATGCAGAAAAACACATTTGACAATATACAGTTCCCATTTCTGGTAAAAGCACTGAATGAGATATAAATAGAAGGTAAATATCACAATATACTAAAGGTTATAAAAGAAAAAACAGTATCACACTCAATGGGGAAAAGCTGAAAATATTTCCATTGAAAAGGGTAACCTAACAAGGAACATGAACCCTACCACCAAGCTTATTCAGCATGTTGTTGGAAGTCAAAACCATAAGAAAACAACACGAAATTAAAGGAATACAATTGGGCAAAGAAAAAGTGAAATTCTCACTAGTTGCTGAAGATATAATTTTATAGCAAGAGAACCCCAAGATCTCCACAATAAGATTGTTGGAAACAATTGAAGAATTCAGTAAAGTAGCAAAACACAATATTAACAAGCAGAAATCAATTGGACTCCTATATACTAGTGATGAGAGACCCAAAAAAGATACCAAGGAAACAATGTCGTTCACAACAGCCACACAGAAGTTGAAATATCCAGGAATAAAACTAACCAAAGAAACAAAAGACGTGTAGAAAGAAAACTACAGAACATTAACACAAGCAGCCAAAAGAGACCTACATAAATGGAAGAATATTATGTGTTCATGGAAAGGAAGACTCAATATTTTGAAAATGTCAATCCTACTAAAGTGATCTACAAATTCAACTCAATCCCAATCTAAATCCCAAAATCATTCTTTAAAGAAATGGTAAAACTAATGACCAACTTCATTTGGAGAAGGAAGTGGCCCAGCATAGACAAGGAACTAAAAAACAAGAAAGTAGGTGGACTTGCCCTGCCTGATCACTAAACATACTTCACAGTCAAAGTTGTCAAAACAGTCTAGTACTGGTAAAAGGATAGCTAGACCAATGTAACAGGGCAGAAAATCCAGAAGTAAAAGCATCTGCTTACAGACAACTTAATTTTAACAAAAGCTCAATAAACATTAATTGTGAAGAGAGTGACCTGTTCAACAAATTGTGCTGGAAAAACTGGATATCCATCTGCAGAAGAGTAAAACAGGACTCATGCTTCCCCTCAAAAATAAAAGGAACTCAAGGTGGACCAGAGACCTACAGGTAAAATCCAAAGCAATCAGGATCATCTTGAGAAAATTGGGACAAAACGAAAGGCCCCCATGCAGGCTATGCACAGGCTACCCGATATAGGACAGGAAGCACACCCAGTGTAAGACAGAATAGATAGATGAGACCTATTAAAAATGAAACCCTTGTGTACATCAAGAGGGTTCATCAGCAGAGTAAAACGAGATTGGGAAAAACATCTGCATAACTGATGAAGGAATAATTGCGAAAATCTACAGAATACTGAAAGCCCACAACAACAACAATAAATAGCCCTCTTAAAAGGTGGGCAAAGTACCTGAACAGACAATTAACAAAGGGTGACACCCAAATGACTTGCAAGGACATAAGAAAATGTTCTAATTCACTAGTTATCTTGGAAATGCAAATCAAAACAACCCTGAGATATCATCTAACACCCACAATGTAGCCCAATTAAAACAAAACAAAAAAACAGAGAACAGCAAATGCTGGAGATGGTTTGGCAAGATTGGAAATCTTATACACTGTAGAAATCAATATGGCGAATCCTGAAACAGTGGGCATTAGAAATGCCATACGATCCAGCAATACCATTGCTTGGCATATACTCCAAAGAAATAAGAGACAGATCAGGCACAAATGTATGCTCTTTCATGTCATTGCATCATAGTTCACAATAGCAAGATGTTGGAAACAACCCGGATCCCCGTCGGTAGAAAAGTGGATTAAAAATACTTCGGTATACACACAAGGGAATACATCCATAGAAATTGATGAAGAAACGATGAAACACCTCATGACATGGAGGGATCTGGAATCCACTATGCAGAGTGAAGATAGTCAATCACAAAAAGGACAAATATTGTATGAATCCACTGCTGTAAGAATGAACATCAGGATGGGAGCCGGCTCAGGTTTTTAGGCCACCTACTCTGCTGGCCAAATCAGCAGGCAGCTTGGTAGAGAGCCCATGTACTCGCACCATCCAATCTGGGTGAATCTTCAGGGCCACCTTGGCGGAGGGTCCTTGCATCAGCGGGGATCAGGTTTCAAGTGAAAAGGAGGCGAGCATGACCGCTTAGTGGCAGTCATGCAAAGGTGTGCCGAGGTCCCCCGGACGGGCAGACATTCTAACCAAAGTGATGAGGATACTAATTGGAAAATCAAGTCAGGAGGAGATCCTTATAATCGTTTCCCCCTTTCCGACCTTCCCACCACCCTCCAGTATCGCTACTCTCACCACTGGTCCTAAAGGGATCCTCTGTCCTGGATTCCCTGTGTTTCGGGTTCCTATCTGTACCAGTGTACATCCTCTGGTCTAGCCAGATTTATAAGGACTGTTATTCTTTAAGGGGATAGAAAGCCTCATCTTTCTCCCACAGATAGACTGGTAGTTTTGAACTACTGACCTTGCAGGTAGCAGCCCAGTATGTAACTACTGCATCACCAGGTTTCTATAGAGATGGAGCTAAAACAGCAGGTTCAAGAAATAATTAGAGATAATGTACAGGACCCACCATTTTCTTCGTTTTTCTTATTGTGTGACTTGTGTATTGCTGTCATGCTGGAACCTATCTTACCAGTATTTCAAATGCCAGTAGGCTTATCCAAAATTTAACAGATTTCAGGCAAGCTTCCAGACAAGAACAGACTACCAAAAAAAAAAAAAAAAAAAGGAATAGGTTGTCCAATTCTGAAGAATTAGCCACTTGAAAGTTTATGGACAGAATCAAAACATTTTCAGATACTGAAAAATCTCAAGAAAAGAGGCAGAACTTTGTCAGAGATATTGCCAGAAGATGAGACCCTCAAGTCAGAAGTCACTCAGAATATAACTGTGCAAGAGCTAGCAGGAGTGGAGTCTATGGGAGTAAATCTTGGTACCTTCATTTGCTTACTCGGAATGAAAAGAAACAACTGCAAACATCAATTAATGATCAGAACTTGGAGTGTATGAAGTATGAATGTATGAACATTGGAAGTTGTAAAACATGAAATGGAACACATAAAAATCAACTTTATAAACATTACTAAGCTGAAATGGATTGGTATTGGCCATTTTGAATCAGAAAATCATATATTTACTATGCTGAGAATGAAAGGATCAAGATGAATGGCATTCATCATCAAAAAGACATTTCAAGATATATCTTGAAGAACACCGCTGTCTGTGATAGGATTATATCTATCTGTCTTCAAAGAAATTCAATCAATACAACTACTATTAAGATTTATGCACCAATCACTTAAGCCAGTGACAAATAGAAGAATTCTACCAA
>NW_022104341.1:14189177-14190461 GCF_000313985.2 Echinops telfairi | reverse complement strand
TTAACAACTTGTGATATGAATACGACACACCCTTGCTTGCTGAAAGTGAAAAGGACGTGAAGTGCATGTTGACGCAGATCAAGGATTACAGTTTTCAGTATGGATTACAACTAAATGTAAAGAAAACCAAATCCTCACAACTGGACTGATAGTTGGCATCATGATTAAGGGAAAAAAGTTTGAAGTTGTCAAGGATTTTTTATTGCTTGGATTCGCAATCAACGCTGATGAAAGCAGTCAAGAGATCAAATAAGTTGCGTTGCATAAATCTGCTACACAAGAACTCATGAAAGTGTTGAAAAGCAAGGATGATCCTTTGAGGACTTTGGTGTGCCTGACCCATGACATAGCATTCATAGTCCACTCTTAAACATGTGAAAGTTGAACTTTGAATAAAGAAGACCAAAGACAAATGGATACATTTGAATTATGGTGTTGACAAAAATATTGACTGCCAAAAGATCAAACTAATTTGTCTTGAATGAAGTCTAGCCAGAATGCTTCTTGGAGACATGGACAGACATTCTTCATCTCATGTACTTTGGGCATGTCAGGTGAGACCAATACCTTGATAAGGATATCATGCTTTATAAAATAGCAGGACATGGAAAAAGAGGAAGCCTTTGATAAAACAGATTGACACAATATCAGCATAGATGGGCTCAAATACAAGAACAATTGTGAGAATGGCATAGGACCAGGCAGCGTTTTATGTTATTATATGTTATTATATGCTATGAGTTGAAACCCATTTGCTGATATCTAACAATAACACTGTGTAGGACATGAGTACTTAGATAACATTAGCTCAATTATTGGGCATATATTTGGGGCCAGTGAATATGCTAACCCCTAAATTAATATTATTGCTATTGAATCACTTTCAAGCCATAGAGACCATGTAGAACAGAGTCGAGCTGTCCCATAGAATTCCCAATAGGGGATATCTTGGCAGAAGCAGAATGCCTCATCTTTCTTCCACGGAGGGGCCGGAGAGTTCAAGCCACAGACGTCAGCAGTTGGTGACTTTGCTCACTGTGCTACTCGTGTTCCTTAGGTACTGTGCATCGTGCTTTGAATATCTTAATGGGCATAGCAATGACGAAATTATTATTTCTATTAAAATTATGGCATTAGAAAGTTTTAGAGACGTTAAAAAATTATCAAAGTGCACATACCTGAAAGTGGCAACATTTGACTGCAAAATCAAACTAATTAAACTTGGAGTCTAGGTGATGACAATATAACTCTGAAGGAAAGGGCTCAGAGGAGAAAGGAGAGGTG
>NW_022104341.1:14185199-14188278 GCF_000313985.2 Echinops telfairi | reverse complement strand
AACTCACAGCACACTCAATAGGATCTTCTGGTTTATAATGGCCCTTTGGTACAGCAGAAGGAAATACCTCATATGCCTCACCCTGAGTCTTCCCCACAATTGTGCTGTTGGAGTCCATTGTTGTCACCACTGTACCAATCACATCTCCTTGGGGGTCTTCCTCTTTTGCATTGGCCCTCTATCAAGCATGATATTCTTTTTCAGGGACAAGTCCATCATCTAAAGCAGTGGTCCTCAACCTGTGGGTCACGAGCCCTTTGGGGGTCGAACCACCCTTTCACAGGGGTCGCCTGATTCTTAACAGTAGCAAAATTACAGCTATGAAGTAGCAAAGAAAATAATTTTATGGTTGGGGGTGGTCACCTCAACATGAGGAACTGTATTAAAGGGTTGCGGCATTAGGAAGGTTGTGAACCACTGATCTAAAGTATGTGAGAAGTCTGGCTGGTCATGGTGCATTCAATACTGAAGACTGTAGTCTTTGAACGTCATCAGTGTGAAGTTTTCAAGCCCTCTTGGCTTTCAGCAATCAAAGTTGTGTCATCTGCATACTGTAAGTTGGTCATGAGTCTTTCTTCAATCTTGATGCCAGATTCTTCTTCCTATAGTTAAACTTCTTAGATTATTTGCTCAGCAAATTGAATAAGTGTACTGTGGCATGACATTAAGGACATCATGCATAAAGAAAGCAAAGGTCATTAAAGAGAAAGAATGAATATTAGAAATGACTCTGAAACTTGCTTTCTTGAATACAGAGGGATTAATAAAAATGGAAGAAGTGATGAAGTAAATATCTGAAAGAGAAATTCCAAAGGGTAATTAGAGAAGACAAAAATTAATATTATAATGAAATTTACAAAGACCTGGAGTTAGAAAACCAATGGGAAGAAAATACTCAACAATTTTTCAAGTTGAATAAGATAACAATGGTCAGTCTCCCATGGCACGCTCTACATTTATTGTTGTGACACTCACAACATTTCTTGTTTTACAGCTGGATTCTATAATTTATTCCAATGGCCACACACAACTCACTGATGATGTTGAAAATGACAGAGTTTATCATGGGAGTTAGTCAGGAGAGTTTCTCTTTTGCCATGCCTGAAGACAAATTTCTTTGACCCTTAGCCACTTAGCCTGCCTTCTGTCCTGCTTTAGTAATGCCACAAAACTCTTTTAGAACTGCCAATGAATGATCAATAATTAATGCCACAAAACTCTTAGAACTGCCAATGAATACTCAACAGACATGCCACTACTATAAGTCTCAACAAGGTCCTCAGTAACAGTGGACCAAATTCAGCTCCACCCATTAAGTGCCCAGAGGTACCCCATTCCACAAGTCACCTTCCTGCCCCAAACACTCAGCTGTCCTTTGTCCGTGGGTGGGAACATCTACTGCTGTGTCTCTTGCTCTGGTTCCTGATTATATTGCTCCTCTGCCGCTGCTCCTCTGGTGATAAATACAGAGGTTCAATGCGCAGGGATCTTGGTGTCCAAAGGGTGTACTCCAATTGTACCTCTTCTCTTTTGCTGGAAATGCAATTCCCACTTGTTTCTGAGATGGCTCATTTTATGCTCAGTAGGATGACCATCACAGTTAACTCTATTAATAATCACAGAGAGCTGAAACATAATCTTATTAGTTCCTTCCCCTGCTTTTTTATCTAAATTCATTACCAAAAAATCCAAAGTTCTTTTGGTGAGAGTAACGAAGACAATGGCTAGAAGAGTGATATAGAAGCTTAATATTTTTATTAATCTATAATTAACATATAATACAACTCAATGTTTCAATCATATCAAAAAGACCTGTAAAATTGTCAAAACAAAAATTTTTTTAGCATTTTTTTCCCTTTTACACATTGATGGTTATGTCACTCTTCCCCATTTTCTCTCCAGTTGATCATCAGTTTCATTTTTCAATATTAATATCTTCATATTTCCATCAATGCCAGTTTCCCTAAACAGATATCTATAGAAGACTATGGCATAAAGGAAACAAACATCCATCAATCATGGCAATTCAAAACCTATAGAGACCTCAATCAAACATGAAGCACAGGATATTAAAAGTGTAGAGTAAATTCACATTGAGTCCGTAGGGAAAGTATATTATAAGACTTTACATTCTGACTTGAATACAGTTGCTAAAATCCCCATTAAAATGTTTACCATCTGATTTTGGTTGATTGGCATTTTTAGCCAATGTGTATTGGGGATTCCCTGGAGGCCTATCCCATATAATGACCCTGAAAATGGATTTTGAACTACCACTATAATCCATAGTTTTCTGCAAAAAGGCTATTTAGGATTTGGTAGGCAATACCATTTTGTTTGCATAGCTGGAGCTTATGATTATCTGTCTTCCGATCACACAAATTGGTGTGCTTCTTCCATGTAGACTTAGCTGACTCCTCACTTAGCTGACTTCTTGTACTGAGACAAACTTTAAGATTCCAGAAGCTATTATTCATGATAGGTGGGCACCATCTAGTTTCTTCACCACATTTTGTCTTGGAAACCATGTTTTCATGATCTCTTCATGGGGATGAGTACCAGGCAGAACCATATTGGAAGAATCTGTTATTATATTAGGGCCATGACCAAGTAATAGCTCAAGATCCAATTTTATAACTATTGTTCATATTATTTCCTAGTTAGATTTTGGACCATCGGTCATTATAGCACAGTACATTGTCAACTAAACTCCTAGGGTTTAAATCAATTCCATTGCTAGAAATATTGTTTTAACAAATGTTACAGTATTATTGAGCAGAGAAGTTCACGTATGTAGGATTTTCAGACTCTATTACCTGAGAATTTAGTTTGCGTGTTACCAAGATGTGTGTGAATGGCTGCTAGTTACATATGTCCTCAGGGTTGGAGATACAGTAATATTCTCAGAAACCCCCATTTGTGGAGGCAGTGCCTTTTCTGGTAGACTAACACTTGTCACATAACGAGTGTGAAGCAAGCACATATATATGTTGATTCCAAGTTGCCATTAGATGAGCATCCTAAGTATAAGATGTCCAAACCTACTCGTAGACCCATGGTTATTCTTTCCTTGGACATT
>NW_022104341.1:14182891-14184547 GCF_000313985.2 Echinops telfairi | reverse complement strand
CCTTTCTTATGTTGTATGTGGTTAAGTATACAATAATTTTAAAGTTATACCAAATTCAACAATAGTGACATATATTGGTCAGATGAAGCTACCACAGGCTAAATGTTTTAAAATTAAACCTGTGACATATAGTATTTATTGTTTAAAATAAATTTGAATTATTGTTAAAATTTAAAATGTATTTTAATAAGGTTTCCTTTGAAATACTGTGTATATCATAATGAATATTGCCGAAGAGTTAATTCCATTTGTTGTTGTTGATATTAGGTGCCATCCATTCGGTTCCAACTCATAGAGACCTTATGCAAAACAGAACAAAACTCTGCACTGTCCTGCTCCACCCTCAGAAGCGTTTCCATGCTTGAGCCCATTGCTCCAGCCACTGTGCCCATCGATGTCATGCAGGCCTTCCTCCTTTGCACTGCCCTGGTACTTTACCTAACATGATATGTTTCTTCAGCGATTGGTCTTGCCTGACAACATATGCAAAGTATGCATGACAAATTCTCCCTGTCTTGTCTCTAAGAAGCACTCTGTCCATACTTTTTCCCAGAAAGATCACTTTGTCCTTCCAGCAGTCCATGATACGTTCAATATTCCTCTCTAACACCACAGTTCAATGTATCCATTTTCCTTCGGTTCTGTTTGTCCAATGTCCAACCTTCATATGCATATGAGGCAATGGCTTGGGTAAGACACACCTTAGTCCTCAAAGTAGCATTCTTGTTTTTCTTGTGCAGCAGATTTACCCAATGCAACTTATCTTTTAATCTTTCAACTGCTGCTTCTATGAGAATCGATTGTGGATCCAAGCAAGACAAAATTCTGGCCAACTTCAACCTTTTCTCCATTTATCATGAATTTGAACTATTGGTTCAGTTCTGAGGATTTTTATCTTCTGTACATTGAGTAATAATCCATACTGAAGGCTGTAATCCTTGATCTTCATCAGCAAGTGTTTCAAGTCTGCCTCACCTTTCAGCAAGGTTGTGTCATCTGCGTATCATAAGTTGTTAATAATAAGCCTCCGTCTAAACCTGATGCAACATTATTCTTCATATAAACCAGATTCTCTGATTAATCGCTCAGCATACAGACAGATTAAGTGTGCTGAGATGATACAACCCTGTCCCATGTCTTTTCTGATTTTAAACTATGCAGTATTCCCTTGTTCTGTTTGCAGAACTAATGCTTGATCCATGCACATGTTCCTCATAAACACAACACACTGCTCTGAGTACATTATCTTAGATTTTGTTCTTCTCAGAGTTTTCCATAGTTTTATTATGATCCACACAGTCAAATACCTTGGCACAGTCAATAAAACACAAATAAACCTCTTTCTGGTAGTCTCTGCTTTCAGCCAAGATAGATCCATCTGACATCACAATGATATCCATTGTTCCACATTCTGACTCTGGTCTGAATCTCTGGCAGCCCCCTATCAATGTACTGCTGCAACTGTTGTGGGATGATCTGCAACAAAATTTACCTACATTTGATTTTAATGGTATGGTTCTATAATTTGAGCCTTCTTTTGTGTCAACTTTCTTTGTAATGGGAATAAATATGGATCTCTTCCATACAGTTGGCCAAGAAGCTGTCTTACAAGTAGCTAGTCTAGTGAGTGTTCTCAGCGCTTCATTAGCTTGTTGG
>NW_022104341.1:14180077-14181874 GCF_000313985.2 Echinops telfairi | reverse complement strand
GAGCCCCTCTGCAAAGGGATCTCCAGTGGCCTACTAATGGGCTTTGGGTCTTCACTCCACACTCACCCATATTTTCTTCTATTAAATTTGCATTCTTTGATGCTCCCCTTCCTGACACAACCGCTAAAGACAAAGCAGGTGAATAAGCAAATGTGGTGAAGAAAGCTGATGGTGCCCATCTATCAAAAGGTATAGCGTCTGGGGTCTTAAAAGTCTGAAGATAAACAAGCGGCCATCTAGCTCAGAAGCAACAAACCCCACATGGAAGAAGCACACAAGCTTCTGTGATCACGAGATGCCAAAATGATCAGTTATCCGGCATCAAAGAACAAAGGATCATATCATTGTGTGCTCACCTCCATGACACGATCACTGAAGACAAACGGGTGCATAAGCAAATGTGGCGAAGAAAGTTGATGGTGCCAGCTATCAAAAGGTATAGCGTCTGGGATCTTAAAGACGTGAAGGTAAACAAGCGGCCATCTAGCTCAGAAGCAACAAAGCCCACATGGAAGAAGCACACTAGCCTGTGCGATCACAAGGTGTTGAAGGGACCAGGAATCTTGTCTTTTTAATGAACTTTTGTTTTCTATATGAACGGTGTTCTTGATGTTGCCCCCACAGTTCATCAGGTCTTCTGTCATTAGTTCAGAAGCATTTGTTTGTATTTGAAGCATTAGCTCAGTGCTTCAAATCTGTTCTAGAGATGATCTCAAGATCGTATTTTGGCTCTTGTAGACTTGTTTTAACTTTTTTAAGCTTTAACCTGAACTTACAGATGAGAAATTGATGAGGTATTCCACAGTCAACAACTGCCCTGATACTGAGCTTCCCCATCATCTCTTCCGAAAGATGTAGTCAATTAGATTGTTGTGTGTTCCCTTTTGAGAAACTCATGTATATAGTCACCTTTTGTGTTGTTGCAAAAAGGTATTTGCTTTGAACGTCATTGATTTTGAAAACTCTATCTTGCAAGCTCAAGCTTTATCTTTATCACCAAGACCATATTTTCCAATTACTATCCCTTTCTCATTGTTTCTAGCCTTTGCATTCCAATCACCAATATCTCTCCATCCATCTTGACAGCATGTTTGATCAATTTCCAACTGAAGTTGTTGGTAGAATTCTTTAATTTCATCATCACTAGCTATTGTGGTTGGTGCACAAATTAGAATAATAGCTGTACAGATTATGTATATAATAGTTGTATTGATTGGATTTCTTTGAAGGTGATATAACTGATCACAGGCAGTTTGGTACTTTGTGATGGATTTAGCAAGATCCTTTCTGACAAGAAATGCCACACCATTCCTCTTGATTGTGTTATTCCAGGCACAGTAAATCATATGCTTTTCTGATTCAAATAGCCAATAACAGTCCATTTCAGCTCACTAATACCTAGGATATTGATCTTCATGTGTTCCATTTCATTTTTGATCATTTCCAATTTTCTTAAATTCATACTTTTCACATTCCAGTTTCTAATCATTAGTAGATTTTTTTCAGCTCTATCTCTTTACCTTGAGTCATACTCCATCAGCAAATGAAGATCCCACCAGCCCACTCCCATAGGCTTTACAAGACTCCCGCCACTAAGGTGGATTCCTCTCCAAGAAATCATCTCCTGTGTAATCACATTTTGAGTGTCCTCAGACCTGAGGGACCCATCTCAGACAGTGTTCTGCTTATTTTATTTAGATTTTCAATATTTGAACATGTTGAAGCTATGCATATGGTTTTCAGCGGCTTCTTCTGAAGAATAGTGGGGGTGAGGAGCCGCCTTCACTGTTTGTTCTT
>NW_022104341.1:14177435-14179565 GCF_000313985.2 Echinops telfairi | reverse complement strand
CTCAGAAACCTGTTCAGTTTGGTTGACTTGTTATTCTGGGTAGACTAGAGAAACAAATTCATGGACACGCATATGTGTATAAGAAAGAGGTTTTATACAAGACCAGTTAAATATTGAGAAAACATTCCTGCCCGGTCCAGATCAAGTCCATAGTCTGATATTAGCCCAGATGTCTGATACCAAGCTATGAAGTCCTCTTCAGACTCACAAAACACATTCAAGGGCGCTGATTGCAGGCAGATCACAGGCCAGGGGGTGCAAAGTCAGTGGAGGTAGAAGCATCTCAGTGCTGGTAGGGATCTCCATGTGGCTCCTTCAGTTCCCAGGGCTGCATCAGGGTAGATCCATGTGGCTTCTCTTCAGGGATGTCTCGCAGGAAGTGAGCAGAGACAGAGACTGTTTCCTGCCTACAAGGAGGAAAATCAGGATTTCCCATAATTTTCAGGAGAAGGCCATGCCCACACAGAGGTCTCATTGGCTATGATCCAGATTGACAGTCTAGACTCCACCCATTCACTTTTAATTCTCTCAAGTCTCAAATTGACACCAGATTATGTAACTACCATAGTGACCTTACTGGAATTAGAAATACCAGTGACATAGCTTAGCAACACACAAAACACCACAGTATGACAAACTGACAGACAAGTGGTAGAGACAGGTTACCTATTTAAAATGCCCTACCGGAATTTGATGACTTCCTGGCACATGGAGGGAAAGGCCAAATGACTGAGAGCCTTAGAGGGACTTGGCAGCTGGCTGATGACAGGTATTGCTGTGGGCCAATGACTGTATCGTTGATGTTCTGATCTTGGCTTGTGGTGATTTATTGATTTTCCTAATAAGCCTTCTTAATTCTGAGCATTGTCTGTAAGTTCTATAGGGCCATGACAATGGATTATCAAGTCCAGCACAGATGTAGGCTGGTATGGGAGGAATGTTTGGTGCCAGAATAGGATAGAAAATCTGAGAGCTGGAGGCATGTCTGACATCTTGACAATGCAGAACCAGAGGAGGTCAAATATGGCCACCTTTGATCCCTTCTATGCCTTTCTCTCAACCTAATACTATACCCATTCTGGCATTATATTCATTTCCCCAATATTATCCAGTACCTTATTTTGTTCCTTCAAGTGCTATTTTTTTAGTGAGGATACATTATTAAATCAATCATTAAGTCTCAAAGAAAATTCCCCTTCTTTGAATCTTTTTATCAAAAGTGTTTTTTATTTTGTTTTTCAGAATGTGTTCTGTATCTTATCAATTACATATCGGTACATAGAAAACTTGGATTTGATTATTTGGACACACAATATTGATTGACATAGATCATTATCACCACCACCTCTCAATCTACCTAAACCCACGAAGGTTCTTCAGTATTTTTTATGATTACTGTTAAGTATAGCATCAACACTAAAGGATGGGGTTTTTGTATAGAAAGGACCTTTATGGTGCAAGGAGCTCTTGTGGCACTGTTAGGTAGGACTGATAATTGAAAGTTCAGCAGTTCAAACCCACTAGCCTCTCCAAGAAAGATAGATAAGATTTTCTGTTTCTCTAAAGTTTCATAATGTCACAAATCCTCTATAGGGTCACCATGAGTCAGATTTCATGTGATGGAAGTGGAAATTGTGTGTATGTCGGGGGTGGGGGGGCGGTGTTTGTGGGTGTGGTGTGTGTGTCTTTTAATGAAACAACTTTATATACTTGGATACAAACAACAAAAAACATAAAGTGGGATGTTGCTTATATATTCAATTTTTCTTCTTAGAAAAGTTGTAAATCTGCTCTGTTCTGCATATCTCTCATCCTGTTCTACCTTTTATGATTTTACTTTGTGTGGTAGTTACATAATCTGTTGTCAATTTGAGGCTTAAGAGTGAAGGAGTGGAGTTCAGTTTATCAATCAGATTGCAGGTTGATAACCTCATTTGGAGGCGCTAAGGAGATAAATAGCTTGTTGGAGGCAGGACACACACTCAGTCCTGTGAGACATCCTCATTGACAAGTCACATGGAGACAGGCTGATGACAGCCGGAGCCTCAGAGCTGGAGAAGCTACATGGAGACCACTGCCAGCACTGAGATGCTTACAATGCCACTGGATCCACAAGACTTCCCACCCACT
>NW_022104341.1:14172721-14176717 GCF_000313985.2 Echinops telfairi | reverse complement strand
TTAACAATTGCATTTAGGATCTGATTCTATTTTGTTCATACTGATTTCTTCTGTTTATTGTTATTGATATAAAGATTTATAGAAATGATTATTATTGGAAGTATGGAAATAGCTTCTAAGCCCACTTGCCTTGAGTCATTAAAATTTGATCTTTAAATTGGTATAAGACATGCTTGCAAAGAAGGCTCTGAAGACATAAGCCCCACCCAGTACTTTTGAGCAGTCAGGATGTTTGCATTCCAAGATACCTGCCTAAGGGACTGCTGACAAATTGAAGAAAAAAAGGAACTCTTTGGATTTTTGAATTTTGAACTAGTGGTTATGCTTGCTAGGTGAGCACCTGGATCCACTTGTCAGTGGAAGTGGGAGAAAAGCAGCAATAGAGAGACAGTTGAGTATGACAACTACACCTGTGAACCTAGTTTACAAGGAACTAGAGAAGATAAGAGTAGGTTGACTGGTCTAAAGTTCATGACTTACCACAAGGGGGCTAGGGTTGTTGAGAATTTGTGATGGGGTCATGCTCAAAAGGAAAGGCAACCAATGGGCACCCTGGTGAGGCTAAGTAAGGCAGCCCACATTGAGTAGGCCAGAACATAACCAGATAAAGAGATTTTTCAGCCTGTGAACTGGTGCATATTGCTACAGATTTTATGAATAGCTTGTCCTGATTTGACTTTGCTATGGGTGTGGATTTCACAAGGTTCCAACTGGAATGAAGATTCTTCACATCAAAGAATATGCTTGTCTTCTCAGAGCACTGGGTTGATGTACGTGGGCAGTATAGAAATTGGATACCCCAAATTGGGGGATAAAAGCATGAAGTGGCTGGCTTACAAATTTTCATAAGTGGGGGGATATATTCATAGGATTATAAATTTAAGGTGTAGGTGTTACCTAAGTGCAATTTTTAGTTATAGGATTTTTTTTGGTTCACTTTTAGAATGGTATGTTTAAATGAGGGTGGAATATATTGAATGGTATGCATTTTAGTTTTATCCTGTTAGGTACTTGTATGATTTTATTATTGCTTGTTTGATATATATGGCTAAAGAGTTGTGTGAAAGTGTCAAATTGACAAAGGGTTGTCTGTGGTAGTTACATAATCTGTTGTCAATTTGAGGCTTAAGAGTGAAGGAGTGGAGTTTAGCTTATCAATCAGATTGCAGGTTGATAACCTCATTTGGAGGCGCTAAGGAAATAAATAGCTTGTTGGAGGCAGGACACACAGTCCTGCGAGATATCCTCATTGACAAGTCACATGGAGACAGGCTGATGACAGCCAGAGCTTCGGAGCTGGAGAAGCTATATGGAGACCCCAGCCAGCTCTGAGATGCTTATAACGTCACTGGATCCACAAGACTTCCTACCCACTGGCCTGTGATCTTCCTGCATTCAGCATTATTGCATGTGTTTCATGAGTCTGAAGAGGACTTTATACATTGGTGTTGGACATAAGAGCTAATATCAGACTTATGGACTTGATCTGGACTGGGCTGGGATGCTTTCTTAATGTGCAGATACTCTTTATATAAAGTTTTTTTTTTTATACACATATGAGTGTCTCTTTGAATTTGTTTCTCTAGTCTACCTGGACTAACACACTTTGGATTGAGTAAAAGCCTTGATAATTTTTGTGGAGCCACTACGGAGTTTTTATATACTCGTAAAATTATATATTTTTATCATCATGTTGATATAAAGGTTTTACCTCCCTCTAATAACTTATGTAAAACTTGATAACTGTCTTCCTTTCTGTTGGAATCTCTTAAGTTGGGCATTTTAGATAAAAGCCACAGTAAACACCATGGCAACTTAATGCTAGAGAGGTGCTTGTGCAGTCCCAGACAATGTGCTAGGTATTTTATTGTTTTCATCTTATGAATTGTGTTAGTGAAAAATCAAATCTCAATGTCACAATTAAAAATACATATGTATAATGAAATTATTTTTCTGGGATAATACTAAGAGTGACAAATATTTATTGCACATTTAGCCTTGCAGAAAAAGAAGAAAATGATATTGGTAAGAGTCTTAAGACACATATTTTATATTTGAAAACTATAATTCAGAATTTTATTACAAGTGTTTATAAAGAATCTGTACTAATTTGTACAAAATGATAGCTATCCATGCTTAAAGTTGAAAATTGGAGTGCCCCCTGCCCATCCAGCTGCATCATTGTTCATTTGAATGCTGTCATACAGAAAGCTGTTTGCATCGACTTTAGCCTCTTTAAAATGATTTCTGCTAACTCATTTTCTTCATTTGTTTAACCAGTCATCCATAGCTTTATTTATTAAATGTCTCCTACATTCTATATGCTTGGCAAGCAGCTAGTGCTTTAAGAATGAAGAAGTCATGATACCCGACCACAATGAACTCAGAATTTAATGATGTAAAGAAACCAAATATAATATCTGTTAACATCTCAAGGATAAAGGTCCTTGTCTTATTTATCCTTTTAGAACCAACCCACAGGAGAGATTTGCATCCCATTAGTTATTCAATAAAATGTTTAATGAAAAATAAAATTGAAAAACAGGGTGGTGAGTATTGAAATCAAGGTACATACTCAGCGTTATTGGAGCACTGAAGAAGAACCAGCGGATTGCCCGAGAGTTTCTCAATAGTTCTGACATTTGAGGTGAAAGAAGAGTAGAAGCATAAAAATGTAACGCTAGACCTGGGGAAACAATGACCTTCTGGGTTTAGGGCACAAGTATATCCTAAACTACTAAAGAAAATGATACTTAAAATCGCAAACTTTGAAACTATGCCAGAGTTATATTTTTTATACTGAATGAAGCGAATCTTATCAGATTTTTAAGTCATTTCAAAATTGAACATTGGTTTTTCTCCAGATGAGCAAACAAATGGTCTGTGGTACTCATTGACTAATTAGATTTCTTTTTTAAATATCCTACATAGAGAGAATTAACATGGGGCAGTGTTCAGAATATAATACTGTAGTTTTTTAGCAGAAAATTAATTAATAACTTCTTGCCCTATGTTATATTTAAAAGCTTATCCTATTTACTACATTTTAATCTGGAATTTAGTATACTTAAACCTTAAAGATTATGTTAAGTTACAATGTTTTAGCCCTTTGGCTAAATATAATTTCTAAAAGTTAATAAACATGCATTATGGCACAGTAAATTAAGCCATATAATATAGTTTGAGAATGTAAATATTTTATGAATAATGGGAGAGCCTATTTCTTTGTGTTAATCTAAGTACCGTATTTTATATCTAGGGTGAAAATCCGTCACAGTAACATAAACTGAAAATGAAATATATCCTGCATATTTAGGAAATCTATAAAGTAGCTGATTTTTAGATGTTTTATTTTATAAGCTCTAGTTGGCAAAAAAAAATTGAAATAATGACAACATAACTATAGAGAAAATGAAACTAAAATGAAGAGGAAAAAATGGGAATATTATGATTTTACCAATTCCTTTCTACAATGTCTTATAATAATAGACTGCATTCAGTGCCAGGTAAAAGTAAAGTTTACAGTTATTGTTTCTTCAACAAATAAATTTTTCATATAAAAACTTTAAGGATTGATGAGTATTTAAAATGGTTGAAGAATCATGACTATTAAGGAGTTAAGATTATGGAATGCAATTAATTTAGCTATTGTGTTGTCATGGTAGCTAGTCAAATATGGATTTGAAAGTCTGTAATTACATAAGAGGTAGCCATACTTGTGTGATTTTCAAGTGCTCTAACCATTTTTAGAATTATGTAGAATGATTTTCAGTGATAATAATTTATTTTGGTAAGATTCCTACCAGACTACTCACGAGGAGTTAGAGATTAATGATGTCCCAAATGTCCCATTCTTCCAAGATGCCATTCTTCTCCATTTTCCTCCCATGATTATATTCCCTCATGTCCCTGGTTTCTGTGATTCAATGAAAAGTTCCAGGGAAACTCACGACACGTTGTGGAGATGGCTCACATGGTGGGGGGTAGTGTTTGATC
>NW_022104341.1:14170252-14172228 GCF_000313985.2 Echinops telfairi | reverse complement strand
CAGGAAGCTACCTGAGAATAAGGCTAGATGAAATGATAGACTGTTTCATTTGTTTAAATCATATACTAACTTTTCTAGGAAAGGCATAACACCTGCAGGGAATCATAAACCAGATAATATAAGAATACTAAGAAAGAAAGAGGAAGCCAGGAAGAGAGAAGGTCATATGTTATTCAATGAAAATCACAACATTTTCTCTGATTTTTT
This sequence comes from Echinops telfairi, assembly GCF_000313985.2. Classification (NCBI taxonomy): domain Eukaryota; kingdom Metazoa; phylum Chordata; class Mammalia; order Afrosoricida; family Tenrecidae; genus Echinops; species Echinops telfairi. Next base: position 14,172,021 of record NW_022104341.1, on the reverse strand, counting down.
CCCTGCTCCCAAACTCTGTATTTTTTTTTTTTGCAGTCAGTACAAAGCATGATATTTTCAGGTACCAGAGTCAACATTTCCTTAAGATTTTTAATTTACTTTTTATAACAATATTTATCATGAAGATGTTATTAAATGTGGTGTGTATCCTTAAAATCCTCAAACTATCAATAAGAGGTAAGTAAAATGAGAGAGAGAGAGAGAGAGAGGCAAAGTAGCATATTGGTAGGTACATTTTCTTAAATAAGTGCTCTGGGACTGGTTTCTGAGTGAGCACCCTTTAAAATAGCTAATAGGGAGGTCAAATATCACATATTTTAGAAAATATTTTCAGATCATTGTAAAATTTGTTCTGATATGTTAACTACTAAAACAGAAAATGTACTTCACTAACTTTTTTTTTTAAAGGCACCTGAGGCGAATACTTGCTATGATCCACACTCATAAAATTACTGGACTCATCTCTTACTTAATTCAATGGACATAGAAATATTCCCGATTGTCCTTTAATAGATTCATCATATTGAGTGATGTAAGCATTGTGAAAGGAGCTTTGTTAGAGTCCTGGTTACCTGGTGGGCTGAGATCTACAAGGGCAGCAGTTTGAAACCACCAGCTGCTCCTTGGGATCAAGATGGGGCTTTCTACTCCAGAAAGCAGTTACAATCTTAGAAATGCATAGAGGCAGCTCTACTTTTTCCTATAGGGCCACATAAGGTCACTATGAGGAGTCAGTCTAGGGTCACTATGAGTCAGTATTGACTCCATGGCAGTGAGTTTGATTTTGGGGGGTTAGGCATTGTGAAAATCCGCATATGTCCTATCTAACATTCCCAAACTTCCCCATCTAAATTAAAAGATCATTATTTGTATATTTTTCATTTATTCATTCATTTAATATTTATAAATATCTACTTTTAACGACCTATTATAATGATAGACTCTATCTCAATTGTGGCAGCTGTTAGATAACTGCAAGTATTGTTCAAACCAACAGAATCACAGCAGCAGGACCAGGAGTGAGAATGTGGACAACAATGAACTTCTGAACAAATGAAGCAAGTAGAGCTTCCCCCGTATGGGCTTGTGGAATGGGGTGACTCTGGACACTTATTTGGAGAAGTTGAGCTTGCAGACTCATGGAATTGGAGCTGAGTACATTTAGGCTGAGGTTAGTGGGGTGCCCCTGTGCCTGTTATTCAGGAAGCTGGGTGTGCTAATCTACAGAACTGAATGCCTTCCACTTGAGGCTTGTAGCAGAGGAGTATGCAGTGTCCTGATAAACAACTCAGCACTGAATATCTCTCCCTGCCATTACAACTTGGTAACTTCGTTAGTAAACACTTTAATAATGAATTTTGTGTTTGAGTTCTGCATAGTCACTAAAATGGATATTAGAGCCTAGAGATAAAATAGAGAAGTCAATTTGAGAACATTAAGTCAACACAAAGCCCATAAAGCTATAAGTGCTTATGAATATATTTTTTATAGTAAGAGATGTACTAGACAGTGAAATTAAGAAAGATAAATGATAACACTCTATTCTTTTCCAAATCATATTGAGACTAAATGAAAATGAATAACAAAATGAGGAATTCAAATGAATTTATAGCAATCTAAAAACACAGAAACTTCCAGAAAATTAAAATACTTTTGCTGAAACTTTAAAAATGAAGCAATCATATGTTATGCAGTCAAGACACAGAGGAATTATAACAATGATTTGAATCACATGCAGGTTTTACTAGACCTTGGTCAAAGATCGAGAC
>NW_022104341.1:14167052-14168875 GCF_000313985.2 Echinops telfairi | reverse complement strand
TAAATTGAACCACTTCCACACCATTAGAGTTGATTTCAACTCCTTGACAATTTGCTGAATATTTTAAAGAGGGAATAGAAACTCTGAGACAACACTTTACTTGAAGGGTAAATTAGTCCATGAAATTTCCATCCATCCCAGAGACAAATGAGAATCAGACATTGAAAAAGGAAGACTGAAGAAAAATCCAGGACTTTGAACTATGGAGGTGGTGAAGAATACTGGAAGTACCATTCACTGCCCAAAGAACAAAGAGGTATGTCTTGGAAGATTAAGACCTCAATGTTCCTTGGAGGGAAGGATAGGAGAGACTTCACCTCACCTACTTTGGACGTGTTATCAGGAGGGGAAATCACAAGTGGTAAGGTGGAGGGGCCATGAAAAGAAGGAGGGCCCTGGAAGAGATGAGCTGACCCAGTGGCTACAACAGTGGGCTCAAACATAAGAACAATTGTGAGACGGTCTGAGGACTGAGCAGTGTTTTGTTCTGTTATACGTGAGATCACTATGATTCTGAATGGGCTCGACGTCACCTCACAACAGCAAGTATAATGTTGGCTAAGAATATTGGAAGTCTAGAAGGCTGCCAGAAGAGCAAACAAATACGTATTGGAAGAAGTATGGCTTGAATGTCCTTTAGAAGTAAGGATGATTAGAAGTTAGCTCACCTACTTTGAACATATTTTCATGAGCGAATAGTCTGAGAAAAGAGACCGTGGTTGTAAAGTAAGTCGATGAAAAAGAGAAAGGCTTCAATGAGCTAGGCTGACACGGTGGCTGCAAGAAAGATCTCCGCCATTAACGACTGAGAGGAGGGGCAGGACCAGGCAGTGTTTCCTTCAGGTATTTACAACTCTGAATTGGAATCAACTTGAAGCACTGAAGAAACACTACAATCCAGGTAGGTGGAAGGACGGTTCCTCGAATGGGTTGACAATATCATAATCATTCCATTTTAGTGATATAAGAGAGGCCAAAATCTGGTGCTCCTTCCCCCAAATAGACAATGGGCAACCAGAATGCGTAACAAACTGCAAAACCAAACTCACTGGCACCGAGTCCATCGGGATTGTACGCAAACTCAATCTTCAAAAAGCAAAAAGAAAGACAGAAAAAGGAAATTAATTAATACTCAGGCTTGCGTTTTGGTTTTTTTTTTACTTTTAATTGTAATAAAATAAGGCAAATAAGTGTCCGTGTCAAATAATTTAATAGTACTTTAACAGAAAAGTCTAAGTGGATCAGCATCAGAATTAAAAAGCTGTGAGTGGAGCAGCCCATCCGTACCTATGAATCTTTTTCTTTCTTCTCCTGGGGATGACATTCTTTTAGCGTTCAATGTGTAAACTTCAACAGATAATAAGATTATGTCTCTGTCTCTCTCTCATTGTGTTTGGATGCTATTTAACTAAAGCCCTAGCATAGTAAACTAAACACAAGTGAACATCTTTCTGGCATTCCCTGCTTTGAGCAAAGACCTATCGGAAGCTGGCTAAATAATATCTCTTGTTCTACACCCTCTGCCGAATCTGGCTTGAATCTTCTAATGTATTCCCTGTCCATGTACTGTTGAAACTGGCTTTGGAGTATCTTCAGCAAAATCTTACTTACTTATGAAAACAATGGTATTATTTTATATCTTGTGCATTTGGTTGATTCATTATTCTTTGGAATGGTGAGTTAGTTTATTGTGCCAACCTGGCTGACAAATACATGTGGAGTTAATTGAAGGGCGGAGAGATAAAGGGTTCAGTAAGCCTCACCTTTCTAGTTCTCAGGTCTCTTGCTTTGTTATGGTCAGACCAGGGTGCAGCTGCCTTAGC
>NW_022104341.1:14164566-14165560 GCF_000313985.2 Echinops telfairi | reverse complement strand
TATATATATATATGGTCTGAATTAATATTCTGTACTTGATCTCTATTTTCTATTATCCATTGCAATGGCTACACAGAACACACATACAAAATTCACGATTAAAGAGTTTCTTATGAGAGTTCACAAATTACAATGTCAATGAAAAATGTTTAGTGTTGAGTTGTTTATCAGGACATATTACAAAGTAATGTTAAGTCTGATAATAAATGCCCAAAGGGTGCTATAATTCTGAATCCAGAGGCATTTAATTTAAGTTCTGGGGTCAGCAAACCTAGCTTCCTGAATTAAGGGTCCAAGGGCACCTCACTCCAGTCATCCTCTGCCCAGAGACACTCAGATCCGCTTCCGTGGATCAGCAACTCCAACTTCCCCAATTAAGCACTCCACTCCACAAGTCAACCTCCTGCACAAAGACACTCATCTTGAACTGTTCTACAGGTTGGGGAAGCCCATCCCTCTCTTCCATGCTCTGACTCATGGCTCTGCTGCTGCTTCTCTGTTGGCACAGCTATTTTCTGGATCCATGAAGTTTCACAAATGCTTCAAGTCCTTCTTGGTTTCAATAAGCAAGATTATGCCATTTGCATACTGAAGGTTGTTAACAAGCCTTCCTCTAGTCCTGATGCTGTATTCTTCTTTATGAAATTCAGCTTCTTGGTTATTTGATCATCATACAGATTGAATAAGTGTCATGCAAGGATACAGCTCTAGAGTTTTCAGGTAAGAGATCCTTAAAATGAACACAAATTGGATATTTCATGACATGTTATCTAGCCTTTTTTTTTTTTTTGGTCTTGAATGTGTTTTTATAAAGATCTTTTATCAAACAAACCAAGGCCAGAGATCTGTGCTCCAATGTTCATCGCAGCACAGTTCACAATTGCAAGGAGTTGGAAGCAACCCAAATTCCCATCAACTGATGATTGGATTAAAAAACTGTGGTATATACATACAATGGAGTACTATGCATCACTAAAAAGCAGTGATGAACGTA
>NW_022104341.1:14154850-14164466 GCF_000313985.2 Echinops telfairi | reverse complement strand
AAAAAAAGGAAATTTTTATTGTCTAATATGCCAAAATTTTATGCTGAAATGGAAATAGAATCATAAAGCATAAGAATACACATTTGTAGCAATTCCACTAAGAAATTGAGTTTTTAATGTGCCAATTGCATTATATTTTCTTCCCTAATTGGTTATTGGTACTGAAAGCAAGTTATCATAATTTTTAAGTGCCCAAGAGACCTTCACTGATTTTTTTTCTTCATTACATATGTAAATACAGTCAAAAGTACAAATTACATACATATTCTTTAGCTTATGTTTCTCCAACATATTACAGTGTACTTGAATGTATTGGCTTGCTTTGTTTTGCTCCTCATTAAACAAGACACTTGAGTTATAGTCTCACAGAAGGATTTTAAATGTTAAGTAAAGATAGATTCTGACCTTCGGGATGGGGAAAAAAACTTATATTTCAGCCATCTGGTCAGCCTCTGGCTTAAGACTTTAAAATTGATACTGTAGGGAACTGAAATGATGACACTAATGAGTGCATATGTCCCCACTTGAGATACTCTAAATGACATCAGGACAATATTTTTATGACAACTTGTCTGTTATCATCAATACAATCGCTGCAAACGGAAAGAAAGCATTCTTGCTGATTTCAATGTTTGACTTGATTAGAATCACAACAATAATTCTTACAATTATTTTATATACTATTTAAGGCAATATTTAGGGAGCAGAAAAATGTAATAGATAATAGTTGTGGGGGAAAGTGTCTTATTCATCTATCCAAAATGTTCATGAGTATCATATTTTTCCTTCATTGATATTAAGTCCTAATTGTTGGAGTTTTCTCCCACCATTGCGTCAGTTCTGACGCAGAGCAGAATTGGAGGGCAGGGTAAAACTGCCCATGGATTCTCTGATATTGTAACTGTTACTGGAGGAGAAAGTGCCATCTTCCTCCCATGGGTGTTCTTCGGTTACCAAAAATAAAATGAACAACAAACTTTACTATTGAATCCTTGTGAAAAATTAAACTATTCTAATTTTTTTAGATCCCAACTCATTCACTTGTACAATTGGCTAATTTTTTTAAATGATGACTTTTGCCAGTTACAGGAAAATATGACAGTTACTTTATCCTCATTAATTCTTATACTGTAACTTTAAGGGAGAAGTTACTAAATTTTGCTCTTAAATAGTGGCTTTTTTCAGACTGCAATGGTGTGTACAAGATGGAGACTGGCAAATTGCTATGACAGCCTGTAAAATTCCATATTTACCACCTCTTTCCCCACAATATATAGTTAGAACCATGATGCAAACCCTTTAACACTATTATCTCACCCTATTAGCCTGAGGCTTAACACAAGGGAAGCACTGACTTACAAGAATAATATATACCTACCATTTTATTCATGCATCTGTATGAAAATAAATATATTTCTATTTTGTTATTAAAATATACTTCTTCTTCTTTCCTTACTTAACAAATCATATTGAAGTATACAACATTGTTCATCAGTCCATATATTTATTTTACCATTGCTATCTTCATTATCATCCCACTTCAAAACAAGATAGATGATAGATAGATAGATAGATAAATAGATAGATAGATAGTTATAGATAGATGGATATGGGCAGTGAGACAGTGAGACAGAAATCACCGTCTCTAGTGATTAAAGGCTCAGCTGCTGACTGGAAAGTCAGTGATTTAAATCCAAAGTCTCTCTACAGGAGACAGATAGGTAGTCTGTTTCCACTAAAATAAAAGCCTTGGACACCCTATGAGGTAGTGTTATCATATCCTGTAGGTTTGCTGTGTGTTGGGATAGACTTAATGACAATAGGGTATTTTGTTGTTGTTCATATGCATGAATAAGGAGCACTTGTTGTCCTATGTGATAAGCCCTGTGAGGCTGCTAACCTTAATGTCAGTGTGTTAATGTTTCAAACCTACCAGCAGCTCCTTCAGACAAAGATGAGATTGCCTGACCCTAAAAGATTTTCGGTCTCTATGACTCAGATTGGACTCAACACACACACATACACACACACACACACACACAAGTGCCAGGGGAATTTAAATAATTTGAAGAAATATTATATTATCATTTAATTCCATTTTCCCCATGAATGTTTTGAAGCTTTCATATATATGAAAATAATTTTGCTTATATTAATAATATATATTATTTTGAATACGTTTTGAATAATTAAATTTTGAAAGGTGATTACTAAATTTGAAAACCAGTATAACCTTCATCGGATACTATTATGAGCCTGTGTCATTGGCAAGGGATCCAATTGGTGTTATTTCGAAAAGGATATCCTGGCTCTCCAGTTTGTAAGTACTAATGTAATATGAAGTTGCATGTATGATTAATACTAATATATAATCATCCTAATACTAATGTAAAATAAGGCATTTTCCTTCAGGGAGATAATAAATTATAAAAGATACATGTTAACTTAGAAGACTGTTGAGTAAGAACCACAAGAAGGGAAATCTATCGTACTAGAAGTGCAAAATACAGTGACTTTGTAGTTGGGAAGTGAACTATGTTAAATCAGTGCTGTTAGGCCACTTTGTGAAAAAGAAGACAATGCAAGGAGAGGGGCTTATCAAGAATTTCTTCTTATCACAAGAGCGGGAAAAGAGCTCAATCTTAGTTTGACTCAACTGAGTGGCGTTAATTCTGACTAACTAAACACAGACATATGCATTGAATTGATTTTCCCATTTTTGGTGCTGCTTGTTAAATTTTTATGAGAAAACCTATGTAACCAGTAATTATAGACAGATTGGAAGATGATATCGCTGGTTACCTTTTAGGGAAGGAATGAGGGAGACTTACAGCAGGGTGATTGTAATAGAGCAATGCTAATTTAGAGAACGTGCAGTAGCTTTGCCATCAGAAGTTTTCTATCCCTTCACAGTACATCATGGAACATAAAGGTCTTTCCTTAAGGACAAATTCCTTGTACTTTTTATAGGCAGAATCATCATTCCCAATCAAAACTTTCAAACGTATCAATAAATTAACCCTCCAATGGGGCAAGAGAAGGGAAAGCAAAAGGGCAGTGGGTTACTCTAATAGCTCTCCTTTAAATAGAAGGAGACACGAGGAGCAGAAAAATGGAGAAGCAGAATAAAGAATGAACATGATATGTGTAATATAGCAGACATTATGCAGATTCCTCATATAGAACTGAATTAATATATTTTTCTGATGGTCCCATCCAATATTTTAAAACATATAATTTCATTTAACAATTTTCATGATCAAAGTTGAAATAGTGGATTCATATTTAAAGTCAAATTTTATATTGTCCTTTCCAAAGTCATCAATAATCCCACCAAGGCGTTCTTCTATAAACTCTCCACTGTTACAAGTCACTATCATTCTAAAAAACACACTGGTCTTTAGAGAGTGGTCAAAGGAAAAGCAGCTTTATGTTTTCACAAGGTTTTACAATTGCCATGCATCTTACTCTATTTTAGAAATGTAATATACTCATTGGCAGATATGTCCTACAATGAACAAAAATCTATGACATGTTTAATAAAAATTTCTCCAAGTCTTATTTTACCATACCAAATTTTCCTTCCATAATAGCTATTATAACCTCTAGAAATTAGTGTTCTGTGAAACACACTTTGAGAAATGCCTTCCCAAAATATTTTAATTACTTTCTAACTAGTTCCCTGGCCTCAAAGGTAGTCATGCCAAATTAAACAACACATTTATGATATAACTGCACTGTATTTTTAAATAATCCTATATATTCCTACTGCCTTCACTACAAAAATAAGCTCAAACTACTTAGCCTTATAGTTAAAGTCAAGCACAATCTTTACTTAAGCTATCCTGCTTGATAAAAATTCCAATATTTCCTGAAACAAAAATCTTGCTAATGTCAAATATGCTCCTTTATGACTCCAACACAAGTCAAATAATGTAAGTCCAGTGCCTCAAGCCCTGTTTCATAACTACAGTCATATACCAAGAATTTCCTGACCTCCATACCCTTGTGTGAGCTCTTAAACTCATTAAATATTATGGGCTTGGCTTTATACCTTGTCTTTCTATATGTAATATAATTTGCTATAACCAATCGGTCCAGAGAAAATATAATACAGTGATTAAGCACCTTGAGGTCACAGACTAGGCAAGATTGCTCAATAAATATGCAATTTGAAGAAAATTACAAATTTTATATAGTTCTCTTCCTATGTAAGATGGAAGTTAATATCTATTGGGACAGATTTACATGAATATAACATTAGCATATGCATGTATATAAGGAGCCCTGCTAACCAAACATTCCCAAGTTCAAACCCACTAGCTACCTTGTGGTAGTAGGCTTAAATAAATGTTTATAACCAAGAAGCAGTTCTATTCTGTTCTGCATTGTTTCTATGAGTCAGAATGAACTCTAGACTGGTGAGTTTGGATGGTTTGGATATTTGTATGCATGATCGTTTTAAGTAGAGTATTATAAAAAAATCGTTCACAGACCTGGAATTAAAGAATCACAAGGAGGGCATAATCAGCGTATTGGGAGCTGGAATAATAGAAGAAAAACATAATCAACTTTGAGTTTTAATGGTGAAGAATTTCATATACAAAATTGTGAAGTATGTAGGAACCAAAGAAGATAGAGAGGAAATCCACAGTGCTATTTTACTAAAGAGAATTGATCAGATTCATACATTACAAAGCATAGCATATAATCAAGAACCAATGCTACTGAAGGGAGAAGTCCAACCTGTACTGAAGTTATCTGCTCACCAAGTGCTTGAAGCACTCACTCCAAGAAAACTGGAAGATAGTTACATAACCAACCTATTGGAAGAGATTCTTGTTTGTGCCCATTACAAAGAAAGGGAATCCAACCGAATGTGGAAATTATCAAACCACATCATCGATATCACATACCAGTAATATTTTGCTGAATAATTTTTAAAATGGCTGTACAGTACCCCAATAGAGAGCTTCCAAAAAAAAAAATCAAGCTGAATTCGTAAGAGGACACATGACGAGGGATATTTTTGTGGATGACAGATAGAGCTTGGCTGAAGTCAGAGGGCAGCAGAAATATGCTTACTTGTGTTTCAGTGGCAATACAAAGGCATTTGCCTGTGTGGATCATAACAAACTATGGATAATATTGAGAAGAAGTTGGATTCCCGAACACTGATAAGGCGGTTTGAACCTACAATCTTTCAGTTAACAGTTCAAATCTTACCCAACAGTGCCACTAATAGAACTTTCTAATATTTGCATTCATATCATTGTCTATTTTTTAATATTGATACTTTTATTTTACACATATGAACCTTTGTCTATGGGAATATTTTGAAATATTTAATGTAATAATGTAATAATAAAAGTTCTAACTTTAAAGGTCTCCTACACTTAGTCTTTGCATGGCCTTGTGATTTGCTTTGGGCAATGGAATGTTACTAAATGCAATGCAGGTGGATTTGGAAAATAAATGGTAGAGAAGCATTTTCCCTTTTGCAGCTATTAGAAAACTTTGAGCACTATATCAGACTAACCTATTGAAAGATTATAAACTGTAACACACAGAAATTAATTACCCTACCTTAGGTCTCCCAGGCCATTCATCCTCCGTCCAATCTGTCAGCTGAACAATGACACAAATGATCCAGGCCAAGTACAGAAGAATTCACCATGGAAGCCCTGTCTAAATTTTTGAACTACAGAAATAATTACTTAAGTTAATATGTTTAAAGTATTATATTGCATAGCAAAAATGAAGAAAAACAATCCAAGCTATTTTGTGTTCATATAATTACAAGTTACATGAAAAATAAATGTATATTAAACATCCTGAGTTCAAGTATTCTTAAACATACCCAATTTCCTCTAAAGGCCTAATCATTTAAGAAAAAATATGATAGACTCATTGTCATGCAATTGAGTGCTTTGACTTCAATCCTTATCCGATATTTAGTTGTACAAGGGTAAATAAAACACTACTGCTAGTAGGGGTCCAATATGAGACATGCATATATTTATTCCAAAAACATGTTTTTGAACCTGTCTCTGTGATCTCTGTGCCCAGTGGATGATGCAGGTGCATTATTCCAATAATGCACTGGTCTTACTCTCTGTAGAGTTCCTTCAAAAAATAAAAACCAATTGAAACAGCATCTTCCGGTGAGATCTGCTTGGCCAGTTATTCAAGACAGAGCAGTTATTCAGTTCAGAAGGCTATACAACTACATGTTTTTTCAGATGTCAGAAGGGTAATCTCACTAGGTTTTCTCAAAGGACACAGATAGATCATTGGGACTTAGGGAGAAATATAGAGAAACATGAAAAATGTAATGGTGAGCAAAAGGCCAGGAAAGTTGTGCCAATACATATTTTTTTCCCATTAGAACAATGCAACTACTCATTGTTTGAGTGTAGCAAAATGTCCTACAATAATTTCATTGGGAAATCTTACTCCATTTACCCTACAACCTTGATCTTATCACTGCAGACTTCTCTTACTTGCCCAAACACAAAGGACATTTCAAAGGAATATGATTTAAGTCCCTCAAGGATGTCAAAAATGCCATTTTGACCTGACTTAAATTGAAGAAGACATAATTCTTCAGGGAAGGTCAAGAAAGCTGAAAACACTGCTTTCAGAATTCTGTGGTACTTGATGGGGAATATGTTGGGAAACAATCGTTTTGTTTACTAAACATTTCTATTATTTTTTATCAAAACTTTAAAATTTGCTAGCATACATTCTAGAGACAAACTACATAATGCATTCCAATTGTGGATGCAGTAAAGAAATGGGAGGGCACAGTCACCACTGTCAATGGATAAACTTCAGAAGAAGCAATACAAGACCCCAAAAAATCTTAGATGAAGAAACCAAATATAGGTAAATAGATGAATATGTATGAGTCATTAACTATGAATTGACGTTGATTAAGAAGGAAATTTCTGTTTACTCTAAACTTGTATTTTAAACCATGTGATTTATCAGGGGTAGAATCTAATTTCAAGTTAGAACTGTATTAGAAGATATGATCCTGAATATTAGAAAAGTTGTTAAAGGGCATGTGGAATTTGAAAGAGAAATACAGAAATAAGATATCTAAGAATAGCTTCTTAGTCAAAATATGTTTATATTGAGCGTGTCACTTCATTGATTGACAGATGGAGGAAGGACTATTGAAGATTATTTACAATAAGAACTAAATTCTCTAAGAAAATAGTAATAAAATATAAATTCTATCTTTAATCATTACAGTTGATATGGTTATTTTACACATCCTCTAATACTCTATTATTATTATTTACATTATGTTTATTAATGATGAATTAATATTACCCACTTTTAGAGAACTTTTCCATATTGACTATTAAACTCCCATAATTGGTATTTCTCAGTTTATAAATTACATGTAATCATGCCTTGGGTTTATATTTACCATTTATGAAGTCGAAAAATCTAAAAAATCTAAAAGCTAGTAGAATCATTCTGCTCTTGAGACAGTCTCCACTCCTGTTTCAAGCTATGGATTCATAGTCTAAGGTCTATCATTATAGAAGACAATTAGGTATGTGTTTTGCTTTATTTTTGCTTAGTTTTATTGGCTAACCAGAGCAAAATCCCTCTGGTATCCTCAGACATTTTCCCACTATGGAAAACTTGGTTACAGTTATAATTCTACTCCAAATTAAGAAAGAAAAAAAAAGGCAAGTGCTTTCTTGGTTTCATTAGTAGAAAGTAACAAGTTCAGGGAGTTAGAAGTTGTGTGAATTTTTATTGGGACCCCTGTATACACAGAATAAAAGATATGGGAGAATTCTTTTTCAAGAGCGACAGTGCCCCTGCAGCATCTTCTATTCTGTAAGGCCACAGTGCTGGTGGTTCAAGATGTAGGATCAGGGACCCAGTGCACAGATGATGATTTTCTCATTTTTTTGGTAGCATGATTAGTCCTTGTTTCAGCAGTCAAGTTAGTATTTGTTTCTATATATTTTTCATGCTGTTTACGCCCCCCCCCCAGATGATCTGGTGATTGTATGAGTTTTTATTTTTCTTAAAATAAGTTAATTTTTAAAGTTAGAACATTTAGTATTTTTGTGTGATTTGGAATGGGCTCTTGCCTATGTAAAAATAAAGTATGCATGTTGGTGTCATGTGATGGTAAATGCTATGTATGAACTTGAATAGTCTGTGGTTCCAAGTTCTTTGGCCAAATGCTAATAGCATTGTCACATATTCCATTATAGAGCACTTGTGTGTAATTAAATTAGCTGTCTTAAAAAAAGTGACTTTCATAATGTAATCTAACAGAATATAGTACAATCTTCTGAAAATGTAATATAGGTATATTGCAATCTAATGTAATTAATCATCCAGCTGAAGGTCTATGAAGAAAAAAGGTATTTCCTTGTAGTGATTTCTATCTCCAAATTATCATCAATAGATATTTTGGTAGATTTCCCACTCTCACTCCTGGTGTTACAAACCTGCTGGTTTTGGAATCCAAGGTCACAGATGTCTTAGCATATTGCATGATCTATGGATTCTGGATTCTACTCCTCGACAGAAAATGTTCTGTTGGCACAGTCTCATATGCATTGTACTACAAAATATAAGGTTAATGGTTCAAACTTGGCAACCTCTCCACAGTAGAATGATGCAGGTACCTTTTCCTGTAAACATTTACAGCCTAAGATTCCCTCTAACAGTACGAATCCTGTCAAGGGAAGTTAGTTTGGTTTTGGTATTCTCCCACAGAAAGATGTTAACATGTATGGCATTTGACTTTATAGTTCATAACTGACCATGGATGACTGGGGAGAATGGGAATTCTTACACCCTCTCTCCTGACTCCTCACTCACTCACCCAATCGCCCACCCACTCACTCACTGCCCTGGAGTCAATTCTGGCTGAGAGCAACCCTAACGCATCAAGTAAAGCTATTGGCCCTGTGTATTTCTGAGACTGTGACTCCTTACAGGAGCAGAAAGACTCATCTTTCTCCTATGCAGTACCTGGAAGTTTTGAACAGGTGACCTTGGAGCTAGCAGCCCAACTCATAATCCATTATGCCACCAGGGCTTTTTAGGAGAACTCTACAATATTTATTTTGGCTCATGTAGAACCTGTACATATACCAAAAGGCAGTCATTAGAACAGAACAACTGGATAGTGAATGGCATAAAATCAGAAAAGATATGCATCAGACATATTATTTTCATCATAATATTCAATCTGTATGTCAAACAAGTAATCAGAGAAGCTGGACTATATGAAGAATGTGTTATCATTGGAAGAAGGCTCATTAACAATCCATGATCTGCATATGACACAAGCTTGTTTGCTGAGAGCAAAGAGAACTTGAGATTTTTGCTGATAAAGACCAAAGACAGCAGCCTTCAGTATAGATTACAACTCAATGTAAAACCAAAATCTTCAGTTTGACTAATGGTGACATCACAATAAATGAAGAAGCTGCAAAAATTGCCAAAGATTTCATTTTACTTGGATCCACAATCACCACTCATGAAGCAGGAATCAAGAAATCCAAGGATGTATTGCATTAGGCAAATCTGCTGCAGAAGAATTTTACAATATTAAAAAGTAAAGATG
>NW_022104341.1:14150244-14152052 GCF_000313985.2 Echinops telfairi | reverse complement strand
TGATAAGAGTTGTATGAGCCCCTAATAAAATGATTTAAAAAGAAGAAACAAAAAAAGTAAAGATGCCACTTTTAAGGCTAATGAGGGCCTGATCCAAGTCATATTTGTTGATGTTTTTCCCAATAGGTTCATCTGCATGCAAAAACTGGACAGTGAATAAGGAAGACTGGAGAAAAGTGATACATTTAAATTATGGTGTTGACAAAGAATTGAAGGCACTATGCAGCCAGAACCTTCTTTAGAGATGAGGATAGTGACACTTCGTCTCATGTACTTTTTACATGTTAGTGAGAGAGACTGCTCCCTGGAAAAGGACATCATACTTCATATCGTAGAGGGATAGCGAAAAGAGGAAACCCTCAATAGTATGACTTGACAAAATAATTGTAACAATAAAGATGAGAATGGGCAGAATTGGTAATATTTCATTTATTTTACATATGGTCATTATGAGTCAGAATCAACTGTAAAGCACCTCATAATAAGTCTCCTACAATAATCCAAGCTATTTCATTGAAGTAAATTATATCAAGCACTCATCTACCTATCACCTATCTATATATTTACCTATGTCACTCACTGATTTTGCTTTCCTAGATAACCCTGTGTAGGAACAATCAAACCTTTAATTCTTAGTTAAACACCAAAAGACACAAGAGGAGCAATGCCAAATGAGCAGAAATAATCATTGCTGTCTCTACAGAACCTATTCCAATTCCTGAAATGCTTTCTGTATTCTATAAATATTTGTGGCATAAATAAATCATTTATAAATTAACAATTAGGCCTGTTTTGTCTACTCATTACTTTCACAACACTGCCAATTTCAAAAAAATGGACAAAGATAAATGCCAAAAAGAGGCAAGTGAGATAAATTAAATTAAATTGTCTTGCTATGTGTTTCATTACTCTTTATAAAAGACTTATTTCATCAGGTCATTAAACCTACAAATATAACGATAGATAAAATCATATCAGATGAACAGCATGCCAGGTCAACATATTGACCCTTTTAGAAGAGTTTTCTTTAAAAAAATAATAAATCTCTACCTAATTTAAAAAAAAGATTTTTTGAGATACATTGTGTTTCTATCAGAGACATGAGAAATATTTTAATTTAGATTCATCTAAATGTACTATTCTAAAAGAATATACATATTTTTTACTTTTCTATGAAAATTAATGAGTTCTGACTTTAGGACAGAGTTGATTGGGAAAAAATAGGCAGAAGTTTATATCCTTATAAAACAGAATTAAGTCTCAGTTTTTCATCTTGTTAATGATGTATGCATGCAATGCCAAGTATTTAGTGGTAGGAGTTAATCAGGAAATCCATTGTGAATGATTAAAGGCACATTAAATACGTAATTTGGAATGCAGGCTCAAGGCTACTATTGCATTTTTGTTCTAATGAGTTAATGTGTTTAAAGACATGATGATGACTGAAGTTGTCTTCATTTTTAAAGAAAGAGGTTTGTAGTGCAAATAATCATAGACTCTCCTTGAAAGGGGAATTTTATGGTGATTTAAGGAATTGCAATTTCCCCTGAAATTACATTTTCTAAAACACTAATAGAAAATGTGAAATGACTGGTGCATATATGGAAAAAAGGTTGAGTTGGAATTTCCTCAAATTGGAAGAAAGGGTAAGACCACATGCAAACAGTCTTAGAAATCATGGAGAAGACCCTCACATTGGGGACAGAGCAGAGCAGTTCCAGAACCGTGTGCCCTTTCCAGAAATCACCTTCCTAAGGATCTAACCGATTAGGAGAAAAGGAGCTAAAGCCAAAAAGCAGGAAACGCTG
>NW_022104341.1:14146687-14148949 GCF_000313985.2 Echinops telfairi | reverse complement strand
CAGAAAACAGGACTGCATCCCTGTCTGATTCTGAATTAGTGTAACCCGCTAACTTTTCTAACACAAGTACATAACTCTGCATATTGTCTGAGTTCTCAGAACAGAATAAAGAAAAATAAAAGGTGAAGGCATGCCTGTACTTTGCTGCATAGGAATCAGCCTTGAGCAGATGAGTTAAATTCACCTTCCTGCCCGTGTTGCCGGAGGAGGTCAGATGTGGCCCCCATTTTATTCCTCACATGAGAATTAACTATGAACTAGAAATGTCTGTAAATGAAACACATTATTTTAGTGTCTTACATTAAAATCAAATAGATAAAGATCATGATAATTGAATTTAGTTCAGCATACATCTGACATTTAATGATGTTTCATGATAAATATACACTTTTTAAAGTTCCAATATCATCAGTAAACCAGGAACTAGCTAGGATTATGTGTAGAGTTGTCTGGTCTGTCATTTTTGTGAGATAAACCTTTAGAATTATCTCTTATCAATCCCTTTCTGTTGGAAACTACCAGAAGATAAAGAAATGAACATTATCTACCTTGTCTGAGCAAGTGAGTTTCAATACATACCAAAATGATATTTTTTAAGCTGCTTTAAAAAGACAGGTCACAGGCTTTGTGTAGAAATCATATCATCATGTTTTCCAAAGAGCCTTCAATGAATATCCATGGTATTTTTTACAAAAGGAAAAACAGATGCACTAAGAGGAAATTTATCTTTGCTATTCTCTTCATTGTCAGCATCATACAATCATCCAAAGTATTCTTTATACTTTTATATATTTTATACTCATATATTTTATATATGATTATATTTTATATATTCTATACTCATCTATCAATGTACAGTGCTTTGCTACACATTATCATGCATTCTAAGTTGTCATTCATATTTGACTTGAAAATATACTAAATTTGTATAATCTTGGGAAAAAACTCAAGAATAAAATATTATAATATAACTTTCTTTTCTACTTTGACAATACACCACCTTGTACAAGCAAAAATAAAATCAATATTCCTTTATACATTAATTATAATATTAATTGGAAAAATCATATTCTATAAAGTTTTACATTTTTTGCAAATAGGATTAGTGTAATGGATATTTTTTATAATTTAGAATACAGAATGAGAATATTAACTTCTACTTTTACCAGAAAAGTTCTGTAGAGTATTATTGGGTATTTTATTTTCATATTAGTTCTTTCAGATCATTTAAAAATTAAAATGCAGAATTTCTATGAAAGAAAAATTAAATATACTTACTTTAGATATTTTAATTAAAAATGCATTTCTTTCTCTTATACATGACCACCACAAGCCAACTTGGAAAATGTGTCATATGTTGGGTTACAAATAGTTCTTTCAGTGATGACAAGAATTTAAAGGGAGAGCTAACTGTATTATTTATATTTATTAACTATGTCCTCAGGTAACTTAAAATATCATGACATCGTGTTGATACAATAAGCAGAATTTTATTAAGCAATGTTAATGGGATGTCTTTTCAAGAGAGAGGTCTTTTTCATCTTTCATACACAAAATAAAACCTACATAGTAGGTGACCAAGATATCTTGTTAAAGTAAAATGATTCAAACAGAACAAGAAAAAATTGCTTGGTTTAAAATCATAAAATATGTGAATCGGTGTTATATCCTTCCACCATACTTTCCAATTTGTAGGTTATACTAATAATCCATGAAACTGGTCTATCTGCAGAAGATTGTGGCATCAGGATTGGAGAAAAGGTTGTTGGCAATGGCAACCGGTGGAACGCACATTATTTGACCTTGCTTGGTGAAAGTGAAGATCAAAGGCTGTGACCTTCCATATGGATTACAATTCAATGCAAAGAAAACAAAATTTTTACAACTGGGTCAAATATCTGATAAAGAAGAAGAGAAGGAAGTTGTCGAGGATTTCATTTTGCTAGAATCTATAATCAATGCTCTTGGAAGCAGCCATAAAAAATCAAACATCTTATTGCAATGGGCAAATCTGCTGCACAAGATTTCTTTAAAATGTTGAAACATAAGTATATCATTTTGAGGACTAAGATCTGTGTAATCCAAGTCATGGCAATTTTGTTTTGTTTTGTTTTTTAATCGTTTTATTAGGGGTTCATACAACTCTTATCACAATCCATACATACATCAATTGTGTAAAGCACATTTGCACATTCATTACCCTCATCATTTTCAAATCATTTGCTCTCCACTTAAGCCCCAGGCATCAGGTCCTCATTTTTT
>NW_022104341.1:14144649-14146137 GCF_000313985.2 Echinops telfairi | reverse complement strand
GATTAATGTATTTGAATATTGGTGTTGAAGAAGAATATTGAAATATGATGAGAGCCAACAAATCTCTATTGGAAGAAGTAGAGGTAGAATGCTTCTAGGACACTAGGATGGTGAGACTTTAACTCACATACCTTGGACATACATATAGATATTAGAAAATACCAGCTCCTAGAAAAAGACATTATGTCCAGTAAAGCAGAGAGTCAGTGAGAAAGAGTAAGACTCTCAAACAGATGGGTTAACGCAGAGAGTGCAATAAAGTGTCCAAGCACAATAACAATTGTGTTGGTGTCACAGGGCCTGGCACTGTTTCCTGCTGCTGTGCACCCGGTCACTATGAGTCTCACCTGACTCCGTGGTACCCAGCAACAACAAGCTATCTAAAGTATGGAAATTGGAATGTTATCTAAGGTCTGTCCAGTGTTTTAGTGAACAGAATGTCTATTTATTTTTATTCAAGTAACAAGTCTACAAGTTTTACAGCCACATAGTAGGTGTTAAATATGAGCTCTATAGATTTGATGCCAAGCTACACAATGTCAACAAGTAGAGAATAAAGGGAAATAAACTGTGAGCTGATTAAGACTTCTCAGGGACAAGAAAAACTATCAGTTCTATAGCCAACAATGAGGTACAAATTAACATAGCTAGATAAAGAGTCCTGGATACATAAAAAGGGAGGAATTTATGCCTAGAATAAAATTTCCAACTAAGTTGCCAGATTAAGCAAGTAAATATAAGTATTATCCACTATATCTATGAATAAAAAGAATTTTCATTATTAGTCTTGAAACTTGGCATCCTAAAATTAAAATGATAGAGGTAATGGAAATGTGAAATTAGGTAAAAGAAATGTATGTGATTTATAATTATCTACACATGATACAATCATCAGTTGTAACTTCACGGTAGACTGTTGAAATGAAAGTAAATTTCACATCATATATATTCTAGGAAAACAGACAGAAAGAAGAAAATATTCATAAATTTAATATGGAGAGGATTGCACTATTTTCAATATGACTGAACTATTGAATTTTCAGATATGCGAAATATTATATACCAATAAAAATTAAATTTGGGGAAAAATAATAAATGATAGTTTTCATGGAAGAAAAATGCATACATTTTCATTCTAAATCAGTGAAGTTAGAATGAAAGCCATAATATTCTATGACCAGGGCTCTCCTATTACTCTGGTCAATAATTTTTTTATTTAAATTTTTAATTCAAATTTTTATTCTCTGGATTCTAATACACATCATAACTATATAACATCAAATATTGGTAGTATCTAAATCAAGAAATAAATATATTCACATAATTTCAAAATTAATTTTTATCAATGCATAACTAATAATAATACTTTTTCATAAAAAATAAAACCTAAAGTTTTCATAAAGTTAATGTTCTCTGCTTTATACATGCAGATATGTCAAAAAGAATTGTTACCCAAACAGCAATCTTATTTGTTTTGTTTTTTTGTTT
>NW_022104341.1:14141723-14143607 GCF_000313985.2 Echinops telfairi | reverse complement strand
TATATACATAGGCCAATACCTCTATTTTTATGGATTAATGTATTTACATAAGTACCTACCTCTGTCAATATCCCTATCTCTACCTTCTTTTTTCCCTAGAGTTTACCTCGGTTATCTTTTGCCCCCTCCTGCCCCACCATCACTTTCCCCTTCTTCCACCTCTTAGTACTTCCTCCAAGCTAGATTGATGTTGCTGTAATACTCACAGGATCTCTTCACCCTTCTAGATGTTGGTTTTCAATACCCTAGTTGTTCCCCTGTCCATGATGCCATCCGCTCACCACACTCTTCTCCCTGCCTCCTCCTTCCCCATAGACCAGCCCTTCTCAACCTGTGGGTCGCAACCCCTTTGGGGGTCAAATAACCTTTTAAGGGTCACAGCATTAGGAAGGTTGAAAACCACTGGCCTAGGTTCTCCGGGGCCATTGGTCCCGTTGCTTTCTCCCCAAGCTTCCCTCCGATGTCCATCCCATATAAGTTGGTAAACCAGCAATATCCTAGTCCAAACAATAAGAAAAGATACTGTTGAAAA
Organism: Echinops telfairi; assembly: GCF_000313985.2. Lineage (NCBI taxonomy): Eukaryota > Metazoa > Chordata > Mammalia > Afrosoricida > Tenrecidae > Echinops > Echinops telfairi. The sequence goes on along the minus strand of NW_022104341.1, from coordinate 14,143,075 downwards.
ATAGAGAGGAAAAAAAACCCCACATAGATCCAGGTCTGTTCCCTGACCCCCACTGGTCCCCAGGAAGATCGGGGGCTGCCCCTGCTAGCCCAAAGTCGATTCTTGGGGCTCCTCAGGGGATCTGTGGATTGGTTTTACTCCAATTGCTGATCTGTTATGCTCCATTCCTAGTTTGTCCTACTGCGGGGGGATTCAGTCCACACTGCCTCCCCACCGTGTGTCCTCATTATTGTCTTCTGTCACCATATGCTCCAGTTGGGGGACAACATGTCCTGAGTTGTTGGCAGCCCACAGTCCTCTCTGGCCTTAGCAGTTCCGTGCAGGGGCATCATCCTCCGGGCTTGGTGTGCTTACGTAGAGTCTAGGCCCACTGCCCCTTTCTCTTTTTCCTTCTTGGTTTGCTTCCGTGTGGGCGTGGTAAGTCGTCTCCTTTCCACCACCTGAAGGTCTAGTGTCATTCTCTGCGGCACACACTGCCAGGACAGGGGTCAGACTGGCTCTGATTGGGGTTGGCCCTGTCGTCCAGTCTTTTCATGCATTCCTCCACGTGGTTATGTGGCCCTACTGGCCAAACAGCAATCTTTATCAAACAAAAATACCAAAAGATTAAGCTGTTGTTTTACCACATATCTTACCTATAGGTCACTATAAATTGGAATCAATTCAAGGCCAGTGAGTTAAAAGTTAAAGTCTATACCCTTTGGAGGTGGCATTCCCATTTTACTAAGGCTTCCCAGAAGGAATATATGAATTACATCACATCAAAATAGCAGTTTTTATATTCTTATGGGAATTCATGTTTTTGTCACTCTTAAATGTTCTTTGAGATTTGGGAATACAAGAATCCTAAAAGAACAAGATTAGGTTCATAGGGTGGATAGTTTAAAGATTACCAAGAATGTATTCTTAAGACAGCTCTTGTTCCCTTGAAGAATGAGCAGATGCAATGTTGTGGTGTGTGTGTGTGTGTGTGTGTGTGTGTGTGTGTGTGTTGGGGCACGGGGGACTCTGGGAATAACATTCATATTTTGTTCTGTTTGTTCAACAGGTACTTTATACAAAAATGATCTTCCTATGTCCTTTGAGAAAATGTATCAGAATTAACCTTTTGGGATCAAAAATAGCTTTCAGAGGTCACCACAACCTTCTCAGCTTGACTTTACTTTTAAAAAAGCATTTTATTGGGTGCTCATACAACTCTTATCACAATCCATACATCCATCTGTTGTGCCAAGTACATTTGCACATATGTTGCCATCAACATTCTCAAAATATTTGCTTTCTACTTAAGCCCTTGGTATCAGCTGCTCATTTTTTCCCCTCTCTCCCCACTATCCCCTCCCCATGAACCC
>NW_022104341.1:14139158-14141029 GCF_000313985.2 Echinops telfairi | reverse complement strand
GGTGGAGGGAAGGTGAGGGAGAAAGGGGGAACAGATTACAAGGATCTACACATAACCCCCTCCCTGGGGAACGGACAGCGGAGAAGCTTGACTTCCAGGCAGATCTTCTTGGAAGCCACGATTTTGATTGGACATTACTCTTTAGAACATATTAATATAAGTGCAGCTTCCCCTTAGTTATTAATGGTACTGTATAAAACCTTTTATTAGCTTTCATCTTACTTAAGAGACTGCTGGAAAAGTCAGCTCTTTGAGATAGCTCATCCTTGCTACACTCTTTTCACCGAAGTTAAACAATTGCAGAGATGTTTGCTTAATGTGAAAACATTGATCCATGTGAGACTCCAACACCAGCAGTTATTGTATCAATGGTAAGTCTACAGTCTTCTTCCACTAGTTTCTAGTATTCAGCCAGTGTTTTCATTTGCTGAGACTCAGTTTTCCCTCTCTTGGTTCCTCTTTGATGGATCTTGATCTCAAAATTGTTTTTGTTTGTTTTTCATGCTACAAAATGTATCCTGTTTTCTTTTATGCTAAAGACACCCTAATGACCCTGACAAATGTGCATTACTGAGAGAAAATGTCGTCAGGCATTCACTGCCTGTGAGGCATTTGGATAAATCCATGAATCCAGGAACTAGACTCATGATAGCAATATTTTTTCACTCATGTGCCTATGATTTTATTTTACATTTCTGATTTTTTAATGCATATGTTTTCAGAACTTTCATCCAAAATAATCCTTCAATTAAGCATTCACCAAAAAATGCACCCCACATTTTAAATTAAAATTCAGTCTTTTTTCAAAAATAAAATTGTGGTCAATGGATGCAGCATATTTATATTATTATTTTACCTTTTCCCATCTTTTTTCTTAAATAAATGTCAAGAACGAAGTACACGTCAAACTTGACTGATGAAATATTCTAGGATAAAAATGTGTAAATTTTTATAGTTTATTAGCTTAACAATCAAAATTGACTTTATTACTTATCAGCATTAAATGTGCATTAAATGACTAGCAAATTTAAAATATTTTTAAAACTTTCCACTAGTTCTGCAACAGACAAACTACTTAGCAAAATATAAGTGTAGATAAAAACAGGAAGCCCTTAAAATGAATTGACAGAGTAGCTGCAACTAGGGACTCAAACATCAGACCAGTTGTGAAGTCGGTATCGGGCCAGACCATGTGTCCTGCTAGTGCGTATGCAGTCACTATGAGTGGGAGGCCAACGGACGTCAACCAAGAACATCAACAAGCCACTTAAATAAAATGTAGTTGTCACTTTAATTGAGAAACAGGACAGGAGTAGATAATCATTCTAATATTTTCCTCATGTTTTATAAAACTTTAGTCCTCTATTTACTTTCCTCTACACAAGTTTTTCACCTAGTTTAAGGGTTAATTAGTTTCTTACTTAGTTCTTTAAACTTTTTGGCAAAATAAATAAGTAAATCAGTTATTGAGTAGTTTATATGACATACCACTGCACAAATTTAGGTAAGTTATACTGCACCAAGATGACACAAAAGACACTGGTAAATTAGCTAATTACATACTCTATTTTTAATTTGAACATTTTTATTGACAGATAATTCACATATCATACAATTCAATGGCTTAAACATATTAAAAACACTTGTACAATCATCACCACAATTAATTTAAGAAACTTTTTTCTTTCTTGCACTTTTTTTAATACTTCTATTGGAGGCTCTTACATCTCTTATCACAATTCATACATTCATCTAGTGTGTCAAGCACATTTGCACATATGCTGCCATCATCATTTTCAAAGCATTCTCTTCCCACTTGAGCCCTTGATATCAGCTCCCCATTTCTTGCCCCTCCCTCCCCCACCCACCCT
>NW_022104341.1:14136349-14137656 GCF_000313985.2 Echinops telfairi | reverse complement strand
ACCCAATCAGACTCAACTGGAAAACACTCATAAGGGCCAACAAGTGGACTTTGAACTATTATTTATAGACTTTTCCATTTTTGTCAGTGGCTTTCTTTTTGTTGTTATTTTTTTATTGTTTCATTGGCCTTGACATCCTTTGTTGTTTTATTTGGCTTTGCCTGGTGTTTGCACTTATTAATGTATCTGCATGTCTATCTAGATAAGATAGGCGCGATAGGTAATTCGGAGATGAAAAGAATGGGACCAATGGTTCCAGGGAGATACGGGAGTAGGGGAGGTGGAAGAAAGGGAGGGGTGGGGGGGAACTAACCCAGGGACAAGGGAACAACAAGTGAACTAAAATCAATGGAGAGAAGGGGGTAGAATGCTTCATGGGGCTTAATCAACTAATTATATACTTTAAAAACATTTTTATCACATCATGTATTTTCACACCTTTACATTTGTACTTTGGAATTGTCATATTGTATTAGTTGGTTCTTATTGTTGTCATTCATAAATGTTCCAAATAGAAAACTATGTATACAAAGAGCATTTTTTGCATTTCCAAAGTGTACCTAGCTTTAATCAGAGTTTTGGTATTTCAGATGACAGAATTCTCCATTCAACATAAATCTACTTAAATATGTTCAAGTATAAATCATAAAAGACCATATTAATAGTAATACATTTCTATTTCAAAATGTTATTTTGATTTATTTTACTTTACTTCAGAATACTTTATCTTCATGAACTGATAGGAAATGCAATACAATGTTAATATATTTTGAGGGAAAGGAAATATGTACGTATAATTTTGTAGAACTTTAATCTTGGAACAAGGTAGACTTTTAATAAGATTATAGTTTTTTAGTCAAATAAATATTTTAAAAGAAAAATTAAGTTTCAAAATACTATTTTGAAAAAATCTAGGTAAGAAAACAATTTGCATTTTATGTTCTTCTTAAAAATATTTACTCACCTATTAATATTTTATGCTAACCTAATTAAACTTTTGTTGATATACACATAGAGAAAAATACACAAAATCATAAGTACACAAAGTGATAAATTTATATAACCTAATTTAATCTGTGTAACCAGTGCACATATCAAGAAACAAAACTCTTCCGGTATCTTAGACCATCCTCTGGTACATCCTTTACAAGCAAACACGTTGTTATCAATTTCATTCCAATTCAGGATATTCTCTTGTCTTGAACCTGCTGAAAGTTTAACATATATTTCAAAGTAGATCATCCCCATAGGATTTTCAGTGGCTATAGCTGTATGACTATGCAAATAATAAAGCACTGAAACACTGA
>NW_022104341.1:14133338-14134611 GCF_000313985.2 Echinops telfairi | reverse complement strand
AAAGGGAGAATGGGTAGGAAAGAGGGAACCGATTACATGGAACTGTGTGTGACCTCCTCCCTGGGGGACAGACAACCAAAAAGTGGATGAAGGGATCAAAGTTTTTGAAAGTGGAACCCGACTGGGCAATGTTTCATTCTGTTATACATAAAGTCTGTATAAGTTAGAGCAAGCTGACAGCACCTAACCACAAACATATCAAGCATGATGCCCTTCATGAACTGGTCTCTCCTCCTGATGACTTGCCCAAAGTACCGAGACAAAGTCTCAACATCTTGCTTTTAAGGAACATTCTGTTTGTCTTTATCCCAAGACAGCATTTTTCATTAGAATAAATACCTCTAGATATTGTCCATTTCTTTGCCCAAACTACAATGCAAGTGCCTCAATTCTTTGTAAGTCTTCCCTTTTCTTTGTCCAGCTTTTACATGCACATGAAGCAGTTGAAAGAACCATGGATTGGGCCAGGCACACTTGAGTGTGCCTCAAAGTGACAACTCTGCTTTCTTACACTTTAAAGGTACAGAATGTTCTGTTATGATCTTAACTGGCTAATATTCAGAATCCTATTGCCAGGCCCTTTATTTTTTTCTAGTTTGTTATGAGTCTTGAAGTTGTAAGAAAATCTGTCCCATGTTGATTATCTCACTAGTATTTGAAATATTGATTGATGGCCTAACTTCCAGCATCATAGCAACAAGCAAGCCATTACTGTAGGGCAAACTGATATATGCATGATGGTAGAAGTATATATAGAAGGACATTATATGGTAGCTACAAACACATGTATGAAGGGAGTCAAAAAGTTCTGGAAAAAATAGACTTAAAGGATAATACCATTTTCTACAAACCTTTTTAAGACCCATCCTAGATATATGCACACATACACTATATGTAGGATATATTTAATACAATACCTATTATATATATGTATTAAGGAATTCAACTATAATATATATTTTCCACTCTTAGAAAAACATTAGAGTTGTTTTGCACTAACTTAAAATTCTTGGTTAGTGATAGTCTCTTGTCCTGTACCTGCCAACAGTTTAATCCTCTAGTATTCCGTCATAATCAATCACACCATCATTGAGCAACTACCATAAATGTACATTCTGTGTCACATATCAACAAATTTAACACACACACACTTACCAATGTTATGATGTAATCATTCACTGGTCATTGTATAATTAAAATAAATTTTAAAATGATGAATTTTAAAGCAAGCAAATTAAATCTTTGTATAACTAAACATTTGAGAGCTGTGTTA
>NW_022104341.1:14129965-14133238 GCF_000313985.2 Echinops telfairi | reverse complement strand
TGAGAGAAGATAGGGCTTTCTACTATGTAAAGAGCTACAGGTGCTTACAGACTTGGAAATTCACAGGGGCTGTACTGCTTTGTCCGATAGGGTTGCAGTAAGTTAGTATGGCCTTGATAGCCGTGAATTTATGTGTTTGTCTTATAGATAAATATTTAAATACTTGAGTAGTTTGTAGGTGCCTTCTTATTCACAGTAGCCCTGTGTAGCGCAGAAGGAGCCATTGCCCAATCGTCCACAATATTGACTATCTTCTCAACAATGACTGCCAGCGATGCAGTCACTGTGTCAAGCACTTTTGTGGAGGCATTTCCTTTTTTCACTGACCCTCTACTTTCTAAGCATGATGTCATCCACCCGCTGGTCCCCCTTGATCATGTGGCCAAATAAGGGGCACACGGTCTCACCATCCTCACTTCTAAAGGACATACTGTCAGTACTTAAAAGAAAGGTGTGTTCATTCTCGAGAAGTCTGTGGAATATTTAATACCTTTAACAACACCACGATTCAAAGGAATCGACTATCTTTTAGTCTTCTTCATTCATTATCCTGCTCACATGGAGATAATTGAGAATACCCAGCTTGGCTCAAACCCACTCAGGTATTCAAAGTGATATCTTTTCTTTATAACACTTTAAAGAAATTTATCTTTGTTGCAGGAGCAGATTTCCCCAAGGCAATACTGTGATTGTTAGATTTTCTGTGAACTTGACAGGGGCCCAGATTTTCAAGGTTTGACAGTTAAGGCCTAAAAATCCCCCATGATGTGATCGAATACAAAGCAATCAACACCATAAGAGGAGCTGCGAAGAGCAGTCAATCCGTTTTAAGAAGATTAGTGTGGAGTTCAGCTGCCTTACACAAGTCATACCTTGATGCAATCGAAAGGTAGTTTCCTCTGGGGTGTGGTAAAGAATACGGTCAGCGAAAAAGAGGGAGACTTTCCAGGTGACATAATGATGCACAGGGAACAACAGTGGCCTCAAACAGGACGGCAATCATAAATATGGCACAAGAAGAGGCAGTTCCATGTGCTGCTGCAGGAACCAACTCAAAACCATTCAAAAGAAAGAACAAAGAATAATAAATTCAAATATGTCAAAGAGTACAGGCTAAATATTTGCATACAAATAAACACACATGCTCACACACAGAAATGAAAAATACATAGAATATCATGTTGTTGTTATTTTTAGGTGCCATCAAGTTGTTTCTAATCCATAGTGACCTTAAGCACAATAGAATTAAACACTTCATGGTCCTGCATCGGTGTTATAATTGTTCTTATGCCCGAGCCCATTGTTGCTGCCACTGAATCAATCCATATCATTGAGGGCCTTTCTGTGTTTCACTTCCCCTCCACTTTACTAAGCATGATGATTTTCAGGGACCAGTCTATCCTGAAAATATGTCCGAAGTATGTGAAGCAAAGTCTTGTTATCCTTTCCTCAAAGGAGCACTCTGGCCATACTGCCTAGGATTTTTAACATAAAAAGTGGAAAAGGTCAACAGGAAAGATTTACAGCCCAGACCAGACCTGCAGCCAAGCTGCAGTCCTGCCCCAACACCACCTAGAGGCAAATCTACAGTCACCAGCCTCACCCCAGTGTCAGGCCTGCCACCACTGTCAGTCACTGAGTCACCACCACACCCTGCCTACATAGCAGTCTGACCCACTACCATAGTAGGCCATAGGAAGCCCTCAAAAACACTCTTACAAGTCACACAGAGAAATATTTCAGGGTTCATGTTACCCAGGTCTTAAAAATGACACACAAAGAGCAACATACCACAACACGCTCAACAAGAAAACAAGAAAGGCAAAACAGCAGCAGAGCTAACTGAGCTTATAGACGAATCAGACGTGGACCTGCCACCAAAATAAACCTTCAGAAGGCTGCTTGAAATGAAACAGTAGATGAGGGAAGCAACACAGAATAAAGATACAATGATAGAGGAGATGAAGTCCACACACCAAAGAGAAATACAGGAGCTAATGGATGAGGTAATAGAAGCTAAACACAAGATCACGGATCTCACAAACAGACTACAGGAGGCAGAGAATCATGCCAGTGACCTTGATGACACTCAGCTAGATTTTAAGAAACAGGAACCACAGTCAAACAAGATCATCAAATTAGCAGAAGAAAACCTGTGATTAATGACAGATGCTATGAACAACAACAATATTCAAATAATTGGTCTACCAGAATAAGACACAATGAAGAAGTCAACAGCTAAATTACTGAAGAAATTTCTGGAAGCAAACTTCCCCACTTTAATAAACAAGAATCAGATACTCCTACAGGAAGCAGAGAGGACACCAATGAGACAAAACACCAGGGAGAACTTGCCAAGGCATATAATAGTTAAATTATCCAAATATGAGGGAGAAAAGAAAAATTTTAAGAGCATAAAGAGAGAAAAAAAGTCATCACATACAAGGGTGCTCATGTAAGAATATTCTCAGACCTATCAGCGGAAACTGTGAAGAGGAAGAGAAAGTGGAGTAACATCTTCCAAAAACTGAAAGAAAAAAATGCCAGCCTGAAATACTCTACCCTGACAAACTATCTATTAAGATAGATAGAGAGGTAAGAATCTTCCAGGACAAGAAAAAATTCAAAGAACATTTAAAAGAATATGCCATAAGACACCCAACCCTGTGAAAATCCTTGCAAACTTACTATGGTCAGAAGACAGACATCAACCAAGCACAAGCCAGAGACCACCATATAGCCCAACTCCAACCAGAAGCCAACATTCAGATAACAATTATGAAGATAACATGGCCTCAGAGGGAAAGGAAGGCCAGAATGAAGCCCCACATATAAACACAGCACAATGATATGAAGGGAGATAGGTACACACCCAACACAAAAGACATAAGATTATAGCAATGAATCCACAGATCGTGTTAATAGTTCTGAATGTCAATGGACTCAATTCATTCATTATAAAACAAAAGCTACCAGACTGGCTCAGAAAACATAACCCATTTATCCATTGACTGAAAGAGACACATCTTATGCTCACAGAAGAAAAATAGGCTAAGAATAAAAGGCGGGCTGAAAATATACCAGGCAAATAGCAGCTTTAAAAAAGCAAGGGACCTCCTTGCTCTGCTTCCCTGCCGCTCCATTGCACGTCCCCAGTGATTTGCCTCAGTGTGGTGGGGTCAGCTCAGTTGCCCATTCCACACTGCGTCTCCGGTGCTGTCCCGTGCAGGGCCGTGTGTCAGCGCAGGATGCCGCATCTCGCTGTGGGGGCAG
>NW_022104341.1:14128691-14129710 GCF_000313985.2 Echinops telfairi | reverse complement strand
AAAATCTACAATATCCTCCTAGCCTACAAAAAGAGGAAAACAGTTAACCCCCTGAGGAAGTGGGCAAAAGACCTGAACAGAAGTTTCACTAGGGAGGAGACCCAAATGGTCAATAAACATATGAGAAAATGTTCCCCATCATTAGCCATCAGAGAAATGCAAATTAGAACAACCATGAGATACCATCTAAAACCCTTGAGGATAGCCCAAATCAGAAAAATCACAGAGCAAGAAATGTTCGAGGGGATATTGTGAGACAGGAACTCTTCTACACTGCTGGTGGTCAGGTAGATACGTACAGCCTCTGTGGAAAGCGGTCTGGCAATATTTGAACCAAATGGGAAGTAAGCTATCTTATGACACAGTTATCCCTCAACTGGGCATATACCCAGAAGACGTAAGTAATAGACCACGACCAGTTAGCCAATCACAAATGGACAAATACTTCAACCCCCTTAGGTAAGTATAATCAGCAAAGTAGGTATAGAAGAAAAGCCACTTTTCTCACACTATGTGGATTGAGTGACAGGCATTCAGGGGGAGAGGGAGATTGGACCAAACCCAAAGAGGTACATTTTATTCCAACACAAACAAGGGTAAAGGGGTGAAAAGGGGAGATGAAGGCATGGGGGGAGCAGGGCACTAACCCACCCAGGAGGAGAGGACTTTTTAATGTCTCCACAGAATTGGGAGTGTGCATGCAGACCCCACCACGGCACAGCAAATTTTGAGGACAACGTAATCATGTGGAGAAATGCATGAAAAGACTGGGCTACAACGCTGGCCCCAATCAGAGCCAAACTTACCCCTTTCCCTAGAAGTATGTGTTCAGAGAACAACACTAAATCTCCAGGTTTGGGAGAAAGGCGGGCATGACATGCCCACATGGAAACAAACCAGGAAAAAGTGAAAGGGACTGTCTAGACCCCATAAGGACACACCAAGCCCAAAGGATGACTTCCTTGCATGGAGCTGCTAAGGCACAGAGAGGACTGTAGGGCTGACAACAGCTCCAGACA
>NW_022104341.1:14121004-14126855 GCF_000313985.2 Echinops telfairi | reverse complement strand
CGCAGCTTCTGGTAACTGGACTCCAATACTCCAGCAGCGGTCTTGCAGATCCTCCACTGTTGCTTCTTCTTTCTGGATGACCATGGGGTTTTCTCCTTTTTCCTGCTTCTATGCCTCACTTATATGAGAGGAATAGGAAAGCTGATCAATCCTTGATTCATAATACTCTACATCTTATTTGCCACCACATCTTATTGGTCTGTCAATTTGTGGTGCTGTCCTGGTTTGTGTATTGCTGTGATGCTGGGAGCTTTGTCACTAGTATTTCAAATGCCAGCAGGGTTACCTAAAGTGTACAGGATTCAGCAGAGTGTCCAGACATAGAACAGACTATGAAGAAAGAATAGACTGTCCATTTCTGAGAAATTAACCTCTTAAATCGTTATGAAGAGTAGCAGAACATTGTTAGATACTGAAGACCTAATTAAGAAGTATGGTCATAGTGCTCCTTAGAGGCAAAGGTGAGAGGGCTTCATCTTACATACTTTGGACATGTTGTCAGGGGAGACCAGGTCCTGCAGAAGGACACCGTGGTTAGTGAAGTGAAGGGGTAGCCAAAAAGAGGAATACCCTCAGGGAGATGGATTGACATAGTGGCTGGAAGAATGGTCTCAGGCATAGGAAGAAGTATGAGTAGGGCCTGGCGGTGTTTTGTTTTGATGTGTGTGCATAGGATCCCTATGGGTCAGAACCAACTCAATGCCAACTAATGAAAACAACAACTGGAAACTGAATATTATTGGAGATAGTGTGAGAGGAAGGGCCCCTGGCATGGAGGACACTCATGTGCCTAAGGAGGAGCTTCTTTCTCAGAGTAGAGTTAACCATGATGACATGAGTAGGGTAAAGCCTAAAGGAGTAGGGCCATCAGGATCAGAGTCATTGTTTACTGATGCGGCAAAACTCAGGGTAAAAAATGAACAGCTGTATAAATATACTTATTAGTGAAAAATATGAATCTAGAAAAACTGGAGAATGTAATGGAATGCATAAAGACAAATGTCCTAGGCTTTAGTGGGCTGGAATTGATTAGTATTAGCCATTGTGAATCAGAAAATTATATGACTTACTATGCCAGGACAGATGCCATCATTTATTGTTGTGAAAAATAACATCATAAAATCAGTGTTGAAATACAACGCTGTCTGTAATAAAATTATATCTTTCTGCCTTCAAGGAAATCCAGCCAATACAAGTATTATTCAAATTTGTGCATGAACCAATAAAGCCGATGATGAAAAAAATGGAAGAATTCTAGTAAGTCCTCATTCTGAAATTTATCAAATTCACAATCAAGACAAATTGATAATTAGTGATCATCAGAATGCAAAAGAGGGCAACAAAGAGGAAAGAATAATAGTTGGAAAATATGATCTGAGTGATAGAAATGAAGCTAGAGATCACATGTTAGAGTTTTGCAAGACCAACAATTTGGTCATAGAAAATACCTTATGTCAACAACACAAAGGGTGACTATACACGTGGACTTCTCCAACTGGAATTTGCAGAAATTAAATGGACTACATCTGAAGGAAGAGAAGATGGAGAAATTCCATATCAGCAGCTAAAACCAGGCCAGGGACTGACTATGTCACACCATCAATTGCTCATATATAATTTCAGATTAAAGATGTAGAAAATTTAAACAGGTCCACAAGAGCCCAAATATGACTTTGATTCTATCCCACCTGAATTTCAATAACATCTCAAGCATAGATTCAGCACAATAAACAACAATGGCAGAAGACCTTCTGAACTATGGGAGGATATCAGGAACATTGTCCATGTAGAAAGCAGAAGGTCATTAAAAAGACAGGAAAGAAAGAAAAGAACAGCATGCATGTCAGAGGAGACTCTGCTTAATCATAGAGCAGCTAGGGCAAAAGGAAGAAAGGATCAAGTCAAAGAGATGAATAGAAACTTTCAAAAAGAAACTCTAGATGATGAAGTAAAATAGTATTATGAAATATACAAAGACTTAGAGTTAGAAAAGCAACAACAAAATAAAAAAAAACAAGAAAATAGTGAGCATATCTTAAACTGAACAAACTTAATGTGGAAAAAATAAAGCCTCAAGTAGCAATATTGGAAGACTTTATGGACACAATATTGAATGATGCAGGAGTCATCCAAAGAAAATGGAAAGCATACACAGTCTCTGTATCCAGAAAAATTAGTTAACATTCCACCATTTCAGGAAGTGGCATGTGAGAAATAGTGTTAATAGTTCTGAAAGAAGGTCAAGCTGCACTGAAAATATTGCTCAAAAATAAGGCTCCAGGATGTTATGGAATGCCAAGTGAAATGTTTCAACAAGCTGATGAAACACTGGAAGCACTCATTCATCTATGCCAGCTAATTGGAAGACAGTTACTTGACCCACTGACAGGAAGAGATCCATATTTGCACCCATTTCAAAGAAAGATGACCCAACAAAAGGCTCAAATTACAGAACAATATAATTAATATCAGATGCAAGTAAACTTTTGCTGAAGATCTTCCCACAACAGTTAGAGCAGTTCTCCGACAGGGGGCTGCCAGAAGTTCATGCCTTACACAGAAGAGGACCTGGAACAAGGAATATCATTGTTGATGTCAGCTGGATCTTGGCTGAAAGCAGAGAACACGAGAAAAGAAGTTTACTTGTATTTATTGATTTTGCCAAGCAATTCGTCTGTGTGGATCATAGCAGACTATGGATAGGCTTGATGAGATGGAAATTCATTGTGCTCATGTGGAATTGATACATGGGTCAAGAGGCAGTTGTGCAAATAAAACAAGGGCATGCTGCATGGTTTAAAATCAGGAGAGGTGTGAATCAGGGTTGTATCTTCTCATTATACCTATTAAATCTGTGTGCTGAGATAATCATCACAGAATCTGGATTATTTGAGAAGAAGGTGACATCTGGATTGGAGGAAGCTTTATTAACACCCTGCAGTATACAAGTGACACACATTTGCTTGCTAAAAGTGAGGAGGACTTGAAGCACTCTGATGATGAAACTCAAGGATTGCAGTCTTCTGTATGAACTACTACTCAATTTAAAGAAGACCCGGGAACCCAAGAGGCAAGCGAATTTTGGGAATGATGAGGGCAACAAATGTATAGATGTGCTCTACACAGTTGATCTATGTATTGTGATGAATTTTATGAGCCCCAATAAATTGATTTTTTAAAATAAATAAGTAAATAAAGAAGACCAAAGTTTCTCACAACAGAACCAATGGGTAACTTCTTGAAAAATGGAAAAAAGATTGAAGTTGTCAGGGAATTTTGTCTTGCTTTATTCCACAATCAATGTTCATGGTAGCATCACTTTAGATATCAAAAGATACATTGCATTGTGTAAATCTGCTCCATAGACCTCTTAAAATATTGAAAATCGAGGATGTTCCTTTGAGGACTAAGGTGGACCTGACTCAAGCCATTATATTTTCAATTACCTCATATTCATGTGAAAGTTGGACATTGAATAAGAAAGACCAATGAAGAATTGATCCATTTGAATTGTGGTGCTACAGAAGAATATAAAAGAAATAAGATGGACTGTCAAAAGGGTAAACAAGTTTTTCTTGGAAAAATTATGGCCAGTGTGATCCTTAGAGGCAAAGATAGAGAGGATGTTGAGATTTCATTTTACATACTTTGGGCCTGTTGTCAGTAGAGATTGGAGAAGGACATCATACTTGGTAAAGTAAAGCGGCAGCAAAAATGAGGAAGACCTTCGAAGATATGTATTGCTCTAATGACCTTGTTCTCTTGTCCCCAGGGTATCTGTGAGTCAGAACCAACACAACGGCACCTATCGATAACAACAACTATCACAAAATTCAGTCTCCGATATCTTCTTTGAGTAAACTTACCAGCTAAAATTTGGATAACGAATGCTTCTTAAAGTAAGAATCTTTCAAGTAAGGTTTTATTCAAATGTTTTATTATAATCAACTATAACTTATTCTCTAACTATTAATTCAGTTGAGTTTGACACCCAAGACAGGTGAACCTTTCTAAGCACATACCATACATATGAGTTTTCTATTAGATGAAAACAAAAGTTCTTCTAAAATTATAAGTCACCAGTGTACACCTTAATTTATATTTTCTATATATGCAATTAAAGTGGATAATTTATGAGTATAAAGAAGTCAGCTGAGACTTTTTAGAATCTTGAAAGGTAAATTGTCAAATTTTTTATTCAAAAGTGTTTTAGCCACATATGATGCTTAAAATACACAATTTTTTCTTTATATGTGAAATATGTGAAACAATAAAAACCTAAGATATCTCTTTGTTTATATCCAATACAAAATTTACTGGACAATACCAGTCATCAAAACTTATTAATGAATTATTTAAACAAAGCATATTTTGCCTACTCTGAATTTCATAATAGCACTATATGACAGTATGGTGATCATTTATTAATTAAAATTCCTTCAATATAATATTAGAATTAGCTTTTCATTTATAAAATAGCTCTCTTATGTTAAATTCAATTTCCTTCAACAGTAAAATTGTTATGAATACATTCACATATCTGTGGTTAATAGAAGAATTTGGTCCAAACTTATATCCCAGCAATTAATTTTGGAATACAGAAGTAAGTATAAGGAAGAAATATAATGAGCTTAGTGTTAGACATTCTGAATTGGAGGTAACTTCAAGGTATTGAAGGTGACATGGCAGCAATTGATCAAATGAGTTTAATGCCAGAAGTGAGGACAAAGATGACTAGTTTTGAGTCATTAGCAAATAGATGAGAGTGGATCTGTACACTATGAAATTAAAGGAACAGTTGGCCAAGAGGGCAGCATTCAGTATGGAAGACAAAGAAATTCCCTCAAAGAAAAATCAGAATGGGGAGGAGAGACCAAAGAGAATGACTTACCTAGACACGAAGACCAACCTTTCTAACTTGGCTGACTGGACAATGCCAGAGGACCCTATGAGCGTACCTCCTCTAAAATGACTGTTGAGACGATAGGGAACCATGCTGTGATGAGATCGGAGGGGGCTATAAATTGGATGGGAGATAAGACATTTGTTGTCTTGAGTTTTGAAGGTGGGTGAGTTTCTCTATAATTCTGAAACTAGATATATATAATTATATATCATCTGCTAGGACTGCTACTGACAAATAGCTTTCAGTTGTCAACTTCTATCAAGATTTTCTTGACTGAAGACAACCACCTGGTCCACAGTACTGCCATCCTTGAATACACTGCAAATCATGACCAGTCATCTTGGTACATAGATGCCTGCCAACTCCTTCTTAAGGAAGACCAAAGTCTTCACAAATGGACCAATAAACACCATGATCGATGGAGAAAAGATTGAAGTTGTCAAGGATTTTGCCTTACTTGATCCACAATTAATGCTCTAGAAGCAGCAGTCAAGAGATCAAAAGGCATATTGCATTAGGTAAATCTACTGCACAAGACCTCTTTAGGATATTGAAGAGCAAAGATATTACTTTGAGGACTAAGGTGAGCCTGACTCAAGCCATGGTATTCTCCATTGCAACATATGCATGCGAAAGTTGGGGACTGAGTAAGGAAGACCAAAGAAAATGTATGCATTGCAATTGTGATGCTGGAGAAGAATATTGACAGCACCGTGGACTGTCAAAAGGACAAACTGGTCTCTATTGGAAGAAGTAAGGCAAGAATGCTCCTTAGAGGCAGGGACGCATGACTTGATCTTACATACTTCGGGCTTATTCTCGGGAGAGAATACTCCCTGGAGAAGGACATCATGATTGGTAAAGTGGAAGGGCAGTGAAAAAGAGGAAATACCTCAAGGAGATAGATTGACACAATGGCTGCATCAACGGGTTTTGGAATAGGAA
>NW_022104341.1:14117540-14119511 GCF_000313985.2 Echinops telfairi | reverse complement strand
CAGTTTAATAGAACAAAGTATTCTTGCATTGAGGGCGTACTTGAGTGGAGGCCCAAGGTACATCTGCTACCTTAATATGTACATAGATCTATTTCCCCATCCTCATATATAAATATATTTACATATGTACATGCCTTTATTTAGACTCTATAAATACAAGAAGTGCTTTTAAGAGTTTCTGAGTGGCAGAAAGGAAGCCTTGGTAGAATGATGGGCTAACCATTAGCTGTGCCACATTAAAAGTTAATGGTTCAAACTCACTGGATGTACCATGGGAGAATAATTAAGCATTTGCTTTGGTTAAGATTTATAATCTTATAAATGTTAAGGGGACAGTTCTATTCTGTCCTGTAGTATTCCTGTGACTCAAAAATAAAGTCAAGGCAGTGAATGGGTGACAGTGGGCGATTGGTGGAAATGGTTAAATGCTCAACTCATAGCCATATGAATGGCAATGCGAAGGATAGATGCCCAGAGGCATCTCACAAGACAGACATGCCTAACCTGCTTCCAAAGGGTTATGGCCCTGAAACCCCTATGAAGCTCAGGTCTATACTGACATACACGGTGCTGCCAGGAGTTACAGAGTGGACTGAACAATACTCATGACAACAAATACATTTACTGGGGTTTCTCCTTATGTTTTATATATCCTCTGATGATTCATCAACTACCTTGGGAATATAAATTCAGACTCTGCCTTCTGTCATAATGAAGCCCCAAGTGTTGCAAGTTTGTAATTTAAACTAATGATAATTCATAAATGAACTCAGTATTTTACATCTGCCCTTCATAGACATAGGTAGTAAATGTTTAATACTTGGGGATTTCTTTTCCCCCTCTTTATTTACAGATATATATTTAATTTATTTCACTATACTTTATCTGATATCTTCATTTTAGATCAGAGAAGTGTCTGCATTATTTCACTTCACCAGGCTTCTCAAAGAAGGAGTACCAAATGTTCGTTAATTCTATTCCATCAATATTCTGTACAAGAACACACACACAATGGAATATACATAGGAAAACATTTTCCTATATTATTGTAATTTTATACTAGCATTATTTTGAATAGCTATAGACAAATTCCTACCTTAGGCCAGATTTCCCAAAAATAAAATCTGAGAAAATATATGTAAGCCAGTGATTCATAAAATGGTCTCCCAAGGAATAGGTAGATAAATATGGAAATGTGGCGGTGGAGGGTGGGGACTTAGGGATGGGAGGGTGCGGAGCAGGAGAGAGGAAATAACTGAGCTAATGTTCTAGTTTCAGGCAAAATCTCAACATCTCTCTGATTACATAGTGATTTCTGGAGTTATCAAATATATCAGATTGTTTACTAGCTAAAAGCAAGGGGGCTGGGACTTGTGATACACTCACAACTCAGTCCGTGCTTAAGAGCCACCCAGAGGAACATGAGCTTTTAAAGCGTCAGGCATTTCCAGCCCTCCTTAGTACTTGAGTGGTCCTCTAGAGAAAGTTACAGATGCAAATCTAGAAAGAAAACACACAGTAGATGGGGTAAAGGCTTACGGAACTAATAAAGGGATTTGGGTCATTAGAGATTTACCAAGATACACTGAAAACTAAATTTTCTAGCTACTGAGATATTTAAAGCTCTTTTTGCTGAAAATGAAAATTTAAAAAAAAACTGTTCCATTCAAGGTAACGTAATTAATCATATTGACTTAACATACCTTTTATATTTGTGTGTAACTCTGTATCTTACTGAGTGAAAAATACAAGGAAAAGTTCAAGAATGAATTTTGTTCTTGAGTTAATCCTGACATTCTCTCTCACACACATGTGCACACACATACTTGATAATTGGATGAATTTCAAAATTAAGAAATTATATTGACCAAATTCTTCTAGGCACTGTGGTTTATACTTATTTTAGCAACATATTTAAAGAATATTTTTCTTTTTGATATTATTGTTACAAATCAGAACTATGTGAATTAA
>NW_022104341.1:14099665-14116880 GCF_000313985.2 Echinops telfairi | reverse complement strand
ACCAGTGGTGAGAGGGGTGATACTGGGAGAGAGGAGGGAGGGGTGGGTAGAAAGGGAGAACCTATTACAGGGATCTATATATAACCTCCTCCCTGGGAGACGGACAACAGAAAAGTGGGTGAAGGGAGACGATAGACAGTATAAGATATGATAAAATAATAATTTATAAATTATCAAGGGTTCATGAGGGAGGAGGGAGTGGGGAGGGAGGGAGTAAAATAAGAAAAATGAGGAGATGATTCCAAGAGCCCAAGCAGAAAGCAAATGTTTTGAGAATGATGAGGACAATGAATGTATAAGTGTACTTTACACAATTGACATATGTATGAATTGTGATGAGTTGTATGAGCCCCCAATAAAATGGTTAAAAAAAAAAAGATTACCTTTGCTCTTTAAAAATATCACTTTCAGGTGAAAACCATATTTTTAAATAGAACATCTGAGCAAAATCTGTCTTGAATTTTAGCAATGAAATCATCTGTCAAGGTCACACAAAATTTCATTACAGGAAGTTAAAAATCATATTTAACCTCTTTCAAGAAATCTCTGAGTGGAAACTTGTCAATTCTTTGAGGTAATTTCACAAAGTTGTACTGCCCCCTGGTTGTTATTTCAAACGCCCTCTAAGGACAACCTCTGTAGAAAGTTCTGGGTCTCTGTTTAATATAATTCTGTGAAATATTCTTAATCTTGCAAAGGAGGTTTCCTACTGCATAAACATGTTAAAGTTGATTGATTTGTTGGAATTAATAATATTTTGCGAGCTGGAAATTGTCTAATTATTGTAAGTGTATAGCTGGTTCTTTGCATTTCTATTGTAACATATTTATTTATTTTACCTAGATGGCTTTACATTTTGGATTTCACAAAAATGGTAGTATTGCTCCATTACTTATTATTTCCACATTACAAATATGAATTATTCTAGAATTACAGCACAGGGCAGAGAATAATTTGTTTCCATTTTTCTTTGAACACATTTATGTATCCCTACGTAAGAACATAAGAAAGATAAGCAAAATATTAAAGATTAATATTTCATTGATATTTCATATAAGGGTTCCGCATTAAATATCTTAAATATGAATAACAATATAGTGCTATGGATAAAACCAAATTATAATTAGCTGTTGGTATGGTTTAATTGTTCATTTATGAAATTTTTGAATTAATATGGTTCCTATAAAGGTTATCTTAAAATGTGTTAATGGATCAGGCCTTTCATTAAGAGAATATAAAAAAAATATAGGACACAGGTATTACTGTCTGTTTTCACATTAAATGAAGTATAATTTTATTTGTTAATATACTATATAATATTTTTAGGCTTTGGGAATGAATTACAAAAGAAAGAATAAATTATTCAGCTAATCCAAAATTAAATTATTATTTTTATTATGACCCAAAACAGGATGTATTTAAAACAAAAATGATCAAATTATGGGCAAAAATAATCAAAATATCACTGTCTCATGGATACTTACTTGAATTTTAAAATGCTCTTTTCTCAGAATATGCACTCTGTGAAATCACATTTTAAATTTTATATAAAAAGCACAATAATTAAAATGAAAAGTTTGTAAATGTGATTATTAAATATTAAGCAAATGCTCTATTCTACATCATTATTTTAGGATCTTAATATCAATATCAAAATAAACAAAAATATTCTTTTTCAAAATCAGAATTTATTCAGTGAAATAAATCAATCAAAATCCTTGTCAATAGATGGCGTTCTAAGTTATACTAATTTATACTACTGAAGCTCATAAGCCTTTTAATGAAACATGCAATTACAGAAAACTAAAAAAAGACATTTATTAGCATTATTAATGACAAAAGCAAACAGTAGCAACTGCAAAGTAAAATATTATAAAATGAAATAATTAAATATGGATTCATTAATTCACTACAAATCTGAAAACCATGACTTCTGTGTATAGAAATTTAAAGCAAATTTTATAGACAAATTTCACTAGGTAAATTTAGCATATTAAGAAAACTTCCCACTTGAAGCATCAATTAATTAATATTCAAACCCTATTCCTGAATGCTGTATTTTCCTCCAGGGGTTCCTTAGGATGAAAAGGCCGTTGTTAGACAAAAATGCTAACAAAGTGTTATGATAAACCCATCTGTGAGAATTCCTCTGCTGATAGTACAAGAACAGATAAAAGAGCTCCCGTGAGCGGCTTTGCATCTTTTTTGGCTTTGACAAGCAGCAGAGCACACATTTCAACAATATCCTCCGAGGGAGTCATTTCGGGAGCTACTGGGAAACACTCACTAAAGATGAAAGTCTGGCAGAAAATACTCCAACTCAGGAACTTGCAGATTTGGACCTTGAGGGATGAAATATTTTCAAAACTTATTTGATCCAACAGTATCAATGATATGTGAAAGTATAAATAGGTAATTTATAGGCATTTAGAATATCATGTTAATTTCCTTTTCTATTAAATTCATAAATTATTTATTTTATAGTTCATACACAGATTAACTGAAGGATGAATTTCCAATAAATGGAGTTTTGTTTTGCTAAATGTCAAACTCAAATTGTAAAAATAATTATTATTCATAGTTGTTCTGGATAGGAATAATGGATGATAAGAGAATGAAGAAATAAATAAAGCAAGTATTACAAATAAAATAAATGGTAGGATGATATAACTGGGATCAATGGTGGCAACTTTTACTTCATTTTAATTGTTTCTACTGATTTTTAAACTATTAGTAGAGTTGTCCATCAAACCTCCCCTCATTTGACTATGTCTGGAATTTTTAATTTACTGGCATCAGGAAAATGGTCACCACAGTCATTAAGGTGAAAATAATCTCATTTTGCAGGGTACACTAATATATTTCACAGAGATGAAGCATAGGGTCAGTTTTGTAATGCAGCTTAAAAAGAAAAATTCATGGACGCCCAGATTTTTAAAAATTGAAGGCCAATATGAGTATCAATGAGTAACACTCAAAACAAAAGCAAACAAAAGCCACTGCCACTGAGTGAACTCTTGTCTCACACTGACCCTTCAGGGCAGGATAGAACTGCTGCTGGGTTTCTGAGACCCACTTTTGGGGGGCGCAGAGAGCCTCAAGTTCTCTTACAGTGCAGCAGAGTTTCCAACTGCAAGTAGGGGTTAGCAGCTGCACGCATAATCCATGATGCCATGCTAAAATGAGCTTAAAGGTGAGAATATATATCACGTTTGCCAAATTCTCCTATCTTAGTTTTTAAAAACTATATGGTAGTAAATCCAATCTATCCTACAATGTTGTATAAAAGTCAAAGTCAGTAGATAATACAAATTCAAATGCGTTAAATTATTTGGACCAAGTTCTTTCTCAATTCTCTTGCTGCTGATAACTCACATCACTTAGTGAAGTGATGGCATTATGAATGAATAAACAATCATTGTCCAAATTATGTATCTTTCTTAAGTAATTATTATGTAGTTAGCTTCCTGAAATAAACTATGTGGAATAGTATCATGTTGGATCAAGAAGGTGGTTGGTCTTTTGTCTCTGTTCTAAATGCAGTCCATAGAAGAGCAGAAGCAAATAAGTTGCTCTTGTTTTCCACATAAAAGCTACACAAGCTGACTACTTTCAAGAATGGTGCAATCATTCATATACATTGATTATATTGATCACAACTATGCATTAAGGCCCCGGTCATTCTTATTCATTGATGACTCAATGGCAAAGAGAACCTGGACTTCCGAGATTCCTCCTTAGACATCTTGAATTGGTGATAACATCTAAGAAATGAAAATGATGATACATCCATGAGAAAAATGGGGGGACCCATGTCAGAAACATACCCAGACCTTGCTCATGTCTATTTGCTCGTAACCTTTCTGGTTATAATAAATGGGTAGTTGAACAGTAGGTTACATGGATGTTGTATGTCCATGGATGTTGTGAGATGCAGAGAATTCATGAACCCACATGGAACAATGAAATTATGGCTCAAAACAAGGAGGTTAATTTAGAGGAAATCTGAACAAACTGTACTATGGACAAAGCTATAATTCATGAGGCACCACTTTGGGGTGGCTGGTGGACAAAGGAGGACTATTCCAGGAGTCAATTTTTTTAGACTCAGTTCTAGGCAGTTGGGTAACAGAGAAAACCTGCACAGGCAACCAATGATGGAGGACAACATCATATTCGTTTTTGACCTAACGTGGTGGAGTTGTACAGACTGGGAAACAAATGGCTGACCCAGGGTGGACTCTATAAAGTTTTAATAAGAGAAACGATGCAAGGAAAGCGGATGGTGGACAGAATCTTGGTGATGTGTGAAGAAAAAGCTTGTATACATTTTCAGGTAGAAATGGAATTCATGCTGATCTTTGCCACTGAGTTATGAGAAAGTCGTGTGTGATTTTCCCAGCTTTCTCTATAGTAGTGCAGTTAGTGATAACATTGCTTTTAATCTGAAAGTTCATTTAGATTTAATTTTATCTTATTTGCATTTTTAATTTCTATTGTGACCTCTTTTATTTTTATGCATTTTCTCTCCTTGGTTGCTGCACCTGTTCTCTCTGATCTGTTTTGACAGTAGATTAAGGTAACCCGCATTCTCATTAACAAAATAAGTGCCTAAGGGATTTGAGTAGAGTTTTAAATGAAGATGGATAGCCTGTGGGAAAAGCAGTGAGTATATTCTTTACAAAGCAAAAGAGTGTCCTAGTAGTTCAAATTTAAATGAGGAAGCTTAGATAATTTCTCTGCATTCTATCAGAGGTATAACTGACAGACCAAACTTTAGTTTTTTTGGGGGTATTATTTTATTATTCCTTCAGTTAGGCTGGTATTCTTAAAGGGTTTTTGCATTCATTATCTCTATATGACTCTCATGTCTGTTAAACCCTATTTTATCTCTGGATACTGGCTTACAAAATAATCGAATTTCAGTAGCATATGCTCAGTAAAGGAAATGCATGAATTACCTATTTAGTTTATAGGCACTTGGAAATCAAATTAAATATCTCAAAACTAGTATAAAAGTAGCTCAGCAATCATTTTCATTGTCATATAATATTTAGGCATCTTCATATAGACAAAATAGAATTTTAGTTTATAAGATATTCAGGGCAGACAGGAGCAAATGAAGAAGGAAGCAGAAAAGAGGGAAGGAGAGAAGGTGGTCCACATCCTGGACCCCAAGCCCTAAGGATTGGATTCCTGCTCAGAGCACCCAATGCACGGAGAAGAACCTAGGTCCAGCCCCACCATGAGGCAAGACATCCCTCACTGACCCATATTGCTTTGAGGGACAACAAGGGAGACACAGTGAGGGAATTGTGCCCAATTTGAGCCCATCACACAGGGGTGAAACCCTAAGGGTTGCAACAGAGCAGCAAGGGGAGCAAAGCAATGAAGTCCCAGGGGATTATCAAAAATAGACTTTGGGGTCACAGCATGGCATCCCATCAGACTAGACCAGAAAACACCCCTAAGGGTCAAAAACCAGATCTGGAAATATTTATAGGCTTTTTTTGTTTTTGCCATTGTTTTGTTGTTTTGTTTTGCTCTGTCTTGTTTTTGTGCTTATTATTGTCTCTGCATGTCTATCTAGATAAGATAGGCAGGGTGAATATTCCAGGTGAAAAAACAATGGGAATGATTGTTCCAGGGGGACATGGGAGAAGGAAAAGTGCGGGAAAGGAAGTGGGTGTTAACAAATCCAGGGACAAGGGAATAACAAGTGACCTAAAATCAATGGAGAGGAGGGCGTAGGATGCTTGGTAGGTCTTGATCAAGGTCAATGTAATCGAGAGGAATTACTGAAAACCGAATGAAGGCTGAACATGATAGTGGGACAAGAGGAAAGTAAAAGGAAATAGAGGAAAGAAGTAGGAGGCAAAGGGCATTTACAAAGTTCTAAATACAGGCATATACATATGTAAATATATTTACACATAACGACAGGGAAATAGATCTGTGTCTATATTCTTATAGGTTAAGTATTAAAGTATCAGATGGACATTGGGCCTCTACTCAAGTACTCCCTCAATGCAAGAACACTTTGTTCTAATAACCTGGCATTCTGTGATGCTCACCTTCCCGAAATGATCAATCAAGACAAAGCAGGTGCATAAGCAATTGTGGTGAAGAAAGCTGATGGTGCCTGGCTATCAAAATATATAGCATCTGGGGTATTAAATGATTGAAGACAAACAAGTGGCCATTTTGCTGAGAGCAACAAAGTCCACATGGAACAAGCACACCAGCCTGTGTGGTCATGAGGTGTCGATGGGATCAGGTATCAGGCATCAAAGACCCAGAACAAAAATTCATATCAATGTGAATGAGGGGGAGTGCAGAGTGGAGACCCAAAGCCCATCTGTAGACAATTGGACATCCTCTTACAGAAGGGTCACAGGAAGAGATGAGCTAGTCAGTATGCAGTATAGCACCGATGAAACATACAACTTTCCTTTAGTTCTTTAATGCTTCCATCCCCCGACTATCATGATACCAATTCTACCTTACAAATCTGGCTAGACCAGAGCATGTACATGGGTACAGATAAGAGCGGGAAACACAGGGAATCCAGGACAGATAAACCCTTCAGCACCAATAATGAGAGTAGTGATAACAGGAGGGGAAGGGGAAGGGGAGGGGAGAGGAGGGGAGGGAAGGGGGAACTGATCACAATGATCTACATAGAGCCCTCTCTCTGGGGGACAGACAACAGAAAAGTTAGGAGGCATCGGTCAGTGTAAGACATGAAAAAATAATAAGAATTTATAAATATCAAGTGTTCTTGAGGGAGGGAGCATTGGGGAGGGAGGGAAGAAAATGAGGAGCTGATACCAAGGGCTCAGTAAAAAGAAAAATGTTTTGAAAATGATGATGGCAACAAATATGTAAGTGTGCTTGACACAATAGATGTATGTATGTATTGTGATGAGTTGTATGAACTCCCAATAAAGTGATTTTTAAAAAAAATGATATTAAGCAATCTTACTATTTAAACACTAGTTATTCACCTTTAATAAAAGGTACAAAACATATGACAAAATAATAATAAATTATGAATTATAAAGGTTTCATGAGGGAGGTGGGGGAGGGAGAGGAAAAATGAGCAGCTGATATTAAGGGCTAAAATAGAAGGCAAATGTTTTGAGAATGATGAGGGCAACAAATGTACATATGTGCTTGACACAATGGATTTATGTATGGATTGTGATAAGAATTGTAGGAGCCCCCAATAAAATGATTTTTTTTAAAGTACAAAATAAAAATTTTGTATTGATTTACATTAGATACTTTTCAGGAGCTCATTCTGGAGATTTATGTAAAACACCAACAGATAGAACTGGAGTCATGCAAGTGCTCAGGGAAGAATGTTGATAACAAAACATTTGGCTACCACTTATCTGATACCTGGGGAGACCAGTAGGCAGAGTAGTGAGACCTGTCTTTACAAAGGCTTAAAATATACACACTACTGCACTGAAAGGACCATCCTGGTACTAAAATATTGATTAATCATGTTTCTTCACAGTTATTTTTTGCATAATAAAGCTGTCTACTTAAAAGTGAAATTATAATCTATATTGAGGAATATAATTCAATATTGAACATACAGTACTACCCATTATTTCAGTGGTTTGTAGTAATCGTTTTAGAAGTGTGTTATTTTATTCTGTACAGATATGGAAAATAAGTTTTGAAGACTTATTATCTCAAGTTTATTTTGAATATAATTCGGTTACAGATAGATATTACTATATATCTCATTTACACGATAGAATAGTTTTTCAAACCATATAGAAACTGGTCAACGTGTAATTTTGAAGATTCACAAATGGGTGTATATCTGGAAAAACAAGATGCAGTCAAACAGGCCAGCTGAGATGCTAAGCTATACACCAAATATTTAAAGGAAATCCAAAACAGATTGATGTGATTTAGAAATTCTTCATTATGAGGTCCTTGTTAACAAAGATATGTAAGAATCTATTTGAAATAATCATTGTGAACCATTCTAAATATTAACTTATTTGATACAGTCTGCACTATATATATATCTTTGCTGTAGATTTCTGAAACTACTTATGCAAATTCATGGATTAAGAAAATAAATATATATATCGTGAATATTGAGAGTCAGGGTCCTTAATTTTGAAGATTTTGAAGAAATCTAATTACAATCGTGGAAAGGTAAAAGGCTAGAAGAAATCTGGTTCAGTTGGATGAATATTAGAGGAATCAGTATGAATTCAAACTTATACTAATACAGAGAATTCAAAGTTATACTCATAGTTTGTCTTCCCATAAAAGAAAATAAATAGAAGGTCTGGATAATTCCAAGACTGGAGTGGAGAATTTAAGATTATCCTTCTGGTGGTGTCAGGAAGTAAAGACTTGCTTAATAAGAGAAAGGAGATGGAGCATATGTGTGGAGTGTTTGTGAATTCTTTGTATAAATTGAAATTAGTTCAAATATTAAAAATTAATGAGAATAAATTGTAATCTGTAAAGAATGGAATGGTTATACCTTAGGATTTGTTCTCTTGGCAGAGTTGGGTGTAGTTGTGCATCTTACCTTGGGAGGTACCTAGGTTAACAGTCTATCCGATATCATGTGGAACACAGAAGGATAATTATCAATGAAGGAAAGCAGTTATCATCTTCTGGTCAAACAGTAGATATATCACCAAGTGAGGGCTTTTTAATTCCAAGTATTACATAATTCTCAGAATAAACTCATAGGAAAGATATGTGCAGTTACAAACCACAAGTGTGTCCACAGCTCGTTAGACAGACAATAATGAAGAGTGCTGATCCTTACCGTGTGTGCACAGAGTTGGAATGGACTCGTAGCGACCTACGTACAATGGAAAGAACATTCCCAGACCTGCACCAAATTCACAATTGTTATTCTGTTTTGTTCCAGTCCATTATTGTATTAATACATCTTGTTAACAGTTTTCCTTTTTTCACGGCTCCTACTTTACCAAGCATGTTGTACTTTTCCAGGGCCTGGCTATTCTTGATAACATGTCCAAAGCACATGAGACAAAATCTTGTCATCTTGTTTCTATGGTGCACTCTGGTGGTACTTCTTCCAAGGCAGATTTGTTTGTCTTTTTGAGAATCCATGATATTTCAGCATCTAAAGTTTAGACATTATTTGCTAGCAACAGAATTTATATATTCTTCTTTACACTTCCTTATTCAATGTCCAATTTCACATGCATCTGAGGCAACTGAAAATACCATGGCTGTGTCAAACACCCCTTAGTCCTCAAAGTGACTTCTTTGCTTTTCAGCACTTTAAAAGGCCTTGTACCCAGTGCAATGTGTCTTTTGACCTCTCGGCTACTTCTTCCCTGAGTATTGAGTGTGGATCCCAGGAAGATGAAGTTATGTACAATTTCAATCTTTTCTCCATTTATCGTAATGTTACCTAATGGTCCAGTCGTTAGGATTTCTGTTTACTCTACCTCCATGTAGAAGATTATAATCTTTGATCTTCAAAGATTGAGATAGATGAGTGCTTCAGTTCTCTTCACTTTCAGCAAGCACGGTTTGCATATGTCATCTGCGTATCTCAGTTCATAAGATTTCCTCCATCCGAACCAAGATGCTAGATTCTTCTTTATAAAATCTCACTTCTTTAATTATTGGTTCTGCCTACAGATTGAAGAAGTATGGTGAGAGGAAAAACCCTGCTGCACACCTTTTCTGATTTTAAGCCATGAATTATTCTGTTCTTCTATTCTTAGAACTGTCTCTAGAGCTATGTATAGTTTCCCCGTGAGCATAGTTAAGCGTTTTGAAATTCCCATTCCTCTGAACTCTATCCATCATTTGCTATGAGCCACACAGTTGGATGCCTTTGCATAGTCAATGAAACACAAGTAAACATCATTGTGGTACTCTCTGCTTTTAGTCAAGATCCATCTAACATCATCAATGATAGGCCTTGTTCCGGGTCCTCTTCTGAAACTGGCCTGAATCCCTGGCAGCTCCTTGTCAATGTACTCTGCAAATTTTGTTAAATGATCTTTGGCAAGCTGTTACAGGATATGCATGATATTGTGCTATAGTTTGCACGTTCTCTTGGGTCACCTTTTTTTGGAATGGGTACAAATATGGATCTCTTCTACTCTGTTGGCCAAGTACCTGTCTTCCAAATTTCCTGACGTGGACAAGTGAATATTTTCAATGCAGATCAACAAGCTTATTGAAACATTTTAATTACTTTTCTCCCTGTTCCTGGAGCCTTGCTCTTGGCTAGTGCTTTCAGTGCAGCTTGGACATCTTTCTTTAGCACCTCTGGTTCTTGCTCTTTTGCAACCTCTTGAAACGGTTGGAGGTTGACTAGTTCTTTTGCTACAGTGACTCTGTATGCTTTGCCTAGATCGTTATTTTCCATTTCATTTTTCAAAACTTCCAAATTTACATCATGCATTGATTCTTATAACAGGTCTCACCTTGGTTAGAGAAACAATTTTTTATGGAGTGTTAGATAATTCCAAGTTTAAAACAAAGTATTTACAATATTTTTGTCATGATGTTGAAGTCAAGAAAACAGTTTCGCCTATCAGAGTTGCTGTGGACAAACTTTTTTTTGAGATATTAAATATCTTTGCTGATATAACAAATTTAAACAAATTAAAAAGATTGAAATGGTAGACCAACATATAAAGCATTATTATAAAATATAATTATTATATTCTCAAACTTGGAATAAATTATCACAGAAAATGTCTACAAAGATGACTCAGGGAAGGGAGAAAAAGTCTTGTAATGAGATTAAATAATCGCACAGCTCACTTTTCATACTTAGCTAAGGTAGAACAAGAACAGTTGCAATCCACTGTCTCATGGCAACCACGTGTGTATCAGAGTAGAAATGTATTAGAGAGCATTTTCTTAATTTCTAATGTTTTAAGAAGCAGAGTGCCTAGTCACTTTTCAATAGGAGCCTTTATCTCTACTTGTACTTTCAGTTTTACTGTTAGTAGATGAGCATGCTACCTATTTGCACTAACAGGGACTTCTAAAAATAGAATGTATTTTACTTAATTTCACTGATATATACCCCCAGCATTCCCCATTCCTGAAATAGAGTGAAGAAACACAAAATCAATCTGACTTGTAAATTTGAAAAGACTTTTAAAATCTTTCATTTCTAGTGCTTTCACGGTAACATACTGCTTCAGAGAGACTAAACATCTGAGTTCAGGCGTAGCAAAAGTGTAACTCTCAGCTCTGTTTTCCTTCTCTCTCTTCCTCCTGCCCTCTCCTATATATGCACACATATATGTATGTGTGTATATATATACACATACCAAGTTTATATGTATATACATACACACCATATAGGTGTATGTATACATATATGTATATGCGTGTGTGTATAAAGTTTGGTTCAAGTTTAAATGATGAACCAAGGAATCCTCTGCGTTCACCTTCTAGAAGAAAGCAGAGTGACACTCAACATACAGCATATGTTACGATTCGTCAGATCTCTACTGAAAATAAAGTTGTAGAGTCTACAAGGTCAGCATGCCATCCAAAACAAAGAAATGATAAGTAATCAGATAGACTAAAGTGCCTGAAATGGAAACGACTAGAATGTTGGCACAATAGGAAGATCGAGATTGACAACACTGGTCAATGTGTGAAAAAATAATCAAAGGAAAACCTAAAATCTGTGCAGCTTTCACCCAAATAAAACATTTCTTTGAAAAAGAAATGTTATCACTGGCTAGAAAAACAACAAACAAAACGGAAAATTAGTTATATATTTTCTTTCCCTATGCATCATTTCTTGGCCTTGACCTCTCAGCTTATAAATATGTCTGAAGCAACAAAGGTGTATGTGAAGTAAACATCAGTGTAAGTCACATCCAGTAGTTTATTTTTACAGGAATTAATGAAGAGTCGATTCATCTCTCAGTAGGGAGCCTAGAAATGACTCTGAGCACACCACTTAGTCCTCAAGTTGCCAGGATACCTGGTTTGGCATGGCAGCTTTGTGCTCTGGATTTTTATTTCTTGGTTTCAGAAATTCAGCAGAGGGGCATACCAAGTTATGCTCATTTGTAAAATCACTCAACTTAATTGTCTTTGTTGATCTTCCTGTTTGTGTAAGACAAGCCTTTCACATTTCCACCACCTCCAAGATGGAGTGAAAGCCTTGTGAAATTGTCCATTACATACTAGTAAGTAAGCATAAATAAGTCTACATTCACCTTGTTTAATAGCTAATCCATACCTGATAATACCCTTCCAGTCCAGCTACTTTCTCATCAAGCATCAAACTAAGCCTACGAGTTAGATCAGGAAATAGATAGGAAAAGTCTACTAATGCAACTTTCAAACTCAACTCAGAAATTATGATTGGGGATGTCATCTGTAGCTCTTTCCATCCTCTTTTGGGACTTGGACCTTATTCCTTAGCATTAAAATAATATATAAGAAGATATGAATGCATATGGATTAGATGCGTGGGTGCCTGTCCTGTTATTGTTAAGTCCCATTGTGTATGGTCTGACTCGTTGTAACGATGTAGAACACAACAAAGCGCGGCCTGGTCCTGTGCCACCTTCACAATTGTTCGTACTTTTGAGCTACTTGTTGCAGCCGCTTTGTCAATCCATGTTATAGCGGGCCTGCCTCTCTTACACTATCCCTCTGCTATAACTAAGCATGATGTCCTTCTCCAGGGATGGGAATCTCCCGACAACATGGTTGTATTATATGAGAGGAAGTCTAGTCATCTTTGCCCCTAAAGAGCTTTCTGGCTGTACTTTTACCAAGACAGTGATTCTTCACCCGCATCACAATTCAAACACATCAATTCTTATTCAGTCTTCTTTTTACAACGTCCAACTTTCACACGCATCTGAGGCAATTGAAAATATCATGGCGTGAGACAGGTTGTCTTCCCTAATGACTACCAAATACCCCAGCTGCTCCAAATTACATCACTTTAACATAAGCAACCAAATTATGCATTTCTCATCTCGAATACATCAGAGTATATTGAGGGGGAAGGGTTCAATATGCACACGATAGCACAAGGGTCCTTTCTCTCAAGCGTAGTTACCTACCATACCACAATCAGGGGGGAAATATGCAAGTTATTTGAAAATCTGTCACTGGGCAGTTGTAAAGTTTCTAAAAAGAGAAGATAAGGTACGTATGAGAAAATGTTGGTTGAAAATAGGCAATGGTAGTGCAAATTTTGGCCTGGAACTGGATATTAAATATAGTTCAATCTAACTCTAACTGGATTTAAATATTCCTGTGTTAAGAAGGCTTGACAAAAGAAACAAATCCAGTTACACTCATATATGTATAAAAGAGAGCATTATATCAAGAAATAATTAAGAACCATGAAAACATCTCAGCCCAGTCCAACTCAAATCCATAAGTCTGATAATAGTCCATAAGGCTCTCTTCAGACTCACACAGTCACAAGCAATGATGCAGAATGCAGGAACTTCACTGGTAGTGGGGGCAAACTTGTGTGGGGCCAATGGTGGTGGAAGCATCAAGTTTTCGAATGGCTATTCAGCAGGAAAGTAAAGGTAGAGAGAGAAGCAGAGTTTCCAAGAGCATTCCTTGTGAGAAGGCCACGCCCACAAGGAGGCACCATCAGGCTGTGACCTGACTGATAGGTTGAATACCACCCTTACTCTTTCATATTTCTTCAAGTTGACATGAAATTATGTAACTACCCCACTGTCGAAGCCTTAATATAGGCACCGATTTGTAAATAAATAAGCACACACCATACTATACCATGCCATAACATAATAAAACACACATACTACATTATCATCATCATCACACACAAAATTTTAGCAACTAATTATACTTTGGAGAATTATGTACAATAGAAAACTTCGCTTTATCACAGGGAGACCAGACATCTCATCTGTTATACAAGGCCAAGTTAAAGGACGAAAATCTGCTCTGTGTTAGAAACACTAACAGGAGTTCCAGAACTCCTAAAAATATCAGTTTTTCACAGTGAATCTCTCTCAGCATAAATTAACCATCTTGAAAACATGTATGCTAGTTATGGCCTTTGTTGTCAGGTGCTTTCCAGGTAGTGCTTATTAATCACTACCTATGTGCAGAAGCAAATGCTTCCTAGTCCTGTCTCATCCTCACAATCATCATTGCTTTGACCCAACTCCCACCCTTCATTCAAAGTATGTAATGAACACACACACACACACACACACACACACACACGATGGGGTACCCAAAAGAAAAAGGTAATTCTTTTCAAAGCTAGGTCTTTAATTAAAACAACCTTATCCCCTTTAAAGGACACTCCATTACACTTAATACATTTGTCCAATCTGTGATTCTGTTCTTGGAAATATTTTTCAAACTCATCTATTTAGATGGCTGACAGCACCTTCCTTGTTTCTTTTCTTCACCTCTCTACATTGTCAAATCATGTCCTTTCATGTCCCTCTTCATTTGTGGAAGTCACACGGAGTGAGTTCAGGTGAGTAAGTAGCATGGGCCAAGAAAGGCACACTTTGACTGGGACAAAGCCTGACACACTGAGATGGCTGCGTGAACAGGTGCGTTGTCATGGTCGCAAAACCACCTCCTTCTCTCATGGAAACTAGTTGTCTTTTCTTCTATTGGCTTCCAGTTTTCTGCAGTTTGTCCTTTCCCACATGGTAATTGGCTTTTGTTTTATGAAAATGGTGGGTGGCTTTCTCTCTCTCTTTTCCCCTTTTGTATAAGTGCAGGCAGGATTCTGCTGGTAGGAGAGGCATTCTGTTTCTATGTTTTAACCCAAAAAATCCCCGCCATGTCAGCATTCCATTCCCTCTCGGCACGTTCACTTTCTCCTGCTTTGTTTCCTGGTTCACTTTGACCTCCAAAAGACTCCTCCTGGGCACATCTTTTGGATGACCTCAGCCTGAGTTCTGTCCCTCTCCCCTGTCAGCCCAGCCCCCACCCCAGTGCATGTGCAGCTAGCATTCTGCCTACAATTCAGACAAGTCACATAAAGGCCTTTAACTCACCAAAGGTAAACATCTGCATTTATTAGGGCATTTTATATGTAGACTGCGGTTGAAATGTATACTTAGGAAAAATATTTTTAAATTGCACAACACAGTGAATACTAACTATAAAATGCCCCTTGGACTCTGCTTCCTGTGTAAATCGGTTGTATTGTTATTGCACTTGCTACAATTCTAACTGTTCAATCAGAAAGGTCCAATTGTTTCAGAGCCAATGCAGAGCCTGTTGGGGATGGGCTGCATTCCTGGCATGCTGTGTGTATATGGTTTGAATTCTGTATGAATTGCTGCTTCTTCTGGCTGCTCCTTGACCCCAGCCTACTATTTTGCAGGGTTTAATTAGTTGCACACTTGGTGCCCCTCACTTGTTCTGCCACCATTATAGAATGGCACATAGCCCTCTGGTCGCTGTGGAAGGAGCGAGAAAAGGAAGGTGTGTGTCCTTGGGCTCAGAGGCCCTGAGCTTTGCCTAGGGCGGGCTTCTTGGCCTGTCTGCTGCCTTCTTGGTTTTTTTTTTTTTTTGCACACTGTTACACAATCTTTCAAGAATCTCTAAAGAGAAAGATTTATTAATAGTCTGACCTGGTGTAACAAACTCCAGATGCACTATCCCCTTCACATCAAAAAACAAATGAGTATCATCACCATCTTTGACTTCACTCAATGAGCTTTTGGGGGGGGCAAAATGATGATAGCATCTTCCATTGGCTTGATTGATGTTTGCTTTTGGGGTGAGGCTAGTAAAATATCTTCTCACCTGTAATGACCTTGGAAAATGTCTAGGTCTCTTTGGAGCTGTTCTTTCAAAGCACAGCATGTTTCCACTGGACGCTCTTTTTGCTGGTCAGTCAGAACCCGTGGCACACATTTTGCAGTGACCCTTCTTATTCCTAAATCTTCTGTTAAAATTCATGGCTCCAAGATAGTCCAGATAAGTTCCCCTCTTTTCAATGGTCCGCCATCGGTCTTCAAGAACAAGTGCATGAATTTTGTCAACATTTTCAGCCTTTTGGGAAGTTGACTGATGTACAGAATGAGGTTTGCCATTAAGTGATATTTCATCCTTTTTGAAACCAGTAAACCACTTGTACACTAGAGTTTTTCCCATAGAGCTGTCTTTGTAAGCTGTGTTCAACATCACAACCATTTCTACAGCATTTTTTTCAGAGCAAGAAACAAAATTCCACAGCTGTGTGCTGTTCTCTGAAATCAGGCATCACAAATAATGAGGATCAAGTGAAATTGCTTTTATTAAAAAATGTACTGTGACCAGAGAGAACCTTCCCAGGCGATGGCACTGGGTCACTAACTCAGAGTGAGTTAGTTGCTTGATGCTTGCCTAACAGGCAAAATGCGTGTTATGCAAACTCCACCCAGTGGATCTTTTTTCCATTTGGGGGGTACCCCTAATATATATACATACACATCATATACATATCAAGCAATGGATGGTTTTGACCAACTTGATGTTTAGTTGATAGTCACCATAGATGGATTGAAGAGAAGTGTCTTTATTTCTCTGACATGATACAGACCTGATTTCCTTTTATTTTCTAGTCATGGAGACATGCTATAACCTGTCTTAATGGAATACCACTTTCAAACATTTGCCCACAGTAAATGAAGACACTTGGTACATATGTGTCACCTGCCATTTAGATTTCTTCTCTGACAATTGCTAGGCCTGACTATTTTGTATCTCCCCATAATTTGAGGTTCTTTCTATATTAAGCTTTCTTCTTTTATTTCCAACTTAGTTCAGAACCACAGCTTCTTAAAATCTCCTTGGACTTTAACCAATGACATAAAATGTGGGAAAAGACATATCTGACTGGAGCACATGGAAGCAGATGAAGGGGGAGGAGGAGAGAGTGGAGCACATCTTGGCCCACCAGGCCATGAGGACGATGTTCCTGATTAGAGCAGCCAGTCCACAGAGAGGACCACATGGCGAGCCCCACTATGAGACATGATGTTCCTCATTGACCAATAGCCCTACAGAGGACAACACCGGAGACACAGTGTGGGAATTGTGCCCCATCTGATCCCGCCATCCCAAGGCAAAACACTAAGTGGGTGCAAGAGAACAGCAAGGGAACAGAGCAGTGAGGTCCCCAGGGAATGCTGAAGGTGGACTTTGGGTCAGGGCATGGTGCCCCAACAGACTGGACTGGAAA
>NW_022104341.1:14094435-14098260 GCF_000313985.2 Echinops telfairi | reverse complement strand
AGGGCAATGAATGTACAAATGTGCTTTACACAATTGATGTCTGTATGGATTATGATAAGAGTTGTATGAGCCCCTAATAAAACAATTTTTAAAATGTGGGAAAATATTGCTCATTAAAATAAAACAATAAGACCTTGGGAAACAATTTTCTTTTTCTTTTTGATCTTTGTTTGTTGGTTTCTTGTACCCCCCTAAATGTTTTTTTCATCTGTGTGAATAAATTATAGATATTGGAGCATCCTGGGGTTTTCCTTTGAAAAGCAATCACTGTAGGACACGTTTGAAAGGATCTACATGAATGCAACACAACATGGAGATTTGTCTACTTGTTATAGTTGGAAAATGGGACAAAAAGATGATTAATGTCACTGCAGTATGTTTATCTTCTGAGAGCCTGTGAGATCTTACACATGTGACTGTTCACAGATTGGAACTGAGTTGCTGAATCCATTTCAAGATATAAAGATATTTTATACTTCATATTGCTATTCAGTAAATATGGTGAAAACCTATCACCTGGCTAGTTATAGACTTGAATCTTTCATGTAAATGAAGAAATACATGCCAGTTAATATTTGATAAAGGACTCTGATGAGACACAATTTATGGAATTAACAACATATCAGTTTTTGAAACCCATTTGCATACCTACCTACTTGTCAACCTACCTAATTAACCAATTGCCATGACGCCAACTACAATTCATAGCACCCCAATATGAAAGAGTAGAACTGTGCTCCAAGTGGTTTTCAATGGTTGATCTCTGGAAATAAGTCACCAGGCCTTCATCTGAACTTCTGATGGCTTCAGCTTCCTACCTTTTAGTTAAAATCTACTTAGTGAAAGTAAGATAAAGGAGTCCAAGAAAATTACACTATTTTAATATAGCATAAGAAAAGAGGCCACTCAAATCTATTAGCTTTATTCTACTCCAGGATTATATAGATAGATAATGACACACGTGCCACAATTATTAGGGTTAGCTGTTTCGAGAATCCTAGAACAGATTTTTATTTTGCTTGTAAATAAAAGATAACATAGCATATGAGCACATGATGCTTGTTTAAACCTTGCATACAAATATGTACGATACCAACTGGATTCAATTTATCCTGTCTTAATTTGAATTAACTTGACGGTTCTTCTGACACATGCTGAACAGACTAATTGTTGCTTATTTGGGTGCACTGAATCAGTGAACATGGCAATCAGAATCCAAGCAGATGTTCATCGTTTCTTTGATTGCCCAGAGCCTGAGGTTGGAAAAAGAAGAGGGAGAGTCATTCTGCTGATTTACTTTTGTTACCATTTGTCAAGCAGCAGCTGCATTACAAATACAACTGTTAAAATAAACGGATTCTTTGTTAAATAGTCGTGAAGAATACATATGAATGCTAATTATGAGTTTATGGTTCGGCACATTTGACTTTGTATGGTTACTGTAATCAGGACAATATATAGTAGTGTTATCATCTATAGAGTAGCACATTTATCACCTTTTTAATTTGTTTTCAGTATCTTCTTTTTTAATGTTATAATAATTTATTAGAACTCATTTCATGAATACAGAAATCCTAATTTTTAACTTGAATTTTCCCCCGTGGAAATAATAAATTATCCCATTGCCAGTTAGATATTATTTTTCTGAATATTTTATCTATGATTTTCTATATCTCCCTTTCTATACATAGGAGGTCTTCTTATTACTTTCTCTCTATCTAATAATTTCTATTTCACTTATTCTAGTAATTTTACTTCCATGTTCTTTATTCTTTTTATGTAATAAAATTACAGCTATTTTATGGTTCTCCTATTCTTTATTCATCTCTCAAGTGACATAAACATACATGTAGTTATGTAAAATGATGTAAATTTATACATTTGATTATAGGAAGTATATATAATTATCAAGTTTGATATACATATGAGTATATATATTTAGAAATGCATGTATATATGTATATATTATGAAATACCCATTACATTTTCTCAAATCTTTAATTATACCTTACTCTTCCTTCTTTTTACTTTATATTTTAAAATAATATTACTATTTTTATTATACTATTGTAACCAGTAATTTTTCTATATGTATTCGTTCATAGCTCATTTTAGTATTTAACTTCAGTCCATTACCCAAATTTCTTCATACTGGAAGTGTTTTTACCTTTGGTTAGAGAAATCTCAAGTAAGATTTGTTCATGCTTTTGCTTTTGCTTCTGTTTGCATCAGTGGATAAATGGCTGAAACAATGTGATATTTATGAAGTTGTCCTAAGGAATGCCCATGATTTACAAATTTCATGGGAGCCTTTTTTGTCTTTTTCAAACAAGATACTTGGACAAGATGGGCAACCTTTTGTGTGGCTTGCTTTCACTAGTGAGAACGCTTTTTCATAGTTTACCTTCTAAAGAGAGTAAAGGATTTCAAAGACCTTAGGTTTGTGCTGGAAACTCAATTAAAAATTCCCAATTCAAGTACACTTGAGACCACAATTTTTAAAACACAAATGAATGGGCAATTCATTATTATTCTGTCTCCTAACACACCATTCTAATCATGGACACAGGTTGTTTCCGTTTCCAACTTCAATTCTAAATCATGTGGTAAAGTATTGGAAATGGTAAATTGAAAATGTCTTCATTATGGGACAAAATATCATGTTTACTGGGATTCTTCATGAAAATGAATGCTGAAGACGAACAATTGTATTCTCATATCATAAACCAAATGAACATTAAAATATTATTATTTCAAAAGATAAGCATGTCAAATTTGAAAATGACACTATGAGAAGATTCCAACAGTTCATGAAAATCCATTATATCGTTTAATTCCATTTTCCATGAACTTTTTGAAGTTCCCACATAGAAATGTGATATAATAATAATGTTTTCTATTAATAAAGCTTGCTTGAAAATAAGTAGCGGTATGTAATGATGATATCTTTTTATTTTAGTAATTGTTCATGGCGAGTTAATTTAAGGATTACAAATTAATGACTAAATATATTTTAATTAGTATAATTTTCATATCCATCATATATCTTCATAATACTCAAGGTACAAAAACTGCAATATGCTGGGTTTCCTAGAGAAGCAAAACTAGTGATCATGTATACAGTATATTATATATATATATCTTTTATCTATATATCTCTGTATAATATTAGTTTCTATATATAAACACAATGATCTCTCTTTCTGTGTGTGTGTGTGTGTTTATATATATATATATATATACACGCATTGTTTATATAGAGAGACAAAATGTATACAGAGAGAGTGAGAGAGACACAGAGAGATTTATATAAAGAAAGCAGTGCACATCATCATGGAAGCCGGCATATTCAGTTCGAGACCCGGCACGTTCCAGATCTGTGGGCCAGGTGTTAAACAGGAGACTTTCCTGATTTGCGTGACTTCTACGATGATGAAGGACCCACGATTGGTGAGACGGCCACAGGCTGGTTGATGCAGAAATGGATTAATCCAAGGTCAGTAGGTCAGGCTTGTGATGGGATCTCATGAGCGAGATGCAAAATGCAGACACACCAGCTTTTCCACAGAGTCCATTTATATCAGCATTAGGCCACACCCCTGAAGAAACTCCCTTTCAATCGCATCAGAGCTATGACCTGAATCAGGTGATTGTATTCCCCTAATGTTATAACAACTTGGCTGGCAGAGCCCATTACAGCAGTGGTGAGGAAAGTTTTTACTGCCAAGGGCCATTTGGATAATTGTAACATCCTTCACAAGCAAGAGTGGTAAAACATTTAAGTCACCCCTAATAGGATGACTGGAATTGCATCTCCTTGGTGAA
>NW_022104341.1:14083415-14094102 GCF_000313985.2 Echinops telfairi | reverse complement strand
TTAATTAATTTTTACTATGAGAAATCACCAATAGCCATATTAAAAAAGAGAATAGTACTAGTATCCAGAATGCTCCCACATGTTCATTCTCAATCATTAATATTCACACTTTCATCACATAATCATTATTCTTAGTTTTATAATAGGTCTGAATTTTTTATTAATGAAATCAAATACTCTATGCACTTCTTGATTAGCATCTAGAAATGAGTGAGATCCATCCATGTTTTCACATTTTGCAACAGCCACCCCCCCCCCACCAGTGTTCTGTTAATGAAAGTATGGTGACGTGAATTTTCTTCATATGGCTCTTCTGTCCATGTCTCAGGATCCCTGGGGGTGTGGTGTTTATAGTTGGTCTACCAACCACAAGGTAAGCAGTTCCAAACCACCAGCCCGGAACTCCTTGGGAGAAAGAAGGGGCTTTCTAGTCCCATGAAGAATTACAGCCTTGGAAACTCAGCTGCATTTCTACCCCGGCCTATTAAGCTGCTATAAGTTAGTATTAATTCAAAGGCAGTGACTTTATTTTGAGTTTTTATTATCAATGCCTTAGTAACTCCCATCAAATTATTGAGTGAGTTCATGTCAATAGGGTATACAGAAACCAATACAGGTAACTGGAAAGTTTTAGTTGCCACTCTTCTAGGTCTACAAGAGTCATCTCAGAAGCAAGAACAAAGCGATTTCCCGATAATCAGCATCAGTGGAGTACATTCTTTCAAGGCCCCTTCCTGAAGTAACAAAGGCTCAGCGGCATGTCACATGAATCTAGAGGCTCCTGGGCAACAAGGTTGCAGCAGGACAATACAGGGAGCAACCAGATGCTCTTGCTGGATTTAGAAGAGGATGTGGAACAAGGAATATTACTGCTGATATCAGATTGATATTTGCTTAATGCAAAGAACACCAGAAAGACACCTGCATTAGTTTTACTATGCCAACTCATTAGACTGTGTGGATCGTAATGAATAATAGCTAACCATGATACGCGTTGAAGGGGTTTTCCAGAACATGTGTGTTCCTGTGCATCTTGTACATGAATCAAGAGCCAGTTGAGTGAACAAAGCAAGGGGTATTGCCTGGTTTAACATCAGGAAAGGTGTGTGTAGGGTTGGGTCCTCTCACCATACCTCTTCAATCTGTGTGCCGAGCAAGTCATTGCAGAAGCTGGCTTATATGAAGAAACATTTGGCATCAGGATTGGAGAAATGCTTGTTAACAACCTGGGATACACCAATGACACACCATGCTTGCTGAAAATAAGGAAGAAGCATTTGCTTATGATGATTAAAGATTGCAGTATTCCTCAATGTAAGGAAGACCCAATGTTACCAATAGGTATCATGATGATAACTGGAGATGAGACTGAAGTTGTCAAGGATTTTAAGCAGCAGTCAAAAGATTAGAAGACACGTTGCATTAGGTAAATGTGCTGCACAAAATCTCTTTATAGTATTGAAGAGCAAGGGTGTGACTTTGAGGACCAAGTGCACCTGATCTAAGCCATGATATTTTCAATTGTCTCACATGCATTTGAAAGTTGGACATTTAATAAGGAAGACTGGAGAAAAATCGATGCATTAGAATTGTGGTGCTGGGGAAGAATATTGAAAGTACCGTGGACAAACCTCTCTGTCTTGGAAGAAGTCATCTTTAGAGGCAATGGTGGCAAGATTGGTCTTTCATAATTTGGACGTGTTGTCAGGAGAGACCTGTCGTTGGAGAAGGACATCATGTTTAGTAAAATAGAGGGAAGCTGGAAAAGAGGAAGGCCCTTGAGGAGATGAATTCACACAGTGACTGCAATAATAGACTCAAGCATAGCAGCAATTGTGAGGCTGACACGGTGTTTCTGTTGTGCACAGGGTCACTATGAGTAGTAACTGACTGATGGTACCTAACAACAACAACAACAACATCCATGCCTCAGTAACTCCCACCAAATGATTGAGGGAGACCGTGTAAACAGAGTAGAGGGAAAACTAATAGAGGGAACTGGTTGGATTTGCTTGCCGTTCGTATGAGTCTGAGAGGCATCTGAGGAGCAGAAACAGAGATTTCCCTGGACCATCAACAACGAAGTACCACTAGTGGAGCATGTTTTTTTAAGACGCTTGCCTGAGGCTCGTGGGCCATGCCAAAAAGGATCCAGAGACTCCAGAGCAGAGGAGCTGCAGCACTGAGACAAGAGACTCTTAGACTCTGAGGCTGAGTCGAAGCTGCTGACGGGCCGCTTGGCCAACAGAATGACCACGTGGCTAAGAGGATAAGGGCCAGCGACATGACTGCTGGCTGAGAAGAGGTACTGCTATAGACCAATGACTCTACCCTTAATGTTTTATGATTCTGGCTTTTGGCAACCTGTTAATTTTCCTATTGAACCCAATAAACATGAGTACTGTCTGTGATTTCTGTGTGGTCACTGAAATGGATTATTGAAGCCAGCAAAGAAATGGAATGCCTGTGGGAAGAATGGTTGGTATCAGGATATGGAGAAAGGATATCGAGTTTAAGTGTGTCTGACCTCTGCCATGTGGCACTCAGCCTTCAATCAGGGTAGAGGTGGATTCTTATTTTCTGTACTGTGGTAATTATATGATCTGGTGTCAACTTAAGAAGAGGTGGAGTCAAACCTGTCAATCAGGTCACAACTTGATGACCTCATTTAGAGGTGCCACAGAGATAAATAGCTGACTGGAGGCCAGGCACAGACAGACTCTCTGCTTGGTATTCCTGATGACAAGACACATGGAGGTACACTGGAGGCTGGGAGCTGGAGGAGCCACGTGGAGACCCACGCCAGCGCTAAGATGCTTACACCACTACTGGATCCACAAGACTTTCCACCCACTGGGCTGTGATATTCCAGCATTCGGCATCATTACATATATTTTGTGTGTCTGAAGAGGAATTTATATTTTGGTATCAGACATATAGGCTAATGGCTGACTTATGAACTTGATCTGGACTGGGCTGTGATGTTTTTTCAATATTCAATTGCTCTTGTATAAAGCTCTTTCTTATACACATGAGTTTCTATGAATTTGTTTCTCTAGTCAACCCCGACTAACATATGTACTGAAGCCAGAGGGAATCACATGTGGCAGCTAAACTGTTTGTTCAGATGTCCCAAAGAGATGTGCGTTATCTCCTAGTAAAACATATTTTTACTAGTTTTGCTATAGACCTTCTTCTACATTTGCTCTTTAGAAGTGTGCATGGCAAGCTTTCTACTTGCTTACTTTGGAAAAAGCATTAGGAAAGCCTATCACTAGAAAACAACATTTTAGTTGGCAAGATAGAGTTTAGAAAGATGAGCAAAGTCTTTGGTGGGATGTATTAACACAGTGACCAAAATAATGAGCTTCATAATACCAACGATTGTGAAGAAGGCTGGACTTTGAACGTTCCTTTGAGTTGAACTTACACTTGCCAGGAATTGGCGCACCTAAGATCGCATCTAACACCACCACACCCATCCTTCGGTTTAAATATGCAAGCATCTCTGAGTCATATACAAATGTATATACCAAGGACTAGAATTGTTGAGCCTTTAAAAAACAAAAAATCCATCAAGCCCATTACTATATATTTGATTCTAATTTATAGTGCCCTTATTGGACAGGATAAAATTGCCCAATCATTTCCAGATCTGGAAAGCTTTACAAAAGCCAACTTTCACATTTTTCCCTACAATTCTCTGAGCTGGTGGATTCTAACGGCTGCCCTTGTGATCAGTAGCTGAGCCCTTACCCAGTATGCTAGAAGGGCTAAGACTTAGCATAGTTGAAATAGTAGCCTATTCATTCAAAGATCATCTAGTTTATTTATTTTTTTTACATTCTATCAATAGTATATGAATTTGCCTCATATTCTAGTCAACAGTTGGTGGTCAGATTGTTAAATAAATATCAGCTATTCTAGTGAATGTTCAAAATTATCTAATCACAGTTTAATCTGTGTTTCATTAAAGATAAATGAGGCTGATAGCCTTTTAATATGTTTGATATTTGCATATTTAAGTGTCTTTTTATATTTTGACAGTTTAAAAACTCAAACTTTCAGTCTTTCTTTAATGATTTTAGTAGATACTTATGTATTCTTAAAAATCAGTAGATATTGGAAGTATTTCTTTCCATCCTGAGACTTGAATTTTAATTTTTTAAGATCATTTTCAGAAAGACAGTCTTATTATTAACAAAACATAATTTATCAATATTTTCCTTAAAATTTGGAGTTTCTGTAAGTTTTAAAGAATTTTTGTTAGAACTAGCAGACACTAACATTATATTAAAAAAACTAGAATTGTTTTTTATTTAGTATATCAGATAATTATGGAGATTACTGGATTACTTATATTTTATGTTTTATTCAATCACTCTAGCATTTTTTATTGAAACTATTCTTTAAATTCTTGCAATTGTCTTTTGAAAATTCAAATAACTGTATGAGTGATTCTGTAATGTTTATTCTATTCTATTTTTTAAATTGGTTTCCTCATACAAAAAATAGTTTGTACAGCTTTACTATATAGACATATATAGTTTATTCTAGACTTGTTAATGTCTATTCAGATTTACATAACTTACTTAATAAGCTCATTTGTATATTTTATTTTTTAAAGGGTGGATAAATATGCTATTTGATAATTATAAATAATATAGCATCAATCATAATAGCATATGGCAATATAAATGTTATATATTATAAATATTATTTGCATAGATTCTGCATATTGAAAACTTTTAGAAGATTTTTTCTCTAGCATGTCTCTATAATGAATAAATATAATACAATATTTCCAATTAGTCATCATAAAAACCAAATCCACTTCTTTTCTTTTGATTCCAACTCAAAATGACCTGTATAGGTGATTTCCAAAACAGTAAATAGTTATGGGAACCCTCATCTTTATCATTCTCCAATCAAGTGACTTTTGAGTTTTAATTGCCAGTCTTGAGATTTGCAACCCACCACATCATCCACATCACCACCATGGCTCTTTTTATTTTTGAGAAGAATTTATAATTTTGCAAAACTAAGTTTGTTACCAAAAGTTGATTTTTGGAGGCAAGGGTTTTTTAATAACCTTTACCAGTTTGGGCTGTTTGGGAGAATAAAGAGAAGACTGCATTCC
This sequence comes from Echinops telfairi, assembly GCF_000313985.2. Classification (NCBI taxonomy): domain Eukaryota; kingdom Metazoa; phylum Chordata; class Mammalia; order Afrosoricida; family Tenrecidae; genus Echinops; species Echinops telfairi. Next base: position 14,088,962 of record NW_022104341.1, on the reverse strand, counting down.
ACAGTGGGCTATACCACTTAGTACAGTTGGCTACTATTTTGTGGCCTACATTTAAAAAAAAAACGAAGTTTTTAAACTATGTACAAGTTGTAAAAAGGTAGTAAGTAGTAAAGGTTTCAAAACCTCTCTAAACACAGGAAAGATAATTAGAATTTAACATCAGCTCAAGGGTGATTTATATTAGGTACTAGTCAGACAGGTATAGGTCAGAACTCACAGATTATACTTGGACTCTACAGGTTTATTAAGGAAATAACAGGATAAAATTGAGGTCAGTATCAACAGGCTACACCTTAGGATCAGGATAAGGAAGCTTATAGGCAAGGTTTTCTTTCTTCCATATTGCATAGCTTTCTTGGCTCCTCTGGGTCATGCTGACCTCCTATTGGTCCTTGGGCAGGCTCCTCTTGACCCTGCTGCCCATTGTCATTGGCCCTGCTGCTTGAGCCCCATATAACTGTGTGATCATCTTTCGTGTTACAGCCCTTGACAGCTGTTTTAGGACAGTCTCTGCCTCCTTTCTCTGGCTCTTACTTGTTTCCTACTTCTGCTTCACCCTGATGTTTCTCGTCCTGCTTATTTCTGTCTCAAAACATCTATGGAGCTGGCTGTATATGGACACAATTCCTTGAAAATTTCAAAGTGTAGTCTTGTCCAGAGAGAGCCACAAATTGAGCAATCCCTTCTCCTTAGGCTGCACATGCTTAATTTGCATTCTGTAGACCAATCACTAAAAGGTGCAGGCCCATCACAGGTTAGATTATAGCTCAGGACCAGACAAAAAGTATCAAACAAGAGCTTTATTGTTTACCCAGTAATGTCAATCAACCTGAACAAAAGCAACAAATCCTCTGAAATAGAAAACGTGGGCAACGGTCCTTGTTCAAGTTAAGAAGAAAAATCCCTCAAGATTTTTATCCAAAGAACAAAGGCAGAAGGCCACATAAAGGAACTCACTCCACCACACAATATATATACATGCCAGTGTACCAAGGCCCTCTTTGATTTCTCGGAGTGATGTCTTATAATTGTTCTATCATTTTTTTTCTCACATATTTCATTGACTGTAGGGCAGGCCTCAAAAAGTTAGTGCAACATTTGGATTTTTTGATTATGGAATCTTTCCGTGAACCTTTAGAACCCCTCTCTTATTTTTATCCACTTTTTTAATCCATTTTATATGACACTAATAGTTAAATAATTGTTACCTTTTTTATGTTTTGCGTATTGTTCTGTCTAAATTCACATACTAAATTTAGCACTTTCTCTGTACTGTATTTCAGATATATTTACATACACAATTATGTTGTGGTGAATGAATGATTTTTGTCTCATATTTTCAATTGTTACTTTCATATTTATTTGATACTCACTTGCTGCATTGGATTAGATCTTCTGTAAATTGTGAAATGAAGTAGTCAAAGTAAACACACTCACATGTATCAGCCCCATGATAGAATTCGAGCACTTCCAAGTGAAGTCCATAATGGTTCTGTGGAAGAGTCCAGATGCCCTGGTGGCTTCAGCGGGTTATGGGTTGGGCTGCTGACGACATGGTCAGCAGTTTGAAACCACCAGCCAAAGGAGGCTCTCTGTTTCAATAAAGATTTACAACTTTATAAATCCACCTGGGCAGTTCAGTTTTGTCCTATAGATTTACTAAAGGTCATAATCAGCTCACTGGCAGTGAGTTTGTTTTGTTCGATTTTATGAGGAGGGCTATGAGTTTTCTGGTTGGTAATAAACTCCAAGGAATATAAGAAAGTAGCTTTTCCTATTCTGGAGCAAGGGAACTCCCAGTTGGAAACTCCCAGACGTCTCCACCTGTTTCTTCGTTTGTATCCTTTTTATTATATCAAAACTGTAATAATAAGTATAGTTCTTCCTAAATTCCTTAACTTTTTTCTAGTAATTTATTAAACCCAGGGGAGTAATCAGGGCCGGTAGTCTGAAAAGTGAGTAAAGCCCTACTGATTCTTGAGCTGAGGGCTAACTTCCTAAAAGAATGTCTTAGTTACCTAGTGCTACTGTGACAGAAATACTGAAAATGGGTGACTTTAAGAAACCACAATTTAATTTCTCACAATTTAGTAGACAAGACATCTGAGTGTAGAGTATTGTTCAAGGCTTTCTTTCTCTATTGGTTCCATTATTGATAGTCATGTGGTATGGATTTGTCTTCCATCATCTCTGATTATGTCTCTTTGCTTCGTCTGCGTTTTATATCTCAAAGTTGATTGCCTTGATATTCACCTGACAGTACCATTTCATTGCTGACATAAAATATACATGGATCCAATACATGTATTACTGTACATGGTGAAGAGGCAATTGTGGGATCCGAACCAGGGAATTATCAATGGCTAGCATCCACAAAAATGTGCATCAGAATTGTAGTCTTTTACCGTACTTATTCATTTTCTGCTCTGAGCATATTAGTCAGTGTAAAGAAGACCAAGATCCTCACACAAGGGCCAGTAAGTAACATCATAATAAATGGAAAATGATTGAAGTTGTCAATGATTTTGTCTTGCTTAGATACACAATTAGTGTTCATGGAAGCATTAGCCAAGAGTCAAACTGCATTGGGTAAATCTGCTGCACAAAATCTGCTTAAAGTTTAGCAGCAAGGATGTTACTTTGAGGACTAAGATCCACTTGACCCAAGCCTTGATATTACATCGAGTGTGAAAGTGGTGAGACGCTGCTGTGGAGACTCATCTGTGATGGTTAGTTGACATACAATCATTTCAAGAGGTAGCCTATGAGAAAGAACCAGGGGTACTGAAAGAATATGTGCAAGAAGCATTGAAAGCTTTGGCCAAAACGAGGCTTCAGAAATTGATGAAATGCGAATTGAAATGTTTCAACAGCCTCATGAATCACTGCAAGCACTTACTCATCTATACCCGGAAATTTTGAAGACAGCTAGTTGGTCCACTGACTAGAAGAAATTAATGTTGTACTCATTGCAAAAAAAGGAAACTTACAGAATGCTCAAATTATTGAACAGTACCAGTAATGTCACATGCAAATAAAATGTTGAAGATGATCCAACAACGGTTGCAGCAATACACTGACAGGGAGCTGCCAGGGGCTCAGGTCAGATTGAGAGCAGGTACGTTGATGAAGAGGCAGTAGTACAAAGAGAACAAAGCTAAAATTCAGGAAAGGTGTGCTTCCGGGTTGGATCCTCTCACCTTACATATTCCATCTGTATGTTGAATAGATCATCATAGAAACTGATTTCTATGACGAAGAACGTGGCAGCAGGATTGAGGAAAGTCTTACTAGTACCCTAAGATAGGCAGGTGACACAACCTCGCTTGCTGAAAGAGAGGAGGATTTGAAGCACTTGCTGATGCAGATCAAGTATTGCAGCCTTTGGTATGGATTACAACTTAATGTAAAAAATATTATTATAATAACAAATAAATAGCATCATAATTAATGGAGTTGTTCAGGATTTTGTCTTGCTTTGACCACAAGCAATGCTCATGAAAACAACATGACCTACTTAAACTGTTGAAAAGCAAGGATGTTACTTTGAGGACTAATGTACGCCTGACCCAAGTCATGTTCCTTTCAATTGCCTCACATGCCTGTGAAAGTTGAATACTGAAAAGGGAAGATTGAAGAAAAACGGATGTATTTGAATTATGGTACAGTTGATAGTACCATGGACTGTCACAGGAACAAACAAATCTGTCTTAGAAGAAATACAGCCAGAATGCTCCTTAGATGGCAAGATTTCATCTCAGATGCTGTGGAAATGGTTCCAGGAAAAACCAGTCCTTAGAGAAGGACTTCATGCTTGGTAAAGTAGAGGGTCATTGAAAAAGAGCAAGGTATTCAAGGAGATGGATTGGCACAGTGACTTCAACAGTGAACTCAGTTGTAAAAACGATTTTGAGGATGGCACAGGACCAGGCGGTGTTTATTTCTGTTGAACGTGGGCTATGAATTGGAACTCACCTGACAGTCCCTAATAACAAGAAGAAGATTCCACAATTTACCTGTGCTTAAAGAAGTGCCGCGTAGGTGAGTTCAGGGCAATATCCTTCTCAAGCTCTCTCCTAACAGGCCCTGGCTCAGTTGTGTTTCCAGTTCAAGGGAGGGAGAGGGGAAGGTTCAAACAGAAGTGAAGGCTTGGAGTTCCCAGCAGAGGTGATCATTGGAGTCACTGGCTTTTGAGAAAGGACACAAAAGGGAACCATCATAAGGGCCATGTGTCCACTTTGCTTCTTCCGTTTTGTCTCTTCTTTGTGGAATATAGATTTTAGGCTGGAGATGTAGCAGTTCTCTTGTGACCATGAAGTAACCTTGAGGTTTTTAGTGAAGGGGTCCTATGGATAGATTGTTTAAGCTGGAAGGTTTCGGGTTTCCTGCAATAAAGGAGGCATCAAGGTTAGGTATTGCGGTTACTTAATAAAAACTTATTTCTTTATTCTTAACAGAATTTTGAACTTCAATTTTATTGGGGACTACAACATTCACAGCTAAAATATTACATTTTCTAGCTTCTTTTGCAGGAGTGGTCATGTGCCTTAATTATAGACAAGCAGAAGACACAGGGTGGAATTCTGGATGAACTCTTTAGAAGGAGCAATCTTAGGTATCACATGCCTGTTTTCTCCATCTCATTTCTTCTTCATTCCCTCCCTAGGAAATAATGCGATGGGTGGAGATGCAGCAGGTATCTGTGCTCTGGACATAAACAAACACAAGGGTGATCAACAGTGACAAGCGTAGAAAAACAGCAACCAAAAGGAGATCCAGACATTGCTGATGGCACGGAGTTCCCTTCCCAGCCATCTGCTGCTCAAAAGACACCACCCTTGACTGGAAAATGCATTATTCAACACCCCAACTAAGTGACTTTTGAAATAACACTTAGGCACTGAAAACAAAAATCTCACTATATAAAACGAATTGCCTTGGTCACTACTGTTCAGAACAACAACAATAAAAAGAAGCCTCCGGTTTGCTAGCCAACAGCAGCGTGTCCCTTCGTACGCTCCTTAAAAGCAACACTCTGACTTTGTCTCTTGCTTTGGATGTTTCATTTTGCTACTATGACTTTTTTAAAATTGCAAATATTTCCCCTGATAATTAGTATTGTGTGTCCCATTTAAGACATTCTTCTTTATCTTCAAAGTAGGAATATAACCTCCAGTGTTAGCATCTAAAGACTTAATATTTTCCCGTATATTGACAGATATCTAATCTATCTGATTTTGTTGTTTATTCGCGGAGTGATGAAATAGAAATGTTTGTTTTCTTCTTATCGATACACATTGTAGTTGTCCAGGTGCCACCATTTGCTCATTTGGAACAATGAGCAAAATTGTATTATGACTGAAGCATAATACACATTTTTGTATTTGCTCATTTAATATTATAAAGTAGCTATTGTTGAACACTGACTCCTGGTAGTGACCTAGCTGGTTTAAGAGAGCATCTCAAGAACAGATTTGAAACATTAAACACTAATGTTTTAAGACCTGATGAGTCCTGGGAAAACATCAAGAAAATTAATTATGAAAG
>NW_022104341.1:14079669-14081376 GCF_000313985.2 Echinops telfairi | reverse complement strand
ACACAATTGATGTATATATGGATTGTGACAAGAGTTGTATGAGCCCCTAATACAATGACTTTTTAAAAAAGCATGAAGAGAAGACAAAGAAATACAGAAAGTCACTGCATCAAAATGATTTGGTTGACTTTCAACCATTTCAAGAGGTCGCAGATAAAGGACTGGAAGCACATACTTTTCTTTGCCAAGAAATTGATAATAGAGCTATAGTGTCAATAGACTGGCAGACATCAATATTTGGCTGACTTCCAAAGAAAGTTGACTCAATAGAATGTGAAAATATAGGACAATATCATTACTATAACATATAAGTAAAACTTCGCCAAAGACAATGAAAAAATTGTTGCAGCTGTACATCAACCAGGAGCTGCCAGAAGTCCAAACTGGGTTCAGAAGAGGATGTAGAATGAGTGATACCATTGTTGAAGTCAGATGAATCTTTACTAAAAGCAAAGAATATCAGAAGAATGTTTCCTTTTTTCCCCAAAGATTATGCGAAGACATTCGACAGTGTGGATCATAACAAACTATAGCTAACTTGAAGAACAATGAGAAATCCATAATAATTCATTATACTCAGGCAGAACCTGTGTATGAACCAAGAGGCAGTCTTTCAAATAGAACTAAGGGATACATCATGATTTACAATCAGGAAAGTTTGGTGTTATGGTTGTATCCTTTTATCATACTTACCCCAATCTGTATCCTGAATAAATAACCTATCCATTATGAAGAAGATTCAAGTATTGGAATGTGAGGAGGAGTTATCAACAATCTGTGGTATCCAGATGATACAGCTTTGCTTTCTGAACACAAGGATGATTTGAAGGACTTGCTGATAAAGATGAAGGACTACAGGCTTCAGTGTGGATTGCCTCTTAATGCAAAGAAAATATAAATCCTCACAATTGGACCAATAGACAGCATCATGATAAATGGAGAAAATATTGAGGTTGTCAAGAAATTATTTTTCTCTTGGATCTACAATCAATGCTCATCAACATAGCAGTCAAGAAATTAAATGACACATTGCATTGAACAAATCTGCTGCACACGACCTCTCTCAAGTGCTGGAGAACCAAGAAGGGGCCTTGAGGACTAAGTGCACCTTGACCTATGCCATCGAACTTTCATGTGCCTCCTATGCCTGCGCCAGATGGACAGTGAATCAGGAAGGTCTCTGAAGAATTGATCCGTTTGAATTATGGTATTGCAATATGGAAAGTACTGTGGGATGCCAGAAGAGCAAACAAATCTGTCTCAGACAAAGGAAGGCTAATCTGCTCTTTAGAAGCGAGGATGAGGGGTCTCAGTCTCACATACTTTGAGCATGTCATCAGGAGAGACGAGGCCCTGGAAGAAGACACCATTCTTGGTAAAATAGATGTCAGCGAAGTAAAGAAACACCCTCAATAAGAGGAATTAACGCAGTTGCTGCAAACTGAGTTCAAATGTAACAGCTGTCAGAATGGCACAGGACCAAGCGGTGTGTCATTCTGATAGATGTAGCGTCCCTGTGAATCAGAACCATCTCGATGACCCCTACCAAGAACAACAACTCCGGAGACTCACTTTCCTTTCATCATGGCTTTCCAGTCTTGCTCACAGAGCTGTGCATCCAGTATGATGGCTTCAGTGGAGAAGGAGAACTGCTTCCCAAAACTTGATGTGAATTTGGCAAATATTCCTGCTATTCTTTCTCACTGG
>NW_022104341.1:14016606-14076380 GCF_000313985.2 Echinops telfairi | reverse complement strand
ATTTATAAATTATCAGGGGTTCTGGGGGAGGGGGGAGTGGGGAGAGAGGGGAAAAATGAGCTGATACCAAGGGCTCAAGTGGAAAGCAGGTGTTGTAAGCATGATGAAGTCAACATATGTAATATGCTGGACACAAATGATGTATGTACAGATTGTGATGAATTGTATGAGTCCCTAATAAAATGATTATTTAATAAAAAATGAGTAAATGAATAATGTAAAGTATAAATTAGGTAAAATATAAAACTAATTAAAAAGCTATATTAATTTGTACTTATAAAATGTAAAGTAATAAGTTTAATTATTAGTATTATAATAGGTGATGGGCCAGCAAGCCATTTTATTTCAGATGCAAGTACTAGCATCAATTAGAAGCATCAATTAAATCAATTAGCATCAATTTAAATAATTATTCTGTTAGGAAATACTGGGACATAAATGTAACAATGGAAGTATAAATTGTTTATTGGAAATACAACCAACACTAAGGAGATGTATTAAATTAAACCTAAAATACCTGAGTGGCATAACATGTTCATTGATTGAAATATCTGTATTTAAAATTTCTCAATATTCTACAGACTGATCTATAAATTAATTTAAAATTAATTAAAATTCCAACTTTTTGCATGAGGAAATAAAAACTTGCTTTTTAAGTATTGGTAAATATTCAGAATCTAATATAGTAGGCGACAGTCAGAGAAGTTGAACCTAAATATATCAAGATACAATAAGAAACAGAAATAGAGCACCAGCATATCTCAGAGCTATTGTGGGTTTTGTTCCAAACCACTATAAAGAGAATGTTGTAATACAGTCACACAAACATATACAATATGTTGATGCTATACTGTAATTTATTAAGTGTGCAATAGCATCATGAAAATGTTTGAAATATTTTTTTAAATTACCAAAATGTGACAGAGACTTTCAGGAGCCCCTAAAAAAAATTATCTTCAAGCACACTAGATTCTGTCTATCCACAATTTCCATTAAAAAGTATTAAGACACTAAATCATTTATAATTTGTAGTTGCCTCAGTAATCCAAAGGCTTTACTTTAAATACTGAGTAAACATACAAATGCTCTTTCAAAATAAATACAGACTCAAACCTTTATAAATTAAAAAATATTGTGATTTTTTACTCCATTTTTTGTACCACAGTACTATAAAAAGTAACAATCAATAATAGAAAGAAGAAAGGCAATAATCATATGCACAGAAACTGAAATAATACTACTTAAGAATAATAGATGAAATAAGATAATTTTAATATTCCTTGAAATAAATTAAAATGAAGTATTCCATAACTTTAGGATAACAGCAAAAGCAATTATCAGAGGGCAATTATAATAGTCACTCTACAGATTAAAAAGAGGAGAAAACAAAATCAATAACTACACCCAGAAACTTCAACAACTAGAACAAAGACAAAAAAATAAACCTTTAATCACAGGAGAAAACAAATCATAAAGTTAAGAGCAGAAATAAATCAATAGGAAACCAAAAAGTTATAGACAAAATCAACAAGAAAGGAAGTAGCAAATGAGAAGATGGAAATGTCAAAACTTAGAGATTAAAGGGATGACATCACAACAAAACCAAGCGGAATGAAAAGAATTCACACTTGCTGGAATATAATATATTTTGTTTTATTAACATTTTAATTAAATGTCTATGGTATTAATCAATAAAAACATTCATTTTTAGATTTAAAAAAATTTAAGATAAAATTTTTATTCATTTATATTAGTACTTAACTAGAAACAAGGCTATTTAGGTTTTTATTTATCTTATTTCTGTTATTTGTAAGTTGTTTTTTTCTTCAAGGAATTTATTGTTTAAGTTCGGTAATTCATTTGTGTATTTTTGTGATGCGTTGAATTACTTGATATGGCTCTTCTAATCACAGTCTTTGTAACACCCAAGAAACGACTGGGAGGCACTCTTCAAATCAGCTGCAGAGAAACCTAATGAAGAGAAGGTGGGTCCGTTTGCTATCATGCTGCATTCAACATGAGCCACCACCGAGGCAGGATTGAGGGTTCCCCTTTTCATTAAGGTTGGTTCGGGGTTGGGTTCCTTTTTTTTGCCCTTGGGTTCCTTTGGGTTAATTCCAGGGGCCTTTTTTTTTTGCCTTTGGAGGGGGGGCAGAGATTTGATAGAGCAATATCACAGGCAGACCCAATGCATGAGACAGAGTTGTGACATTAGTGGTATGAAAGTTAAGTACGTTTGGGCATAATACTCTTTTTCGGAGTGGATGCCTCTAGTCACTTAATAAGGACAACTTATTTTGCTGACTCATGGAGCTAAACATTTTAGGACTGATAATTTTGATGGCGTGGAACGCCCTTTGGGCATGTATCCACAACACGAAACGCTTTACAACATTGTCTGAGCAGGACAGATGATAGAGTTAGTAGATGAGAGGCCAAAGACGAGAGATTGGTGAATGGCATGGCTGATGAGTTGTCCTTACTCTTAAAACTGTTTTTCTGGTACTGAATTGTTACATGTTGATTTCCATAGTAAACCCAATATTAGGGACTGCAGTGAACTAAGGAATCAGGCAGAGAAGTAGAGTGCGCCTCTCAGCAGACAACTTGTGTCAGAACGGTAGAGAAGGTTGAAGAATGGAGGAATGTCTGACTCTGTCCTTCAAATTGGTGTTGGGTTGATGTGTTATTTCCTTCTTGTGAGGAAGCCAGGCTTGCCCCCCACATGCCTATTATCACTGATGGCAGAAGTGGGACTCCATGGATACAGAGTCAGGGAAACATGGGATTTCATAAGCAAAAAAAAAAATGAAGGGTCTTAGGAAGTGGAACTTTGGATTATTAGATGTCTTCTGGGGCTGTTAGCGATAAGGACTGAAAGGATAGTGAGATACGATGATGAAGACTAAGAAAGAAAATCTACTCCTGAAGGGACCTGGAGCAAAAACAAGATTGGTTAAACAAATGCCTATCTTTTCTTTTCTAAAAGTTTTATAGCTATATAAATATATGCATATGCATATAAAATGTTCATTTACGGTGTAAGGATTAAGATGCTTTTAAAATTTTTATTTATGCTTGGCCTGTTGAATCTTATTGCTCCAGTATTATTATTGGACAATCTTAATATAATTACTCTATTGAATGACTTCTGCAACTTTATCAAAAATCACTTGGTTATACGTACGACTATTTTTTGGGTTCTCAATTATTTTCTCTTAATTTCTGTGAGTTTTCCTACACATTATTACTCTAACTATATAATAAGTCTTGAAATCTGGTACAATGATTTTCCCATTTTATTTTACTTTTTCAGATTTATTTCAGCTATTGTGGTTGAATCATGTTTCCATATACATTTTCGGATAATCTTGTGAACATTAATAGTAACCCTACTTAAATAGAAATTGCTTTAAATCTATGTCATTTGGGGGAGAACTAGCTTCTCTGTGTTAAATTTTCTTTCTTCATTTCTATCATCATTATTATGGGCCTCAGCTAGCAAATCTTGTACATATTTAGCTAAACTTATAATTTACAACTAAATATTTCATATTTTAGCAATTTCAGTACACTGTTTTAAATTTGTGTCTGTTTATGTATAATATACATAATTAAAATTGATTTATGTACATTGATCCTGAATCATTTAATTTTCTGTACTCACATCACATAGGATATTTTTTATTCTGTAAGTTCCTAGGTAATTTATACATTGTTCTTTCCTATCTCTGTGTTTTACTTCTTTTCTTTCTGTACCTTAATTTCCAACACCAGATTTAGTACTTGTTTGTAAGTGTGATATGAGCAGACAATCTGGCCTTCCTTTTGTCCTAGGGGTAGGGGTGGTTTGGGGAGGTATTGTAAATATATCAGCTTTAGGTGTTTTATAAATATCCATGATTGAAATAAAGAAATTGCTCCTATTCCTGATTCTCAGAGAGTCTTTATAATGCATAACTGTTTGCAAAAATATCACAGAGGAGGATTATATCTGACCTCTGACTTCCCTATTGCCAAGAGCCAGAGGACCGATAAGGCTCTACCTTCCATCCTTCTTTATCTATTCTGATGCCAAGCATTCCTCCACAACATTCTCTCTATGCTGGTTTCAATAATTCACTGCAATTGCCACACAGAACTCACAGACAATCTTGAGAGGTTATAAGCACAGACAACAGGCTAGAATTAGTAAACAGTAACTAGTCTTAAGTCCACCTCATTCCCTCTCCTCAGCTTCTCAGACACGTGATCCCTTGACTTCTGCCTCAGGGTCCAGGAAGCCCACAGCTGCTCCGCCTTACACTTGTGGTTTCCACCACTTCAACCAAAGATCTCAAACGTTCGCTACTTCTTAGAATCCTGGTTCTTTTCTCTGTTTTGTTGGCAGCTCTTAGTCACAGAGATCATGCTTGTTGATCACTTTGTTGTAGTATATTAAAATGCTTCCAAGCTATGCATAAGGTTTTCAGCGCTTATTCCTGCTAGGTGGGGAGCCAAGTCCTTCTTTCTTGTCTCTTATTAGTCTGGAAGTTGGACTGAAACATGTTGCTTTTGGGTGACCCTCCTGGCATCTGAAATACCTGAGACACCGTTTCCAGTATCCCAGTAACACACCAGTCACCACACTACGACAGAGTGATCGACAAGCATGGCTTCCCTGCCTGCCTTTATTATTGTGGTTAAATGAATACCACCACCCTGTGACAAATCTTATTTTATTTCCTATCTTTGTGTCTTAACTCTTATGATTTATAACTTTTCCTAACATTTTATTGAATTACACAGTTTCTTCTGAATTTATTAATTTAATACTTATAGGCCTTTGCCTTTTTCTAGACAAGGAATTCCTTTTCTGCTCAATATTTCCTAATTTTCTTCCTAATTTTCCTCCTTTTTTTAATGGTCAGAATATCAGTCCTGTAATTAGTATTCAAATGCCTAGAATGGCCAATAGACATGAAGCGAACCAGATTCAAGCAAATCAACAGGGAGTGGTGGAGGGCTCAGTAAATTAGAGAATGCAAGCCCCCCTTTAAAAATGCAGTGGGTAATTATTTTCATTTGGTCTAAACCCTCAAAAAATTCAAGAGACGATATAAATTATTTTTTATAGGTTAACAACTAATTAAAAAGTGGGGGCACAAAAATGGAAAGGGTGCTGTGTGAGTTGACATTTTTCGGGCCAAACAACACAGATCTGAGGACTAGGTTTGGTGTTTTCTAGATTATGTCTTCGACTATAATCGCTTTAACAACGATATCTCCCAGAGAGTTTAGGGGTTATTATGCAAATACATCTCCTAGTGGTTCACATTAATACCCTTAGGTAGCTCTGAAGATCAAGTCAATTTATGGTACAAACATGGCTTGAGTCTTTTTTCAGCTCCGTTTGGCAAATAGCTCCCCCTGGCTCATAGAGTCGCTGCCCAGCTGAATGCTGGCAGCAAGGCAGAGCTCCCCTGAAGTGTAGGACCTGGGACAACCGCCCAAATCACAAGTTCCTGGGGCTGAGTCTGTCTCTGTTGAATAGCTTATTATGCCACGAGCGGCTCTAGCTCTGCAGCTGCCTCTACAGAGACCACTCAGTGCATCTGTCCGGCAGTCTGCAGGCATCAATACTACTGTTATCTTAGGTACGGCGATTTTATTTCCCTCAATATGTTATGTACTCCATTGAGCAATATTGGACTTTTTTGTCTGCATGAGTTAGATTTTGAGACTAAGTCATCAGCAAGCGCTTTCAATTGTCTTCCCGATGATTGCTTGTTTCTATTTTGGGGATTGCCCTATCTCTGAAGCGCTGCTTTGGATTTTCAATTTAGGTGGTCAGACCTGTGTTTCTCTTCGCAGCAGAAGTTTAAGTAAGTCTCCGAGGCAGGCCTACTGCTTGATGCCGTATTTCTAAGGTCTTAGGCCAGGGTGGGCAGCAGCCTGCAGAACCTTCAGTCTGTTTCACAGACAGTTTCAGAAGTAATCCGAAAATTTAGTGATGTGGTAAGATATGGCTGGGGGGGAGCCAAACAACGAAACAAATCATTAAAAAATACCCTTCTATACAAACTTCAAAGGAAAGGGAAAATGCTACTCCTTTTTGGTTTTATTCTCTTTCAAGAAGTGTTTTTTGAGAGGAGGGTGCTTCTGAGAATGACTGTATAACTATTATGTGGCACACCTTTTCTCACTCAGTGTAAGGAGCTGGGAAACTTCTGTGGATTTGTTGATTCTCAGATTAAAGGAGATTTACACCTGGATGCTTTCCTGAGTCCTCGATCAAGGTTAGAACTGCTGCTGTAGATTACTTCAGCTTCTACTGGGTTGTTTACCACACCGGTCATCATTTATTTCTATTCATTTTTTATTTTGTTAATGCCTTCCGTACTTTTAAAGTTCTACAATTGAAGGATTGTGTCTATTTTACTCCGGACTGTGCTCCACCCACAAAAGGGTGGGGGGAGGAAGTTCTTTTCTGCTGAACTTATTACACTTTTATAAATACTTATTTTTCAATTTTAAGCTGCTATCTGTCCATTAATATTTCATCCCTGTGGTTCCCCATTACCATTTTTGCATACAAAATTAATCCACTTTACTCCCAAAAGTCAGAATTTATTGGTCACCTTCTTGCTTTCCTTTTTACTGTGTTTCTTGTCTTCATACCAAAAATATAAAGCAGTAGATATAACTAATTAAATGGTCAACAATTTAATTTCAGATGATAGATTTAAGAAGCAACTGTCCTTGTGTATAGATTGGCAAAGTGAGGTCTAGAAATCTAACATTCCTAGCAATGCAGCCAAAATCATTCTTGTTGAAGAACATGGGGTTTATCATAAGCAACTACATTGTATAAATTTAATTAACCATACAATATTAATATTAAATTAATCTGAAAATAATAAATTTAATAAATATTAAATATTTAACACATATGATTAGAACAAATTTTAGAACTTTGGGGACAAACATTATTCTCTTACTGGATAAGCAAACTATAACTGATAAAACAGCAGCATATAATTCAAATACATATTCAATTAAGGGTTGAAATTGTGCTAAACTCATGTTTATATTGTACCAATTCAGAAATTAGAATAACAATTCCACTAGAGTAGTCAGGGTGAAAAATGAAATGTAGAATTAAAAAATATATATAATTTGGAAATGCATAAAGTATAGATAAAAGATACTGACCAAAACACAATTCAAAATCAATAGCTGAATCAATCCCAGGTGTTCTGGCAGGGTTTGCCCGTGTGGCCTCCTACAACTTCACTGCATCCTGCTTCTGAATACATTGCACATGCTCACAGCCAAAGTCAACCAATCAGCCAATGCTCAGAGTCAGATGTTGTGCTTCTCAATCCTGTCAAACTCTTTGATTTCATTAAAAGCCCTATTTGATTTTTACAGTTATTTTATAAAACTATATATTTGGGTACAGTAAAAATTGTTCAGATGAAAAGGGGTGCCCAGTGGAAAAAGTTTAAGAAGCCCTGGAATAGATTGGAGATTCTGTGTGCACAGAGTAAGAATGGGGTAAATAAATTAAGGAGGGATAATTAGAACATTGATTTAGAAAACACTTACATTTGCATACTAGTAATTCAGTTTTAAGGCAAGAGTGTCGTGAGAAACATGTTGAATCAAAGATTGGAAAATCCTGTGAATTAAAAGTAATGAATGAAGGCTAAAGACTGGTTTGATTTTTGCCAAGTATTACAGATAGCCTTTTTAATAATTTCCTTTAAGTATTTCTAAAGTTAATTTTATAGTAGAAATGAGAACTCTCTTTAATCCATAACTTTAAAAATATTGTTCAAAATATACCTAGGCAGGTAGGGATGGTAATGGTGGAAAAATTAAAAAAATATTTTTTTTTACACTATATTCACTATCAGCACATTTGATAGAAATAAGAGTTGGTGATGTAGGAGGAGGTTTAACCCATAGGTTTAAAAATGTAAATACCAAAGCCTTTTGTCCCGGAGAACAACTTGGCTTTGGGTGTGGTGAAAGCTTGTCTGGGAGCACTTGGACGTTCTGCCGCACTGCGACCACACTCAGCCAGCAAGATTTCAACATGCTCCAGGTTCAGGGCCCACCAAGGATAATATCGAAAGTCAGGTTAGATATTTTGCTGTAATATTCCTTGAGTTTCTGCTAAACTTACCATGTTTTCTTTGTCTTCTAAGCTAAATTCTTCGCACGATTGCTTTCAATGATGTGCCACCCTAGAAGGCAACATTATTAAAAACAAGAGCCACCTGGTGGAGCCTGGTAGTTAGGTCACAACAAATTGGTTCTAATTGAGATAAACTATGTACAACAGATGAAATGTTGTCTGCTTCTGTGCTAGCTTCATAATTGCGGTTATATTTGAGCCCATCGTTGCAGCCATGGTATCAATCAACCTTGCACAGAGTTGTCCTCTGTTTCTATTCCTCTCCACCAAGCACGATCTTTTTCATGGACTGGGCTCTCCTGATAACGTGGTGAGGTGGAGAGTGGGCAAAGTTGCAAACCACTTCTTATTGTTGTTCGGTGGCATCAAGTCCAGGGACTGGTTTCTCCTTCCCAGATAGATGGTAGGCCTTTTGGCAGTCCCGGGTACTTTCGTATTCTTCTCCAGAACCACGATTCCAGTGCACCAATCCTTCTGCAGTCTTCCTTATTCCATACCAAACTTTCATGTGCATACGAGCGATTGGCACATACTTTGTTTTGGGTCAGGCACATGCTAATCTTCAAAGTAACCTTCTTGCTCTTCAACACTCCAAAGAGGTCTTGGGTAGCAGATTTGCCTAATGTAACTCATGTTTTGATCTCCTGACTGCTGCTTCCACGTGCATTGTGTACTCAAGCAAGACAAAATCCATGAAAACCTCCACCTTGTCTCCATTTATCATGGTGTTATTAGTATAGTTGTGAAGATATTATTCTTCCCTACATTGAGTCATAATCCTTATTGAAGACTGTAACCCTTGATCTTCATCAGCAAGTGATTAAAGTCCTCCTCCTTTAAAGCCAGAAAAGTGGTGTCCTCTGCATACACAGGTTAGCAGGTTGTTAATAAGCCTTCTCTCAATCAATTGCCACATTCTTGTTCATATAATCCAGCTCCTCTGATGCTTTGTGCCACATGCAGATTAACTAAGTATGGTGGGAGGATACAGCCAGATGCCTGATTTTAAACCACACAGTATTTCCTTGTTCGGTTGCACAATTGCTAATGTGTTAGTCTGGATACTTTAGAGAAACAAATCCACAAAAACTCATATGTATAAGAGAGAGTTTTATATAAAGGGTAAGTGCACATCAAGAAAACATCCCAATCTAGTGCTGCCCAAGCCCACAAGTCCAACATATATCCAACACCAATCCACAAAGTCCTCCTCCATCTCACAAAACACACGCAATGATGACGACTGGAGAAGGAAAGCCGAGTCAGTGAATGTGTAAGCCCCTCAGTGCAGGCAAGGGTCTCCACACTCTGCTCCAGCACCTCGGGATGCATCAGGATAGGTCCATGTGGCTTCTCCTCAGGGATGTCTTGCAGGAAGTGAACCTTGCCAGTTAAAGGAGTGAACTGGCTAAGGCAGCTGCACCCTGGTCTGACCATCAGAAAGCATGAGACCCAAGAACTGGAAAGGTGAAGCTCACTGAGACATTTATCCCTCCACCTTTCAATTAACCCCACATGTGTTTATCTGCCAGGTTGACACAATGAACTTTAACTATTTCAACTGCCTCTTGCTCCATGTGTGAGCAGAATTTGGTGTCCTGGAATAGCTACTCTTCGCAAGGCTATCCAGAGCTTGTAGTTATCCACACAGTCAATGGCTCTGCAACAAAAACTTCTTAGACAAAACCAAACACTTTGGGGTATTTAGTCCCTAGGCATGAGGTCTCAGGACCAGAGTCTGTGAGTTCAATTGACATAGCATAATTCATAAAGCCAGCATTTGTCCTACTGTGGTATCTTGTTTTTTAACTATCATGCTGGAAGCAATATCCCTGGTATCCAAAATATCAGCAGGCTCACCCAAAGTGAACAGATTTCACAGGAGCTTTCAGACTAAGAACAGACAACAATGAAGGAATCAGCTTCCCACGTTGGAGGAAGTGGCCACTTAAAATCGTATGTATAGAATGAAAATGCCTAAGTTACTGAAGGCCTGGTGAACAGAAGCTGAACCTTGTTGGAATAGTACTGGAGGATGGCCCTGTTGGGTCAGCAGGCACCGGAAATATGACTGATGGGAAGCTGTTTGCTCAAAGTCGAGTCACCCATGATGACTTGAGTGGAGTAGGCCCCTGGGAGTGGAGCCTTCTGGATCTTTATTAGCGGATGGGTCACAACTCTTGGTAAACTGAAACCTCTGCAGAAACTACTAAAAGTTAGAACCTGGAATGCATTATGTATGAATCTAGGAAAATAGGAAGTCATAAAAAGTGAAAGGGAACTCATGAAGATTGACATCCTATGTGTGGATGAGCTGAAATAGAATAGCATTGGCCATTTTTAATTAGATTTTTTTAATTTACTATATCAAGAATGACGAAATCAAGAGGAAAAGCTTTGCATAAATTGTGAAAAAGGACATTTTAAGGTCTATTTTGAAGCACAGTGCTGTCTGTGATAGAATTATATCTATCTGCCTTCAAGAAAATCCAATCAATATAAATATATTTAAATTTATGCACCAACCATAAAATGTAGTAATGAAGAAATTAAAGAATTCTACCAATGTCTTCAGTCAGAAATTGATCAATTATGTAATCAAGATACATTGATAATTATTGATTGGAATGCAAAAGTTGGCAACAAAAGGAAGGTACAATAGTTGGAAAACATGGTCTTAGGGATAGAAATGAAGCTGGAGATTTCATGATAGAATTTGACAAGACGAATAATTTGTTGACAAAAAATACCGTTTTGAACAACACGAAGGAAAACAATACTCATGTCTCCAGACAGAATACAAATAAATCAACTTTACTCCATCTGTGAGAAGAGATGACGGGGAAGCTCAATACCAGCAGCTAAACCCAGGGCAGGGCTATGTTTGGGACAGACAATCAATTGCTTTGATATAAGTTTAAGTTGAAGCTGAAGAAAATTAAAAGAGCCCATTAGAAGCAAAATATGAACCCAAGTTCATATTTTGAATTTCAAGAACATCTCAAGATAGATGTTCTGCATTGAGCATTAATGACAGAAGATCTGACAAGCTAAGGGAGGATATCAAGAACATAATTCATGAATTTAAAGAGGCTTTTAAAAAGACAAAAATGGAAAAAGACCAAAATGAATGTCAGATGAGACACTGAAACTTGCTCTTGATCACAGATTAGGTACAGCAAATGGGCAAAATTATAAAGTCAAAGAGCTCAATTGAACATTTCAAAGGGCAACAACAGAGGCAAGGAAATAGTATAATGAAATATGCAAGGAACTAGAGTTAGACAACCACAAGGGTACAACACACTCAGTATACTTTAAACTGAAAGAAATCAATCTTCTGTTTCATAACAAATACCTCCAGATTATTGAAACATTCCATGTGAAAAATATTAAATAATGCAGGTAACATCGGCTATCAAAAGATACAGCATCTGGTGTCTTAAAGGCTTGAGGGTAAACAAGCAGCCATCTAGCACAGAAGTATCAAAGCCCACACCGAAGAAGCACACCATCCTGTGTGATCATGAGGTGTCAAAGGGATCAGGTATCGAGCATCAAGGAACAAAAATCACATCATTATTTATGAGGGGGAGTGCAGAGTGGGGACCCAAAGGCCATTTGTGGGCAACAGGACATCACCTTACAGAAGAGTTTCGGGAGGAGACGAGCCAGTCAGGGGGCAGTGTAACAATGATGAAACATACAACTTTCCTCTAGTTCTTAAATGCTTCCTCCCCACAACTATCATGATCCCAATTCTACCTTACAAATCCAGCAGGCCCGGATGATGTACACTGGTGCAGATTGGAACTGGAAACAGGGACTACAGGACAGATGAACTCCTCAGGTCCAGTGGTGAGAGTGGTGATACTGGGAGGGTGGAGAGAAGTTGGGGTAGAAAAGGGGAACCTATTACAAGGATCTACATAAAACCTCCTCCTTGGAGGTCGGTCAACAGAAAAGTGGGTGAAGGGAGACATTAGACAGTGTAAGATACGACAAAACAATAGTGAATTTTAAATTATCCAGGGTTCAGGAGGGAAGGGGGAATGGGGAGGGAGGGGAAAAATGAGGAGCTGTTGCCAGGGGCTCGAGTGGAAAGCAGATGTTTTGAGAATGATGATGGCAACAAATGTGCAAATGTGCTTGACACAATGGATGTATATATGGATTGTGATAAGCATTGTAGGAGCCCCCAATAAAATGATTAAAAAACATAAATTAATAAAAAACAATGGAAATAATATTCAGTTACTGTACCAAAAAGAAGTGGTCAACATTCAATCATTTCAGGAGGTAGCATAAGAGCAAGAGCCAATGGTGCTGAAAGTAGTTCAAGCTTCACTGAAAGCATTAGCCAAAAAACAAAACTCCATGAATGGATGATATCCCAATTGAAATATTTTAACAGGCAAAGAAAGTGCTCATTCATTTTTGCCAAAAAATTTGAAAAATAGTTACTTGGCCAACTGAGTGGAAAAGATCTTTTTTTGCCCATTCCAAAGAAAGATGACCCCAAAGAATTCTCAAATTACAGTACAATATCATTGATATCCCGGGCAAGCAAATTCTGCTGAAGATTTCCCCAGGTTGGTTGCAACAGTACCGTGACTGGGATTTGCCAGAGGTTCGGACCGTATTCAGAAAAGGTCATGGAACATGGGATATCATTGCTGATGGCAGCAATGGTTGAAAACTGAGAATACAAGAAAGGTGTTGTTGTAGGTAGGTTTATTATGACAACCTGGCCAATAAACACATGTGGGCTTAATAAGCTCACAGTTTAATTGAATGGCAAAGAGATAAATGGCTCACAAGCTTTGCCTTTCTATCTCTTGCTCTCTGAAGATCGGACCAGTGTGCAGCTATCTTAGCTATTTCTCTGCCTCAACTTGCAAGCTACACTACTTTTGGGATGCCCAACCCGTGGACTGTGTCACTATAGTCTGAGGTTCCTTTAAGACCTGTGTCACTACACTGCTGGTATATATGTCACTTGATCTGGGGACTATTGGACCCTGTCAGCTGGCTGACTTGGTTATTTGCCCTGCTGTTTGCTTCCTGTGGCCAAACTGCCTGTATTGCTCTACAGAAGACTCATCTGTCTGCTTCCTTGACTTGCATCCAGCAGCCCTCATGAGTTGAAGGACTGCCAATGTATTAACTGTCTCACAGAAGTGAATTGAACTGAGCCATTTGTACTGCTCTGTGGACTAATTAGCTGTTCGTTTCTTATGTTGTATCTGTCTATCTATCTGTCTGTCTATCTATCTATCATCTCTCTATCT
Source organism: Echinops telfairi (assembly GCF_000313985.2). Taxonomy (NCBI): domain Eukaryota; kingdom Metazoa; phylum Chordata; class Mammalia; order Afrosoricida; family Tenrecidae; genus Echinops; species Echinops telfairi. The sequence goes on along the minus strand of NW_022104341.1, from coordinate 14,062,904 downwards.
ATCTATAAATTATAAGTGTCCTGGTTTTGTTTCCAGAGAATCCTGACTAACATAGATGTTTACATTTGTTTTATTGTCTATGCCACGGGCATTTGACTGTGTGGATCATAAACTCTGGATGTCCTTGATAAGACTGCTGAAAGGACACAGAGATCTGTCTTGGGAGTAGTAAAGCAGAGTGCACCTTAAAAGCAAGATTGCAAGGAGAAAGACATCATGCTTGGTAAAGTAAAGGGGGAGAGGAAGAGGGGAAGGCCTTCAAGATGGATTGTCACAGTGACTACAAAAATGAGTTCAAGCATAGGGACAATTGTGAGCATGGTGCAGGACTGGTCAGCGTTTAGTTTGCTGTGGATAGTGTTGCTATTGGTGGGAAAAGACTCAATGCCCCTCAGAACCACAACAACAGCAATTCGCAAGGGCAATTTCTACATTTTTTACAACCTACTTGTTGAGTAGCTTCTAGGGTCTGTAATGCTTGTTAACTAAGTAGTGACTATTATTCTATTCCAATTTGCATTAAAGAAAAGGGATGAAAACCTAGAGTCACATATATTAAAAAAAAAAATTGGTCCAATGGACCCAAGGATCAGACAAACAATTACAGACAGCCCTGAGACCAGAAAAAATGTAGAATGGACCAGATACTGTTACCAACTGCTCTGCAAAGGCCTGCTGGATAGAGTGAGGAAAATATGGAACAATGCTAAAATTAATGAAAGAGACCTGACTACTGGTTGGCTAGAGACTGACTGTAGCAGTTCACCAACAAGGAGCTGCGAGAGGTTTCGGCCAGAATCAGGAGAGGACATGGAACAAGGGATATATCATTGTTGATGCCAGATGGATCTCAGCTGAAAGCAGAGAACACAAGAAAGAGGGTGATTTGTGTTTTATTGACTATGCCAAGGCATTTGACTATGTGGATCAAACTATGGGTAACCTTGATTAGAATAGGAATTTGCAGAATATTTCATTGTGCTCATTCAGAACATGTACATGGCTCAAGACACTGTTATGCAAACAGAATAAGGGAATACTGCATGGTTTACACTAAAAAAAAAAAGATTTGGGACATGGCTACCATCTCACCATACTTATACTCTGTATACTGAGAAAATAATCATATAAACAGGCTTATATTAAGAAGAATGTGGAATCAGGATTGGAGGAAGGCTTTTTAACAACCTGTGATGTGTCATTGATAAAACCTTGCTGGCTGAAAGCAAGGAACACTTGAAGCACTTGCTGATGAAGATTGAGGATTGCAGCCCTCCCTATGGGTTACAACTCAATGTAAAGAAAACCCAAATCCTTACAACTGGACCAGTAAGTAGTGTCATGATACAGGGAGAAAAGTTCAAAGTTGTGAAGGATTTTGTCCTTCGAGGGTCCACAATCACTGCTCAGGGAAGCAGCAGGGAAGATATCAGAAGATGAGTTGTGTTGGTTAATCAGCTGCACAAGACCTCTTCAGAGTCTTGAAGAACAAGGATCTTACCTTAAGGACTAAAAGTATGCCTATCCCAAGCCTGGTCTTTTCAGTTGCTTCAGATGCATGTGAAAGTTGGACGTTGAATAAGGAAGACAGAAGAAAAAGAAATGCATTTGGATTGCGGTGCTAAAGAATATTGAAAGTACCCTGGACTGCTGACAGGACAAACTGATCAATCTTGGGGAAAGGAGAAGCCAGTCCCTGAAGAAAGACATTCTATTTGGGACCATGCAAAGTAGAGCGGAAGCACAGAAGGCCCTCCAGGAGTGACACTGGCTGCCAAGGGAGCACCAGCATGGAACAGTGGTGAGGCTGGTGCAGGACCGGGCAGTGCTTGGTCTTTTATGCATAAGGTCACGATGGATTCCCTGACTGGATGGCGCCTACCAACAACAGAGATTGATGGAATGACCAAGGCTGATCCTTCATCACCCTTCACCTCTGCATTACAGAAATAGGCATTTAAAATCAAAGCGGCAACATGTACACAAAGACAAAGTGCAGAGGGTGAGGGAAGGAGGAGGAACCGAAGCGGGAATCACAGGGCGGAATGAGCTGAGTGCTTCAGGGAAGGAATGGATGCGATCGATGGGTTGAAACAAAATGTGTATTAAACTGTTGAATGAAAAGCTGATGATTTGCTCTATAAGCCTTTCCCCAATTCATAATAAGAAATTAAAAAATACATATCAAAATAATTAAATGTGAAAATTCATAAGGAGCATTATCAAATGCATTAAAATGAAATATAAATAAATACAAAAAGTGTGTTTTCCCATGATTTTCATGGATACGGGTAATAATACTTGAAGAGGACAATTTATTTGAAGAGGACAATTTATTTGAATAGTTTAATGATCATGGATATATGTGTGCTAAGACTGGGAGAATTTCATACTGAAGTTATTTAAAAACACCTCTTTTTCAACAGTCGGGTACTTTTATTAAAGTGTGGGAAACCCTCTGGCACAGTAATAAAATTGTGTGACTTCTAACCACTGCGTCAGCTGTGCAAACCAGCAAAGCTGCTCCCAACCATATTTCCAACTTTGGAAACTCCGTGGAGCAGTAAACGTTCTATCGGGCTGCTAGGAGTTGAACTTGGCTGGATGGCAGTGGGTATGGTTATCACAGTGTGTGCTAGCTAACTTTCTGCTCCTGAATTTCCTTAGAAAAAGTCATCTGGGTTTTTTTCCCCTGTTTTAGTTCTGTCTTTTCTTCTAGAGAGTTTCTTTCAGACTAAGTTTTCACTAAAGCAGAAGACATCGTTTCAGAGATAACTTTGTGAGTGAAAAGGAAATTATATCTTTTTTTTTTACCCTCTCATTGGTTCTCCCTAGATCTGTTGATCAGCTCTCCCTTTGTTAAGCAGATGAGTTACATAAAAACAGCTCAGAGACATCAGGAATCCTAATGCTTCAGATGACAAAGCTTCTGATTATGATACCAATTTGCAAAGTGTGAAGGATTCTTGCTGTGAATTCTTACAAAGTAACTGATACAGGATACAATACTCTCCTATCACTGAGAGTTTGCCTGCAGCTGCTTTATTTGAATGAAATTAACTAGAGTTGGCTGGAATATCTTTTGTTTTCATACATTTTCAATGTTTATTTTGTGGTTCATCTCTTTTTGTTACAGATGAAAATTGTATATGAAAGTAGCTAATCAGAAGCCTTATGCTGATGGCAAGGCAAGAGTATTTTTACTGCTCTTTATAATATGAAATTATGAGATGATTAAGTGAAAAAATAGTTTAAGTAATATTATGCACCTTATAGACTTTATGTTTTACAGACCTTTATTTAAGTTTACTTACAAATATATTATGAAAAGGATTTCATGTAAATCTTCTGAGATAATTTTAGCAAACTCAGCATACATTTCATAGATTTACCCTACTTTATTGATATAAAGTTTCTTATATGTACACATAGACGTTAGAATATTGCAAAGTCTATGCTTTTAGGTAAAATTGTTGTGTATGTAACAGGGCCATTAACGTGAACATTGTCAATCTGATACATAGTGTACTTAGACATTAAAGTCAGAGTGAATCATCCATGGGAACAGTTCAGGTATCTTAAGAATTATTCCTGTATTCAGGTATGATATGTTTCCTTTTATTGTTAATGTATACAAGAATAAGAAAAATCATCAAGAAAATGTCTCAAAATCTGCCCAAACCTTAACGGGCCAGAATTTTCAAGATAGCTCATTTATCAGTTTCATGGACACAATGAATTATTTCTAAAGTAAAATAAAGTCTCATAGACTGAAATAAAACATGTCAGGATGCATGATAATCAATATGAGCATGTAACTAATATCTTTGCTTTATGTGAGGTGCCTATTCAGTGCTTTCTGTGGTAACAGCAACAAAGTCAAAGGCCAAGTTGTAGGTGATGGCCGATATTGAGGATTTGGTTTTTTTGCGTGAGAGTTGTCTGCCTGCATCTGTATTCCTTATATAAAGAACACTTTTGTAAAGAATTTTCCTTGGTAGGCAGAACATTAGGCCTAAAACTTAAATTAGCCCAGAGTTTTAGCCTTGCGGGTATATTGATACAGGTAAACTGGGTTTATGAAAAATATTTTTGTTTTTATTATTAACTACAGGGATATTTTTATTTAAACCTACATTTCTGATAGAATGATGTTCAAAAAATTACAGTCATAGTGTCACTTCCTCTGACAGGGACAGCCCTCCATCATCCACATACCTCCACCCTCTTAGTGACACTGCTGCTGTGGACCTACTGGCTTTAGAAGTGATCTACTACCCGATGTTATCCTGATATAGGTTAAAGGCAGGCTCATCGCTCTTTGGCCCCTGGTTATTCCAGTTGATTTTCTCTTCTCCCTGGAACCTCATGTAAACCCTTCTCAAGATCCTTACAAATAGTGATATCACAGAAATGAATAGACCGAGTTATTTGCAAACAAACGCGGATGGTAAGGACACTGTGGGAGTTGACTAAGGACTACATTTTAACTGAGAAGAGTGATTCTTGAGGAACTAACCACAATATAGGGTGATAATGAAAATGAACCAGCTAAGGACCCCAATGTAACATCACTTAATCCACATCCTTTCGGTATTTCCTGTTTCCATTCCTTCTTGTCTAATCCTCTGAATTCTTTCCTTGGCTAAATGCTGCCCATCTATCCCAAATGGTTTAATATTCTAAGGCGTGTATCTCTCCCTAATGTTTTTGCTACTTTTAAGGACTTAACTATATTTTGATTGAAAATTAAGCCATAGAGTTTATAACAAGTTATTTTCATATGTAATCATTACAGTCGTGTGTAAAGTATAATAGGCAATACAAAGTTGGAGTCATGCTAAGACTGTTTATTTATTTCATTGAGACTTGCTGGATTTTCCAATTTTATTAAAGCCAAAATTTTGTTTCTTCTTTTTGATATATATATTCTTAATGCAGGGCAACTGTAACTGCTAAGATGTATCCAGTTGGTGAATCTAAATATTTTAAAATGGTTAAATAGTCATTTCTTCTTTTCTATGGATTTATACTTATCCTTTCTCCTTACAGTTTTTATTACCCTACTCCAAATCTGGAACCCTTGGTGCTGTAGAGGTCGGTTGCAATCTGCAATGTCTGATGTTCAAAACCACCAGCCGCTCTGCAGGAGAGAGAGGGTGCTCTACTCCCATAAGCAGGTACATTCTCAGAACCTCACAGGGGGAGTTCTGCCCTGACCTAGAAGGTTGCTGTGAGTGGGTATTGACAGGATGACAGTGAATTCGATTTTTTAACAGTACAAACATGTATTATCTCCATTTAAAGTTTTGCAACAGAATCTTGGTATTAGGCTCATATCGGACTCATCTCATAAATCCATGCAGCAGAGCTTTAAAATCTCCAAAATACTTATTTTTCCGACACATCATTTTCTATTTAACTTTGCCTCAAGAACCAAGATTAATTGACTATGATCCATTAAAAACCCTGTGACTTTCCATTTCTAACTTGTTGATGTTTTACTTCGTGCTGGGAATTGTTGAAAGAATATTCAATTAGGGATACATATATCTTGAGTGTGTGAATATGTTTACCTGGCAGGGTATAATTGCACAGTTTACAATCCATTTTATGCACAATTACTGCAAGCAAACCTACTGTAGGAATGGCTTTTAGAATATTCTTACTATCCACTGTATTATAGTGTGTGAATTGTGTCTATACCTGAAGTCTATTGGTAGTGGAAGATAAACACAGTTTGATATATACTGAAGCTCGTCTAATTTATGGGAAATTCTCACAATTTTTATGGCACACGTAAGAACGACATGTAGTAAACCTTTACCTAAATTTGGTAATACCCTTTAGTAACCATGATGGAAACATCAGAGAGGAGACTGAAGCATCAGAGAGCAGGTCCAGAAATTTAGTTAAACTATTTCTCTCTTTTTAAAAATTTTATAATATTTTGGATATTATTCTATTACAATAATTTTATAATGTTTTCATTTTGATAGGCATATCTGTATTTATTTTGTATTCATATGTTATATATATTTTGAATTTTGCAACTTCAGGCCAATGAAGTTGGAAGGCCTGTATTATTTTCCATATTTTACACATGAATAACATGAATATGTGTGGGCCAAGAGGTTAAAGTCTCCTACAGTGATTTTTCCATTCCACTGGGCTGTTTTTTGTCCAAGTTAAATCAGTTTTAAGGGAGTGAGAAAAAGAATATGTTATGCTGCATACTATGCCCATAGTATCACATAAAAAGAACACAAAAGGATTGGTCAAACAACAGTCAACAATAAATGTTTTTTACATTTCCACATAACACTGCTTCCTTGATTCAAGTAAGAGATTTATGCAAAATATTTGGCTTAGAGAATCTCTCTCTATTATGTAACATATGATTCAGAGACTGCAATTCAAAAGGCAAGTTCTAGGAACATATTTACTGCAGAAATTATAGAACATATATTTGGGACCTTGTGAAATGTTTTCATTATAGAAATAACCCTCTGAAAATTTAGACCTATAATTATATTTTGTAAAGGTAACATTACCATGGGGTATTTATTATTTTACATAAAATAACTATTCATCTCTAAGGGCTAGTATGCTTACTCAAAAGTGTGTAAACCTATTCTGGAGGGTCAAGAAACAGAATACAAAGGCTTTGCTGAAAGAGAGAAGAGTTTGGAACTTATTTAAGAAAGAGCATGGCCAAGCCAGGGAGACAAGACTTGAGTTTATTATACGATTCACATATCCCCTCGAGAGGATATTTACAAATTTGATTTTGAGAAACAGAAGAAATTATGAATGACAATTTTTCACTTTTTAATATGACAAGAATTCTCCGCCATGATAAATTATCAGCTGAAAATGTTCCAGTGGAATCTAGTATCCGTTAATTTAACACTTTATATAAGAAATAATAAAACACAGTTATTTTCAAGTCTTACATATATTACTCAAAATAGATACAAAGTTCAGTTTGTAATTTAAAAATTTTACTCCTATCATCAGCTACCTGAAATAAAATACTTTAGTGGGGAAAAAAATGTTTTGATAGACTTGATTAAGTATGACTTTTGAGATAGGCACTGTTAACCACCCCGATTTTATTTAGCAATTAGGTGTGTCAAATAATATATGAAATTATTGCGAAAGGAAAGAAATAATATCTATTGGACAGATAAAGTAATAGTGAAACTATTATTCTATGCAACTTAGAGTCCAATTCCAGAAGTGGATTGATTAAAAATCTAAAATTGCACAGATTCATAAATAACTGCTTAGTTCCCATCTTTAATATAATCTCCATCATAGAACACACTGAACACACTGACATGAGTGAAAGTAGAGAAAAAATTGTACATCTGATTGTTTGAGTGATGGCGGAATCAATTAATTAAGATAGCATTTCATTTTCTTGTCCAAAAATATAAACTTGCTTATTTTCTGTATATACAATTATCTTGTGAAATCCTGGATACTGATTAAAAAATGTTTGAGGTATAGCACTGAAGAAAGCATCAAACTGTATAGTATTTTTGGCTGTAATTCTTCAAAAAGTACTGTCAGCTGAGAAGAGTTGATCTGCGTGTGCTTCCAAAAGTCTTCCAGATTTTTGCCCTCTGAGAATTTTGTGGCAACTTCAAATAACTGAACTCTTCAACATCAATATATACAAAGGCCTTTTATTATTAATTGAAGAAAGGGAATTAGAGTCATCAGAAATTACAACTTTATTTTTTTCATAATACATATATTTATTGCCATCATAGTTCTGCAACCGTCATAAAATTAGAGTCAGATGAAATTCAGAGACACGTGCAAGTTTTGGAAATGGACACCTAGATAACAGTATAGAACTGTACATAAAATAATTACAATTTATTAAACACACTTTGTAAAGCACATCCTTGATGGATGAGAATGAGCACCATATTTTTTACGAATATATATTTTTCTTTCCCCCGCCCCCCCGACAGCACCAAAGAAATCCAATAGAAAAGGAGAAACAAAACGTAGGGAATCAAGCAGCCTTATTTTCCATCTTAGCCACAACGTCTTCTACCTTCATGGGTTTCAGAGCTTTTCCCAGGTGGTTCTGCCCTCCCGAGGACAGTCGCACTTCCTAAACGGTACATGTATATGTCGTAAGTTGTTGTCTACCCCATCCTTACTCAAAACTTGCATGTGGTGTGTAATGGGTTGGTGACACCAAGGTACATTTCTGTTGGTTTTATGGAGTATTTGTTCTAATATCAGCCAAGGAAACAAACAGGACCAACTTCAAATCCAAACTTCTGATTCTGATCACCAAAGTCATTGATCATTACATCAACGATAGGTACTTGATTAATTCTTGGTGTATTGATTTCAATGACAGTCTTTTCATAGCCTTTTCTGGACTGTAAAAATAAATAAAAATAAAAAGTTAACCAAACTGCTTCACGTTTTTAACACTTGGCATTTTCCTCTTAATATTCTGAATTGTGATACAGAGATGAGGGAGAGAGAGTAAGACAACAGATTTGCCATTGTAGAATCTAGAATTTAACTTCCTCTTATCGCAAAGTTTACATATATTCTTACATTTTCAACTATGTTTAAAATGTAGTGATAATTCTCTAAATATTATACTCCACTATTGGGTACATTTGAAGAGTCTATTGAGCTGATAAATACAACTTAATATGAAAATAAAATGGTTTGGAGGTCATACTTCTAAATGTACCCTTATCATTGTAATTATTCTTTAGATACAATGTAGTTTATTTATTATGATTAAACTGAACACAGCATAGAAATTATAGTGCATTGGGTCAGACTCAAAATATTTCTGCCATGTATTACCTTCATGAATATTTACTAATACACTATAGTGGTAATCTCTCCCAATAATCTCTTGCTCCCGTAATAGCCATTTTGCCTCATTTTGGTCAGGGCAGGGATCTGTTTATTTATAACCATGGCTGCTCTCGGCCTCAGTAATTGGCTGAAGCACTGAGCTGTGTAAGGTATTCAGTGGATCAACCTATAGTCTGTGACAGGTGTAAAGAGTTAGGTGCTCATCTATTAGCTGAACAATTGCAATGTGAGCTCACCCACAGCTGCCTAGGGGTCTAGCCTGAAAACCAGCTCTGTCCCTCGACACCTGGGTCTCCCTACATTAGAAACAACTCAATGGCATTTACCACAGTGGTGGCCATTGTGTCACAGGGAACTCCCTTACATGTGGGGAAAAAAGAGAAGTGAGTCAGAGAATAAAACTAATAAAAAATATGTTAGGCCACAAAAACTGGAGCATAATCGTACGAATCAGCAAGCCCCAAACATAAGAGTAAGATTATCGGTGACATAATGATTCTTTTATTTATTCGATTAGAATTATGGATCAAAGAGGCAATGGAGTAGTGTTCTGTATTTGTTATTTGTTTTGTGTTCATCTCTTGACTCAGATGAATAACTACCTATAATGCCATCCAAATGTCAGAAATAATTCCATAAAATTATCAAATGATTCCAGATTATCTTTTGGCATGGCTTCAAATGGGACTATTGTGTGTTTTGCAGGGAACCTTTAGGACAGAGTAGTACTACCCCGGGGGGTTTCTGAGATTGTAACTCCTTGCAGGAACAGAAAGGCTCATCTTTTCCCCTGTAGAGGCTGGTGAGTTTGAACTGCCACCCTTGTGATCTGTAACCCCCTTGATGGTCTGCTAAGCCACCTTGCCTCCTACCAGGCTTCTCTGAGTCGGAATCGACTAGCTGAAAGTGAGATTATTTATTTATTTGTGTGTTTGTTTGTTTGCTTATTTAGCTATCTATCTATTTATTTATTTATTGTGTATCAGCTCATTACTGTGCATGCCCTTGTATGTGTACATGAAAGAGAAAATCAGATCTTTACAATATTCAGTACGTTCATATCTCTGAGTTAAGCAAATGTTAATACCCATATACTTTTATTTCTTGAAAGAAATCAGGTTTCAGATTAAGCTGAGGCCGGCGTGCTGATCTGTTCTCTGTGAAAGGGGAAGCCAAGCAGAGCCTGTACTCACCGCACAGCCGTCATATAGAGCTTTGATGTAAGCGTTATTGTCATGGGACAGCTCCTCATCATTTGATCCCAGGAACCGGAGGGCTTTGTCATACCCTCCAGACGAGACGTCATACCAGGCTGCTGACTGGTGGCAGTAGTAGGTGAAATTTTGCCGGGCAGTGGCAGTCAGCAATTTCAGGAATGTCATTTGCACCATATTAATGGAATTTCCTTCAACATCTAAATAAGAAAGCTGGGAATAAAAGTATAAAGAAGGCATTTAAAGATTATTTTACTCTTTTATCGTATAAAATATTTAGACCACTGTTGACAGCAAACTGTGATCCTAAATGCATATAGACAGATCTATTTCTGCTTAATCGAGGAACATGTACATGTCAGATAAGGGCATGATTTTTAGTAAAGTAGAAATATATTCCAGGTGGAGTATTTAAGTGTTGTTTGTCTTTGAAAAAGTCACTTTATTGAGAGGAATAAAACTTTTGTTTCCAAATAATGGTTCATTATATTTGCATATGTTTTAAAAAATGAAAACCGGAGCCTTTCAGTGTAATTCAAAGGCTGCTTTGCTGCTGTTGCTGTGTGCTTTTTGTTCGCTCCTTCTGAAAAATCGCATGACTTGTGTCTACCTGCCTCACACTTTCATGTGTGCCTGCACTTTTCCTTTTGCGTTTTTAGTGGGTTGGGCTGAATGGTGATCTCCTTAAAGATATGTCTATGGTTTAGCCCCTAAGATCTGGGATGTTACCTTATTCAGAAAAAGGATCTTGGCAAATATAACTAAATGTCCTTACAGGGAAAATGCAGAGAGAAAATTGAGACAGGCAGTAGAAAGCAAACCAAGTACACTTAGAATACAAAGTGATGAGAATGGGGGTAAAGATTATAGGGGTGCTGCTACAAGCCAAGGTATACCAGTAGCCGACAGCAATCAGAGGAGGCAAAGCATAGAGTCTTCACTGTGATTGACTCAACTCTGACTCATAGCGACCCTGCAGGATGGGGTAGCCTTGCCCCGGTGGGTGGGCTTTTAGGAGAGTAGAAAGTCCTGCCTTTCTCTGACGGAGTAGCTGAATGTGTCTGTTAGCACATTCAAGAGAAACTGGTTTTGGATGTCTGGCCTCTAGAAGCATAAAGGAATAAATCTCTGCGGTTGGAAACCTCCCAGTTGAGAGTAATTTATTACAGTATCCACAACGATTATATCTCACTGCCACGGAGCCCATTCCAACTCATCGCAACCTTGTAGAGCAGGTTACAACTGGCCCTGTGGATTGCCAAGATTGTCACTATTTATGGAAGCAGAGGGCCCCGCTATGTCCTCAGAGCAATTGGTGGTTTTGAACTGCTTCTCTTGCTGTGAGCAGTCCAATGTGTACCATTGCACTACCACGGATCCTTGAAAACGATCACAGGGGCCAACACAGCAGAGGCCTTTTGTTCTCACTTTCAGCACAAGAAGGCGTGATGGTGCTGTGGGTAAGCTATAGGCTGCTAACCTAAAAGGTGGTAGTTGGAACACATCCATCAATTCCGTTGGTAAGGGATTTGTAAATACGCTCCTACAAAAATTTCAGCTGAGGAAACAATTTGAGGCAGTTCTACTCTGTCAATGAAATTAATGAGTCTTAACACAATCTGACTGCAAACACGGTTCAGCACGGCTATCGGTTGTTCTCCCGCGGCTTACACAATGTGTTTGTTCATCATTCTGTCATTAGCATCGAGATAATTCTGCAGACAATGATGGTCAATATTTATTGACTCAATCAATAATGGCTCTATCTCCATAGAAAGAAATCATCTTAATTGGAATTGATGGAATATTGTCTCAATCATCTTGATAAATTATTTTAATAGTTATGAGGGAAGCTGTAGGGGTCAGCTGGAACATCAACCTTAAGAAAGAAAAAAAAAGTCACCCAGTTTATAGAGTGAGTCAGTCGAAGGGTGGTTAACTCTGACCTTATGTCTTCTAAGTGATTTTACTGATGTTACTAACACTTTGAAGATGGGTCTTGTGAGGGTGGAGAAAAATAATCTATTTAGAAATGGGACTCCTAGGAAAGCAAAACAAAATTTTAAAACACAAACAAAAACCACACACAGTTCTGTTTGGGTGTTTTTTGTTTTGTTTTTTTAATACACAGGCAGGAGTGAAACATGGCTATTTATTATGTAATTTAATATTATATAATTAAAGATCTAAGTTAAAATGATAAAGTGGACCACTTTGCTAAAAAGTTAATTTATACTGGTAGGTTCACATAGAGAAAATAATTGTGCAAAGGTTGTCACTTGAAATAAAATTATTTTAAAGTGATATTAATGATTGAATAATCACCAAAGTAGATGGGAAACATTTCAATCTGCATATATTCAACTTAGATTATTTTGAACCAATACATCTTTTAAAATAGCTTTTGAACAAGACATTGATTTTATCATCTGATCTTAAAATATCTCTGGAAAATCAATAGAGAACAACTGAGTAAACTGGTGCTGTATATAAATACAAGGCCAGTCTATTTCCAATATAAAAATCAACAAAGACAAGGCACTTTCCAAAACTCTTTATGGGAGAACAAAAGTGAATTAAAATGAAGCAGAAAAAATGCAAAGTAGATGGAGTCAGAGATATTAAATGGTAACAATTCTATAATATTATTTGTAATAATCATTTTTGATATCTACACCACATCACTAATAAAATACTTATTTTTTTCAGTGATGTTTTTATAATTCCATTTCCTATAATAATAAAAAAGATTGATTCAATAGATATAGATAGAGCAAACTAGAGAACAAATCGGATTCTGATTTGTAAAATTTAGATTTGCACAATTTGAAACTAGTGCATAATTTGAGCCTCACATATGAAAATCAAGATAAATAATTTCTTTCTGAGAAAATAACATACCAATTTTCCTCTCTTGAATTCACTAAACCAACTTCCTGGTTTCTCCTTTGGCCATGATGAAATTCTTACCTGTTGCAGATACCAGAAAATTAGAAAGAAGATAAACCATATGAACAATATTATAAATACAGCAATAGAATAGCAAAACTCCACCTAGTACAATGGTACTTCCTGAATGGGAGCTTAAGAATGCCTATTTCATATAACTAAATGCAGCCATAATGTCATGTGTCTCTTTGCGAGCACGCGTGTGTTTGTGTGTGTGTGTGTGTGCATGTGTGTGTTTTCCAGAGTTAGCGGAGAAAAAAACTATTATCTTTTCATTTCATTTTTTCCATGCACTTTTGAATCCTCTTTGTGTGTGTATGCATATACTACTGATATACAAAAAGACATACATACATTACTGTTATATAAGGTTAAGTCAAAAAGATTGCTGCAAAACCTCATTAAGCAAAAAATTCAAAATGGGAAGACATTGTTTCTCCACAAATTGGCCATTAGGTCCATACACTGTTGAAGGTAGTGTTTCTCTCTCATTAATGGTTCCCTGGAAAAAAGGTCAGCACTCTTTTGACATACTTCAGGGACTCAAATTGTATTTCTTTTTCAATGATGTTTGAGTTATGGGAACAAAAGATGTCTAAAGGTTGGAGGGTAGATGGGTTAAAATTTATCAATAAAATTCTTGTAGGTCAGGCCTAAATGCTCTCAAAGAGTGAGCAGGGGCATCTGTGCAGTAAAACAATGCCTCAGCATGAACTTGCATCGCATTTTTCCAGCTAGGCAGTTTTCACATTTTCTTAACATTTCATCATAGTGAGCTCCAGTGATTGTCTTGTATCCTTCCAGAGAATCTGTAAAACTGCCTGCTTTGGGATTCCAGGAAAGACATTCTCCAGAACCTTCCGAGCTGCCCTCTCCCCTGGAGTTTACCTGACACAGCAAAGGCCTTCTGAAACCAGCTTTGATTGGACCACTTTTTGAAGGATTTAAAAGCTTGTGGACAATATAATGAAACATGATATTTTCCCACAAACTTTTTGAAGCGCCCCCACCCCCATCCTCTCGCTCAGTGTGTGTCTCTCTCTCTTTCACACACACACGTATTTTCTGACATTTTAGTTATACGTGTAAAGGGAAGTCTTTTTCTGTTTTCCGTAGACACCAATCACTATACTTCGTCACACATCAAACTGTGCTGGGAGATGAAAGTCACTGCCGCCTGCCCTACCCCCTCCCTGTAATCACACACGTAACTTTGCTCCTGTATTCGCCACACATAAAGCACCCACCGCATTTTGCCGTAAGGCATTTCTGTGACTGTATGCACAGAGCAGCTTACTTAGAACAAATTTTATTATATGAATACAAATGAGGATAAAATTCTTCACTTATTGAATATTTGGACAATATAATCATGCTAGTGAAAACTATTTTCTTATACCAATGACTTGCATTTAGCATTAAAGATATAACCTTTTAACAATATAACATTTAGCTATAAAGATATACTGATGCTCCTGTGAGGCAATCAAGGAATTTCCTTTAAATAGTTAATATTATGAAAATATGTCTGAACATAAATTCTTAAATATAAAATATTAATTCCCTATAAACTGTACTATTGGAGCAGATTATGCAGCTGTACATTCTACCATGTGGCAAGTGGACGGCAGAATACTTATAGCTGCATGATGATTTGATAATCAGCTGTGCTGTGTCGTAGAAAGATATAGAATGTGAGAGAACAAGCAGGTGCGTGAAGAATACATCTGGGTAAAAATAAAGGAGGAGAGTATTTGTTAACTCTGAGCATCACTTATTCATGTTTATGCAAATGAAGTGCTCTAATTACCATGTAAGAAAAGCAAATAAATGAATATATGACAGTATAATTTTACTGTTTCGTTCAATATTGCAAAAACGTGGCAGGAACTGTCAACAGTAACCCCCCCAAACAGAGTGGTACTTACTCCCTCCGATTTTTTGTCTGGATAAATGCAAGTCTCCCCACCAGATGTGAAATTACAGTAAACTTTGAAGGAATCTCCTGAACAACCTTGGTTAGGATCAATCCAATATTCACCTGAAAGGTAAGAACAAATGTATACGAGTCCATTAGTCAAAAATGAAATGTGCTGGTCGAGTTGTTGAACAAGAACGTAGGGAAAAAGATTATTAATAGATTTTGTTCCACATGAATTCTTTTCATATTTTATAGACATTAGAGAGTGTTTGAACATTTAACAAGAGATTCTTTATCTTGTCTGACTGAAACTGTTTTCTTTTTCTTGTGGATTGGGTCTTCTTCTTACTCTGACAGGATTATTTCTGTTAGATGTTAACCTAAATGTTACCTCCTCTAATGTTAACCTTCTAATTAGCCACATGTAATAAATTTCAGCACATTGTATCAGCTACACTTGACCTCAAATCCTCCATGCATTATCTACTATTTAAGTAATTTGATCACAAGAAACAGTATATTTTATTCCCGATTTATTCATCTGTAATAATGGTAGAGGTAGTATATTTTAAGCAAGTGAGGCTGTGTGTTCCCCTAAAGATTTACAGCCTTTCCAAAGCTACAGAGGGTAGCTGTGGGTCAGAATTAATACAATGCCAATGGGTTTGATTTGGTTTGGGAGTATACTTTTGCATTAGTTTGTAATTATAGGTCTGGTAGTAAATTTGCTGGTGTTGCTGTTGTTATTGTTGTTATGTGCTGTCAAGTTTCTTCCAGTTCCTCAAATACCTACTGCCATGTCCAGTGCTGTCCTCAGAACTACTGTTGTATCTGTACACCTTGTTACCACCAAATAATGGAACAAGGCCTTCCTTGTTTTCTGTGACTTTCTACTTTACCTGGCTTGCATGAGATTCCTTGTCCAGGGACTGTGCTCTACTGATAATGTATCCAAATTAGATGAGAGGAGACTCATCATTGTCAGGGCTAAGTAGATGCTGACTGTACTTCCTCCAAGATGATTTGTTCCAATATCATTATTAGTGGTTTGGTATCATGTGTAGAACATACTCAATACATCTCTAAGGAATTCATCTCCTAGTCCTATGTCCACATCGCTGTCACTCCTACCTCCGCTCTTTCCTGATCACTGGAACAGATTCCTGATCAAGCTGACTGCACATTGCTCCCTTTCACTGCATTTCAACGGACTCTTCAATTTGCTGTCTAATGTTCTTCCACAGTAATATTCTTTGGGATGCTTGAAAACAACAAGTTTCGGCCTTTTTCAATGCTTTTAAAGTTCCCTGGAATATCCTCTGGATTCTTAGCAAAGGTGACCATCTCTTTAAGGGGCAGATTAAAGATCACCATGTCAAGTATCAACATTTTATTTTTTCAAAGTTGATTTATCTAAGCCCATCGTTCTTTTGTCATATCTATCACAATAAGTTGCTATTAACACCTTTGACTGATTAATGTTTTTCTCCTCCCCACCACTAGAGCAGCAGCAACTTGGGGGCTTTATTCCTTCCCCTCATCGATGCATGAAAACCAACCAACCAAACCCAAACTAACTTGGTCCTGCCCAAGAAAGCAAATAACCCCTCTGCCATAGAGTTGATCCCAACTCATATAGAGCCTATAAAATATTTCTGAAGCTATACATCTTTACAGGAGTAGTTAGCCTCATCTTTCTTCCATGGGACAACCAATTGGTTTGAACAGCAAACTTTGGTGTTAGGAGCCAAATGCTTATCCAAGTGTCACCAGAATTCCTTAAATAAGAAAGTAATATTTATAATTATTCTTTAATTTATTGACACAGATAAATAATGAAATTAGTTAGACACTGCAAACAACTGAGAATTACACTCCACACCAAAATTAATTACCAAAGTTCATAATGTCCCCCGCCCCAATAGAGTGATGAGGTTCATAATTCATTATATTATTTCATAATTTCACCATGTGCTAGAATAATTTACTTTAGTTTTTAATCCTTTTCTCATCTAGGGAAAATATCTTGGAATCATATTACATAGGTTATAAGAGTCTTGGTATTATTTTTGGAATTTCACATAACCCAGTAAGAATTTGCTAAAGATCAAGGATATCTGAATTCATTATTGAAATAAGAAATTGTCTGCCACAGATACAACCTAATTAATCTAATTTTTCTTCATACATAGTGCCACTTAAAAGTGATATTTTCCTAAAAAGTAGTGAATGAATAAAACACTAAGCATTTTGTTTTCCAAATAAATGTATTACAAATGTAAAGACCTACATATTAATTTATAAATATTTCTTAATAATTTATATTTTCCCTTACAATGCTGTTTCTGAAATGTATTAAATTTTACTTTGTGCACTCAGTTATATAATTATAACATCCCATACCTTGACAATGAAATATAATATTCTTAATGAAGAAGAGATTATAAATTAGATAAAGATATGTATTTTGCTAATTCATAAATGAATGGGTCAACCACCAGCATACCAGAAACTGTTTCTTTCCCTAAACAATGGGAATGTAATTAAAAGTAAAAGAATTCATTGCCATTTAGTTGATGTCAACTAATAGCAACCCGATAGGACATGGTAGAATTGCTTCCCTGAGTTTCTGAAGCTGTAACTCTGTATGAGACTAGATGGTCCTGTCCTTCTCCCATGGCACACTGGTAGTTTTAAATGGCTAATCTTGTACTTTTCAGGGCAACATTTAACCTCTATATCACTCTTTATGGTCACACCACCCATTGTTGTCAAATAGTAACCATTCAGTAAATTAATCCAATTATTACTAAGTAAAATGTTCTCAGCTGTTGATTAAGAATATCTTTTTGTCCCAAATGATTCCAATTTTAAAATTTTCTGCTCACCAAATTACCATTAAAATGAAAAGGCAAATACTCTATCAATTTTACTTATTTCAGCTTAAAATAATTCAGGATACAAATTATAACTGTAGGGTAGTGCAGGAGAAAGATGGAGATTTCTACTCCCCGAAGGACTTACAGTCTCGGAGCCTCACAGGAGTCGTTCTACCTGTCCCGGAGGGTCACTATGAACAGGCAACAACTTGAGGGCAGTGAGGTACAGGGTGACAATCATTTGTGCTAATACTTAAAGTTCATGCTTATATTTATTACCATGCAAACTATATTTGCATTAACTCTAGTTAATCAAAAATAATCTTGCCATAATTTAATGAAACCTTACATTACAGATACAATTTTACAGATACGAAATACAGATTTTGAACTGCACACAGCATAAATTACCTGTCTTGAGTCTCCATGGCTGGACCTAATTATCATTGCTTAGATTTATGTAGGGACTATATTAAACATTGCACTGGAATTAATGGGCTGACAAGGCAGTGGAGGAAGGCCGAAGCTTGGTGCCTGTGCTTGCCCTGTCTTATTCACGTACCATCTGGAAAGTCAGGGTGGCTGAGGTGCAGGTCTTTGCACGTCCGGGCTGGATTGGTTTGCGTCCCCATTGGAAATTTCATGTGCTCGATGTCTTGTTTCAAAGAATTCAGGGAACCGAATATTTCCTCCATTCCATCCGCATAATCAAGAATATTGTCACCTGCATCTGCTTGCATGCTTTCAGTATGCCTTCTTGTTTTTTTAGGTGACAAGATAGGTAAGGGTTGAATGACTTCACCAGGTGGACCCTGTGAAAGAGAGAATCTGTGTGAACATGTTTCTGAAGTAAAAATTCTGCTGATCTTAGTGGGTAAAGGTTACATCATTATTATGAGAAATAATCATTGGTTTGGCTGTTTAATTTTTTTCCTTAGTAGCTACAGAATAATAGTGCAATATATATTTTGTATATTAAAAACAAACCAATTGCTTTGAAATCAAATCTGTCTCCTGGGCTCCACAGGTCAAAGCACAACTACTCCACAGAGCTGGAAGGCTTCGGGGTTGGGAGGTTTCAGAGGAGACCACCCCGTCTTTCTCCTTTAGAACATTTGGTGAGTTCAAACTGCCAACTTTATAGATAGCAACCCGCCACCTTAACCAATGTCTCTTCAAGACTCATTCTTTATATATGCACATGCCAATCATGTGTGTTTCTCTATAAACCTACACATACATATAGTTTTTATTTTTTTTTCCATTTCAGTTGCTTAAAAAAACAACTAACACTTGTCCTTTCTTTATAGTGTTAATGGTGAATAGACAACGAGGCTTTGAAAACCTCATGGAAAAATACAATTAAGGAATCACACAAATTTCCCATGAACTTTTTGAAGTGGCCCTCAGAAAGTTATACTCATCCGCCAACCAAATGGATTTAAGTTTCAGTCCCTTCAGATATACTCAAAAATAAGTTTTGGCAATCTACTACAAAATTAATATTATAAAAACCATAGAGAAAAATTCAACTTTGACACACCACAATGCGTTGGGATCGATAATAGCCATGGATTGCTGGCTATCTTCACTAGTGATACAAGCCTGATTTGTATAAGCATATGTTCTATACATCACTTTGCTATTTATTAGTTAATCCTCATTTACATTCACTTACATCCCTCTCTCAACACCAAGATTTTCAAGGCTCAGACAGGTAAAGAAGCATTCAAAGGTTCCTCTTCATTGAGTTTTTCATATACTTGATACTAATTATTTTATAAAACAATAGATTGGTTCAAATATTAACAGCTTTAATCTGTACACTTTAACAAACTTAAACAATGCAAACTTCACTGTACACTTTGCAAGATATAAGTCATTTAAATAATCAAACCACATAGAAGCACTTAAAAACAAAGAACTAGACTAAAATTTCTTTTCATATAGATCTGCATCCTTTTGCTATGACCTTGCAGTAATCCAATCAATAAAGCCTGATCAATATGAGTATTAATAGATAGTACCAACTATTGCTTTTACCATTATCATGATATACTCTGGGATAAAGTACCATGCATCTGAAATTCTCTCTTTATTTCTAGTGACAGATATAAATATATCATTGTGTCATATAATCAGTTAATTTCATTAAGTGGTACATAAAAATTAATATCTTAAAAATTAGTAAGTACTCTATTATTATAAATGTATAATTAGGGCATCTTTATATTTAAAGTAGTGAAACCAATTAAAGGCAAGTCATGGCATAGAGTTGCTGTTTTCTACAAATTAGTACCTTTGATTGTACACTTTTGCTCTGCACTATAAACTTAGGTAGGATCCCTGGTGGAACAAGGTCCACAGTTAGAATATGACTGGTCACTTTCAGGAAAAGGATGAGACAGTTCCTCTCCTAAAGATTTACAGAGTTATAAACCCAAGGCCGTCGTTTTACTCTGTCCTAAAGGGATGCTATGGGTCAAAATCTACTCGATGGCAGTGGGTTGCGGTGTTGGTTATATAATTGTTTATCAATTTGAGGATTAAGAGTGTAGGGGTGGAGTCTAGCTTGTCAATCGGATCATAGCCAGTGAGGCTTTTGTGTGGACATGGCCTTCTCCCGAGAATTCGGGGAAATCATCGGTACTTCCTCCTTGGAGGTGGGAGACTGTTCACACCCTGGGAGACATGGCAGCTGACAAGACACATGGACCCACCCTGATGCAGAGACCCCTGCCAGCCCTGAGATGTTTCCAATGGCGCTGGATCCAAAGACTTTCTACCCTCTGGCCTGTGATCTTCTGCATTTGCCGTCATTGCATGTGTTTCGTGAGTCTGAAGAGGACTTTATAGATTGACATCAGACATCTGGGCTAATATCCGACTGATGGACTTGATCTGGACTGGACTGGGATGTTTTCTCAATGTTCAATTGTTCTTGTATACAAATCTCTTTCACATACGTGTGTCCACGTATTTGTTTCCCTAATCTACCCAGACTAACACTGTTGGTTTTGGTTTGAGGATAAACTCTGATTCTTAGTAGGGTTGGACTATTCATTAACATGCACTTACTGGAGGTCCAGGAGGCCCTGGGAGACCACCATCTCCCTTCTGGCCAGCAGGGCCCTGTTAGAAAGAGAAAGAGAAATGAACAAGCCAAAAGTCATGAATAAGACACTGACTAAATATGGAAAAAGTAAAACACCAAAGAGACGAATACTCACAGTAGAGCCTTTGTTACCCTTTGGACCTTGTGGACCCTGGAAAATGGAAAGGCCAGAGTAGAGATTAAAATGAATGCAATTTGTGTCGATTAGTATATTTATAAATTAATTCCACCTTAGATTCTCTACTGTACTCACAGGTAAGCCAGGAGGTCCAGGTGGGCCTAAGGGACCGGCAGGACCAGGGATTCCCTGCAGAGAAAATACTACAATTATGATCAAATATCTTAAAAACTTCTTCACTGTTCTATAAAATAACAAAACATGGTGAAATTAGGAGAATTAAAAATACTTAAAATAGCCTAAAGTATTTCCACTGCATCTCTTAGAAATAATATTTCCAAAATAACTGAAATTTTGATTACCTTTGCCTTAATGTCCATAAATAGTTCATTTTATATACTTTCATAGCCCTATAGGCCTCTTAATTATAATTTGTATAGAGTTAACATTTACTAAATGTTTGCATAATTAATTATCAAACTATAATTTAATATTTCTAACTTAAATGTATGTGTAATTATTTGCTTTGAGGTTACATAAAAGCTGATGTTTGAAAATTTCAGGAGAGTTGAGCTTAAGGAGATTTGAATAGAGCTGCTATACTTTTCCATGCTTACGGGACATGTGCGGAGGCTGTGATAGAGAGAGAACTGGAAGAAGCATTGGAAAGGAAGAGGAAAACCACTGAGACTTTATTCACCCCGTCTCCCTTGGCGCCAGGTGATCCTTGTGTCCCTGGGAGCCCTCTGTCACCTTTTTCACCTTGCTCTCCAGGAGGGCCAATTAGGCCAATTAAGCCAGGATGGCCCTTTAGAAGAAAAGGAAAAGCAACTTTAATAATATGTAAAATACAACTCTCTAATTACGTTCTCATCACACAATCTTTGCACGTTAATTCTTAAAGTATGAAGACTTAAAATGTTAATTCTTAAAGTATGAAGACTTAAAATGTGGATTTACAAAATTGAAAACAACCTTTTCAACTAAGATTTTAGGGTCCCTCACATAACAAGATTACTTAAGAATTACATTAAATGAGGTCTTATTAACCATAGGACATAGTATGAAATGAAATACTTTCTAAAATATCTTGCATGCTTCCTTTACGTAAAGCAAATATCTTCAACTAATAGACCAAGAAGGATCATATGTAATATTAGCAACAATAACAAAACAACAAATTCTCCAGATAATTACTTCAGTAACCATATCATTTTATATGAAATGATTTATTTTTCAGAGCTTTTCCAATATTTAAAGATAATTTATAGGCATAAAAATAACCCACCCAGCATTAATGTCATTCTGAAATATAGTTGATTTTCTTCAGTTTGAAGATATCAGCATTCATTCTGGAAAGCCATCTTACTAGGTATTTTTCTGATGATTTTTATAAACTTTAACGTTTAAAAACATAATACAGATTATTATTTCATCAGTTTATTTTCTGAACAGTAATTTTAGTAAAACCCTTTAAATTTTGGTCCACTTTTCACTATTATTTTGTTTTTTTTCCCTTTTCTAAATACATCTGAGAAACTGAGTATTAACAGATTTTTTCCATAGTTAGAATGTCAAAGGGATAACTTTTGTGTTTGAGTAATGTTGATGTGCAACAGTTCTTGCCTCTGCTATTTGAGTATCAGAATTCTAATAACATACATAATTCTTTCTTTCTTTCTTTCTTACCTTCTCCCCCTTGGATCCAGGATCTCCTTTGAGGCCAGGTAAACCAGGAGGTCCCTATATTATGAGAAAAAATAAACATATATCATAAGTATACTATATAGCAATATAGGTTTGATTTAAAGAATCATTCACTTTCCTAGGGAACAGATTACAAGGAACTATATGTGACCTCCTCCCTGGGGGACGGACAACCGAAAAGTGGGTGAAGGGAGACGTCGGACAGGGCAGGATATGACAAAATAACAATTTATAAATTATCAAGGGCTCATGAGGGAGGGGGGAGCGGGGAGGGAGGGGAAAAATGAGGACCTAATGTCGGGGGCTTAAGTGGAGAGGAAATATTTTGACAATGATGAGGGCAATGAATGTACAAATGCGCTTTACACAATTGATGTGTGTATGGATTGTGATAAGAGCTGTATGAGCCCCTAATAAAATGATTGAAAAAAAAAAAAAGAATCATTCACTGATGTTAGTCTGACTTTAGAAATATGATAGAGTTAAAATAGTTAACAATATTACTATTACTTTGTTTCAGGATTCAAAATAAATGTATATGCTTAAAATGTGTGGCTTCATCTGTAATCATAATACTGAATAATTTGATGAAGTAAATATTACAGTACAGATGGTTATGCTTTTTATGACTCTTCAATTAAAAAGAATGTTTTAATTACACTAATTTTAGAAGAAAACAATCTCCCAACTGTACTTCCAGTTAATTCCTGCTCTGAGCCCCATTTAAAGGGTGACAGTCTTTTCCGTAAAGAATCTTTTAAAAAAAACTTTGACATTTAATATACAACTAATCTTGGGGAATTATACATTCATTTTACCCAAATATTTTCTACACTATACCCTTGCATATACATAAACACTATATCTCAAAGAATTATTGTTTAATATTCTACAGAATAATAAAACTCCATATATTTCAATTTAAAACTAGGATTTTGTATTCTGTTAGTCTACATCAATTTTCAAAATGTGCACTAAGTTCTTATTTAGTACCCACTGGAAAAGAGACATCTTTTGTGATTATTTGTGGAAAGAGATATAACCTAAGAGTACAATATACTAACCACAGTAACAGCTTACCTGATAGATTACAAATTAATTTAGTGATATGTTACATTTTCTAAAGCACAGAAATTCAAATGAAGTAGATAGCTGCTTTGGTTGACTTGTGAGAAGTGTGTCACTGACTTTGCCATTGAAACCTGGGATTCAAGTCAGATTTCCGGTTCCAAACTCCAAATTATGTTACCATTTATTATTACAATGTTAGGAAAACATCAAGTAATACTTAGCTATCACAAAGGTTACTTCAAAAATGCTATAAGACAAACAAATGAGTGAGTGAGTGAGTGTGTGTGTGTGTGTGTGTGTGTGTGTGTGTAGAGAGAGAATGAGAAGGAAAGGCCAAGAGAGCACCCATCCTTTTGCTGTGGAAAGAGGGGATTTGGGGAAAAAAACACCCAAACTTCTTGAAAGCTTTAGATGAAGTTGCCTACTTAAAAGCCAGAAATGACATCAGCAACCCGTACATTTGATTGTCCTTATTTATCTATGCTAGAATTCGTTGATTTTTTTCTCTTTATCTTAATGATTTTGAATATTTAAAAATCAAGGATACCAGAAGGGTCAAGAAGACCTACTGATTGTGTCTCTAGTTAACAGCGCGAAGAGTATCAGATTAGTTATTCCTGCTACACATTTCCAGGAACTACCATCTACTGATTGGCTTTGGAAAAGATCAAATGCAACACTCTTACCTTTACTTTTAACAGAAGTTCATAAAATTTGTTAACCTTGTGAGATTAGAATGCTTGCCAACAAAAAATACAAGGACTACAACCAAAGTCTTATGACTCAGGCCAAGGTTCTTCAATTAAATCAAATGCATTTACAAATTAAACTATTATTTAATTCCTCAGTAATTTTATAAAAATATGCATCTTAATGTTTTTCTGATTCATTAAATACATGTAGAGTTCACTTATATGTGCTGATTGGAGTTTTACACTAAACATTTTGGCTGTTACGGAAACTTGTGATATCTGGAAATATTAACTTTTTCTTACTGAAATTACCTAGGTGGTATTTTTACCCACAGTTCATGAATTGGATTTCTGCTCTAAATTATTTTTACATTTAATAATAAGAACATTTCCTTTTTCCATGAATAGAGTATACTTTGTTTGCCTCTTATTTTACAATTCAATGCCAAGGCATTTATCCTTTTACTTTAATTTGTATTGTCTCTGAATGAGTTTAACACCTAACTTGGTCCTATGCCATTACATACATTATCAACTATTTAGATGAATTTATTCAGAAATGATTCAGATGAATAATTTTTTAAATAAATGTTTTCATCTATAAATTGGCATGCTTCACCACAAAAGAAGATTCGTGCTCTGAAATTACCAAAAAGAAAACCAGGACTGCAGCAATCGCTGTGGCAGGAAGTGTAATCAGCACCAACGGATGATTGGAAAGTATTTGGCTCTGGAAACCCGGGCCATGACAACTCTAGGAAACGTAGATCACATCCGCCCATAACAAGGCGCTGCACAACAAAAGCAAAGTATTCATTTGGTTTCTCTAGGAGTTTGAATTCTTTTGATCGAATTAAATGATTTTATTTACAATTTCAACTATAATTTTGAACATAGCACTTAGAAAGCAAATTATTTCAGTTTGTATTTTCTATAAGGCCGTCGTCATTATGCCATTGGTGCCGATCCACAGTGATCTGGCGTGACGGGGCAGAAATGCCTTTGAAGATTTTCTTGACTGTGATCATTGTGGGAGGACACTGCCAGGTCCTTTTTCCACAGAGCTACTGGGTGGCTTCAAAATGCCAAACTTCTGGTTAGATTCCCAGACACGATATGTGTGAATTGCAAATGTTAAGAACCTGTATCCCACGCAAGAACTGTAGTATAATCTGAAGCACATAACTTCAGAATAGTATAGACCTAGAATTGGGTCAGACTCTATTTCTTAAAAATACTGCAACTAAGCTAACCAACGAATTTCCATTTTCTTATATGCAAACTAACTCACTGCCATAGAGTTGATTCTGGCTTACAGTAACCCTATATAGTACAGTGACGCTATATAGTGACCCTATATGTCTCTGTGAGTTTTCAAGACTGTTAATCTTTATGGGAGGAGGCAGCCTTGCCTTTCTCAATTGGAGAGGCTAATGGATTTGATGCTGTGACCTTGTGATTAGCAGCCCAATGCATAACCTACAGTCCCAGGACTATGTTCTGAAAGTAAAGAGTATGATATTTGTTTCGCAACTGTCAGATTGAATAGATGGGTCTTTTCTATTCTTCAGTTTCTTGAGTACTTTTCACTGAAATCATGAATACCAGATAACAGTAAGAGTAGTGTCGTACACAAATCTTGTGTAGCAATAGTATTTGAACAATACCACATATTTATATTTCTTTATTTCATGAATAAATTTGTTACCTACAAAATTGATAGTCTCAAAGCATTGATAGAAAATGTAAGTGGAAAATTTCCACTCATCACTGTAATAGAAATATAATAAACAATTTTCTTTCCACTAGAAGTAAGAAAGCGCTTCAAAAAGTTCATGGCATAGTGAAGTTTAGGCTAATGGAATTTTCCCGTGAATTTTTCAAACCTGCTTCATAAGGACAATTTTAAATGTGAATGTGTCTAATTACAGTCTTTTATTAAGAAGAAAATGATCAGTTCTCAATTTTGTCAATCCAACATAGTTTTTCTTTTATATAAATAAAATTATATTCCTTTACTTTACCTCAGGCAGGAAATGGACATGAGAAATGAATCACTCGGTTTAAAATAAAAGTTTTATGAAAAATTATTTTGCTTGTTTTCAATGCCGGGTTTTCATCTTGTAAAGTAACACACTGTGCTAGTGTGTCTCCAGGTGGAGTTGCAGATCAGGAGGATTGGCCTCTCTTCAAACTGATATGCTGCGGCATCAGCTTCTCAGTCCTCAACCAGAGGAACTGTCTCAGAAATCCTGGCGTTGACCTCTAGCAGTCTGTCTACAGGTCTGATGTAAACTAACATTTGAGAGTCAGTGCTCTTGTTCAAAGTTCAAATCCCGTTAAACCAATAGGCACTTCTGAATGGCAGAAAAATAGTGCTTATGTTATATTAAAATGTTACCTATTTTGTTCTATTATTTTTACACTTTTATAATTTAAAGGATTTATAATATTTCTTTTTTCTCATCAGAAAAGAATAGTTATTCATCAATTAGGATAAAAGAATATTGCTCAAAAGCATATGTGTAATAAAATGATATGAAATGATATACATGAAACAAATAATTTCTCAAGGTCACTGGCACAGTAAGTACCAAAGCCTACATGTTCAAGTGATAAGATTTTTAAAAGAAGAAAGAAAAGAAATTATAGGATATAACTATCAAAAAGGTAATTGCATTAAACAATAATATACCAGTAGCACAGACCATTTAAGAATGATGGTTAAAATTAGAATTTAATGTCTATGTATAATAAATATGCACAGGTGTTTAAAAAAGTTGTGGAAAATGAAATAAAAGATAGTGGATGAAGAATATGAGACTAAGATGAGTCTTTTTTCTTTCTCAACTTCTGATTTTGTATTCCACCTCTTCCTGGCATGTGATACACTTTGCAGAACTTTTACTGCAAATGAAAGAATTGATAGGATGTTGCTGGCAGGTCATCACTATTCCAATCACTGTTTCCCTCACAGGCTCACATCTACCACACATTGGTTGGGTAATCTTGAATAAATGATCTATTTTATCTGAGTCTATCCACAGAAGTGTTCTAATCAGAACACGGTCATAGTATTGTGAGAAAGAATGAAACAGACAGATCAAAACACTGCATAAATAGTGGGACATAACACCAAGAGTAATTATGATTACCATTCGGTTTAGATAGGCTTTGGGTCAATAGCTCTCAGCTTTTTTAGCTGATTTTAATAGTATCAGCTCAAATGGAAAAAAAAAAGACTAGGAATTTTAATTCTCTGGCTTAATGAGAAATATATACTACTAGATCTTATTTATATTTGTAACACATTCTAAAATTGTCTATTTAAGTATTATTCAGGAGGGAGTTGGAGGAAATGAGCTTGAATTCCCCTAAGCTAATAAAAGCTTATGAAATTTTAAACTATATTTAAGAAAGAATTTGCCAAACTGCTCTGTTTTTTATCACTTTCATCAGCTGGAAAAATAAATTGGTAAAGTTCTGATATTGATAACAGTCTTAAATAAACCTCTGACCCTGAAACAGATCAAAAGCATCAGCTTTGCATATGAAATTGTTAATTCAAGTACAGTGTACATATTTTCTATCTCTTCTTTAGGATTTTGTAAATTGAAACACTCTAGGGAAATCCATAATTCATAAGTAATAAAGTAAAAAGGAAAACAGGGATGATACATCTTAACCATCTAGAATACACAATCAAACATTTTCCCTGCAGTATTATACTTTAGAGAAGATTTACTTTGATATACATCTCAAAACTCTAGTGTATTAAGGTTTAAAGAAATTGCAGGCCTATACTTTATTAGAAAGCCAAATTATAAAATAATATTTCATTTGGTGAAAAAGCAATGCTTTGTGGTTTAAATCTTTGTTGTTTAATCATTATGCAATGCTAACCATCTAAACCTTGTTTCCAGGAAGACATTAAAAAAACCCAAAAAACCAGACTTCAATAATCTATTCTACTCAATTCAGGCTTCCATGATTTGAAATAAAATGTTATCAGATATTTTGTGTATTGGTTTTTGAAATGAAGGAATAATAATGATAGGAATGATAGTGCTACAGTAAACTTGTCTAGAGATAAAGACTCGTTATTTTTTCAATTATATAAAATAAAATATATAAGTGAACTATATAAAATAAAATAGATATGCAAACTATATAAAATAAAATATATAAGCAAAATAAAAGCTTTAACACACCAATTAAATATAACATCAAACAATATTTATTTTTTAAATGATTAAATTATGTTCTTTTATCTTTGCATCAGTGGGTAGAGTTTAGCTACTTTTAATTAGTTACTTTTCTTACTACTAAAAATATTCTCTTATTCCCATTTGAAATTTGCCGAAAAAAGCGAAAAAATTCCAATACTTTATGTAGTCATATTATTGTAACTAGTTTTTCTTTATGTTTCACATGAACTGTTCATCAACATTCAGTTCCATATATTAAATATCTAAATCGAATGATTGCATATATGCATAGATTTGAAAAAAACTGTTGGAAAAGTGAAATTAAAAGATAATTGAATATTTCTTTCTGCAGAAAATATTTGAAGGACCCTTGTATAAGTACAGTAATCTTATCATGATAAACAAAGTTTTTTAAAGTAAGAAGGAAATACTATATTACATCTAAACTTGTGTGATATTGACAAGAATAGGCATTCTTCTGCAGAAGGTCATATCAAATCATTAGGTGGGTAATGGGTGCTTTGTGAGACAGAATTCAATTGCCCTATTTGTCCTATTTGAATTCCTAGTTGCTAATATGGAATAATGAGGAGAGTTGTGTTTATTGAAAAGCTAAATAATCGTTAAGACTCAAGGAAAAGGGATGTCTCTGTGACTTTGGATGACCTGCAAAGTTTTAGTAGAAAATTCTGTATTGCTTCTAGAAACCTGCAGGTGGATGCAAAATTCCAGTGATAAGCAAGCTGAGGCCTGTGTATACTTGGATGTGGATGTGAAAATACACATCTAATGAAGGCAAGTATGTCATGGAACAGATATCTCTTCCTATGAAACATTTCAGAGACTAATGAAAGCTCTTATTAGTTTTAACACTTTCATTAATCAGCCTTGCCTCCCACCTTTTATCTTCAATTCACTCTCACTTTGACTTCTTTAACAATTTTCATAAATTTGAAATACAAAGAAGACGGAATTGAAGAGACCCCCTATTAACATAGCCAGCTCCTTCCCCTCGACTCGGTTGCAGTGTGTATCTTGTTCATTGTACTTTTCCCTTTCATTAGCTTTACATTGCAAAGATGTTTATTGACAGTACACATGGATAACGGAGGTCAGTTTTAGTTACTTTGCCAGCAAAGCAAACCAATTTATTTTTCAAAAACTTTGGTAAGTATTCAATTAATGTATTTAATAAATCTGTATCGGGTACCTAATAATATCAAGCAATGATCTGGATACCAAAAACTGCTTAACCAAGTACCCAATGAGATAGAATATAACACTCTCTCCATTTAACACAAGTTATTGTCATGAAGTCCTATGGGATAGATGCTAATAATATGCCCTTTTTATAGATGAGTCGCCTTATGTTGAGCCACTTTCCCCAAAGTAATGCAGCAGGTAAGTGGCAGGGCTTATGACTGAATTCAGGGACTCTAGTGTCAGAGTTGATAGTCATGATACGCTCCTTTTCATTCTGGTAAAAACTTCATAGTAAAATAGATGTCTTAGTTGACTTGAAAAACACACATTACTTAATAACATTAACAAATCATCACCAGGTAACTAATTGATTTTACAGGGCAGTATTTTTGTAGTAGGCATAGCCTTGTACGCTACAATAAACTCCATGCATCTGAGCAGTATTTGAGGTAAAATATAATGCTTTGTTGCAGGTATCAAGTATGCTGTGTGAAGAGAGAGTTTACAATAATTACCATGGCTTTGGTGTCATAATAATTATAATTTCATCATCAGTGGAATTTAGTGTTTTCTTTTTTGACCCACCTGACACATGAGCACAGTTCATTTGGTCAAGGCATCACCATACACTTGTGCCAACACGACTCTTTTAAATGAAGTTCCAGGAAGCCAAGTGTAATTGCATTGATTCTAGAGAACTGTCCCCATTAGGGAAAGAACTGGCTGCTCCATCAGCAGCATTTTATTCAGAATGAAAATAGTCTTTTCTATCCAATGGACATAATGTACAACAGGACTTCTATCAAAGAGAATATTTTCCAAGTACCTTCTAGTTAGGATTACATTTTTATTGGAATTGAGTAATATATTTGCCTGAATATATTTAAAGTATAATCCAATTTATAAGCTAAAACTTTATTAACAATTTCAGTTCAATAATATCTTTTGTTAAATCACAGAAAAAATAATACTCACCATAGGTCCTGGTGGCCCATCTTGACCTGCAGCTCCAGGAAGCCCTTGTTCTCCCTACAGAAAATAATCATGATTGATTTTTCAAAAATATAAAAGGGAAAATAAAGCAAATAATTATTTTTTAAAATTTTTAAAGAAAAAAATGGAGGTGCATGAAAGAAAAAAAACAAATGTCTCCTATGAATTTCACCAGCTGCAGAACATCCACAAATATGTCTTTGTGGCTTTTCCCAATGTATAAATATAAGCATTTATAGTCTTTACTCTTAGAACATATTTTCTAGTTTTTCATTGACAAGCTGGAATTTTAGCATGTGAGCATTACATAAATGACATACTTAAATATTTGGAAGATTATCTGATTTTATGATACTTTTAATGATTTCCCAGTTAAAAATATCAAGACAAAAAGAAAATTCATATAAAATTTATGAGGAATTGCTAACATAAATATTTTTAATCAGAATTTTCGGGAATAAAATGTTTTAGACACAGAATCTCAGAGCACAGATACTCACCACAGGGCCAGGAATACCGCGAAGGCCTTCTGGACCTGATTTGCCAGCTGGGCCCTGGGGACCAACTGGACCAGTTTTTCCAGAAGGACCTTCAGCACCTGCTTCTCCCTGTTTGAGAAAAAGACATATAAGCAATGAGAAAACACACCTTATTCTTTTCTCAAAAATAGTAAAACATGTCTTGTCCAATTTACATCCAAGTTATTAAAACATAATCTCTTAAAGTATACTTGACCTTAGCACCTTTTTCACCTTGTCTTCCCTCTGACCCTGTCGCTCCAGGAGGACCCTATAAATAGAAAAGGGCATTTACAATATGCAAAACCAGAATATATAAAGGTGGTGTAAAGAATTATATCCTGAATGCTGCCAATTAATTTTACTGAATGCTGATGACATGTGGTATTTAAAGCTATTTTGGACATCAAAAGAAACCAGAACCCTGGAAAAGGGTACTGTCGTTGGTAGAGCAGAAGGTCAGTGAGAAAAAGGAATAGCTTCACCCAGATGAAGAGTTCAATGAACGGTGAGATTTCACAGTTTCTACAGCAATGGGTTCAAAATATAATAGCAGGAATGCAGTGTTTCATTCCATTACACATAGGTTTTCAATGATTTCGACCCACTTGGTGGCACCTTACAACAATAGCCATCTGATTAAAAAGGAGATGAACAAATGAAAATCTTTTTTAAGTACAAATTTTCAATTGGAATATTAAATGACACAAGGATTGAGTAGATTGCAAATAATCACATGTAAACACTTATTAAAGCAATGATGTAGAAGATTCAGATACAAGTTTTAAATAAATGCCGATAGCTTGTAAGAGACAGCTATAACATGTTAAATTTTCATGTAACATGTACATGTTATTAGATATGAATTGAATGTGTCAGACTTTTACCTCCTTTAAATATATAAAGTACTTCTTAATCTTAGAACACACATATATTCATGTTCCCATACAGATTCACTAACATATTAAAATGACACAAAATGTTATGTCTTGACAAACAACAAATGTGTAATCTTTTCACTTTCTGGAATTATGCAATTCACATGAGAGGCTTTAAAAACATTATTACTTTTTAAACTAAGTATTATAAATATGATATTTAAAACATAGTATGAGAGTATTCCCAAAAGAAGACTCTAGTGTTTGGGCAACATTTATAGAAATGCACATTTGGTATGGAGAAATCTTAACTACTGCATGCATCTGAAAGCTATAAATAATTTGTCCCTATATACATACACTTACTTATCATGTTTTACCATCTTGCTGTTCAGTATTTCACATTTATAACCATAGTGAAAAGCTACTCTCTCTTTTGATCATTAACAATGTAAATGGCAGTACCAGAAGCCGAGAGGGGAGGTGAAAATAATGCTGACTATGATGGTGTTACATAGTGAGGTAATTTTGCAATAAGGCATTCCATTGTGTGATCTTGAGCACAGTATATAATATCTCTCAACTTTAGCACTTTCATTCATGATGAGTTATCATTAAGAATTTGCTTGCTGAAGAATAGTTAGTTAAAGTAAGAAAATACAAGGTTTAGATTTAAAACCTGGATTTTCCACTAACTAGCTGTTGATCTTGGGCAAATTTTACACTAGTAAATACCTCATTTCCCTTCTATGTAAATCAGAAGCAGCTACCTCCATGCTGCCATTAGATTTAAATGAGCTGAAAATATATTACAACAGTATCTGGGGTATATAAAACAATCTATTCATACTAGCAATTGTTACCATTATAATTAAAATCATTAGCTGTTATTTTTCTACAACTCAAATTGATTCACAATGAGAAGAATGAGGTACAACTCAAAATCAGAAGGAATGGCTACAAACAATCGTTGATAATTGGCACATGGAATGTGAGAACTATGAATCTAGAAAACTTGGAAGCTGTAAATTATGAAATGGAATGCTTGCCCATACACTTTCCAGTCATTCATCAGATGCAAAAGGACTCAGACTGGCAATTTTAAACCCAACAGTCATATGCTCTATGCCTCAAAAGAAGGAGAGTTAATATTTCTATTATTCAAATTTGTACCAACCAATAATTACAAAGGTGAACAAATTGCAGCTTTCCCCTAACTTCTGTAATCTAAAATGGACCAAACATGCGATGAAGGTGCCTGGATAATTATTCATTATTGTAATACATAAGAGGAGCCCTTGTGTGGCAGAGGTAAGCATTAGATGTGAACTTGAAGGTTGACATTAGAACCCACCACTTGCTGTGGCGTCTACTCAGGTAAAGATTTGCTCTCTTGGAAAAACTATGGCGTCTTTTTGGATGAAAGCAGAGTATACTGGAAATATGTCGACCTATGTTTCCTTGATTATTCAAGGACACCAAAAATGTGAATAATTAAAAATATGGATGACATTGTGAGGAATGAGAATTAAAGAACAGTTCATTTTCTCATGGAGAATCTGTATATAGGTGGAGAGGCAGTCATCCCAATAGAACAAGGGGCTACTTTGTGGTTTAAACAAAATCAGGAAGGATATACATCAGACTCATAATATTTTACTTTCTCTATTCAATCCACATGTTTAGCAAATAATCTAAGAAGCTGAACTTTATGAAAAAGAACATGGCATCCTAATTGAAAAGGCTCAGGAGCCTGCACTGTGCAGATTACACAATCTTTCTTACTGAAAGTGAAGAGGAATTGAAGCATTTAGTGCGGATTATAAAAGAGTACCCCCCTCTGTACGAATTATATCTCAGCATAAAATACAAAATTCCTCACAATCAGACCAAGAAGCAACATTGTGATAAACAGAGAAAGCACACTTCTCAGGGCTTCATTTTACTTGCATCCACAACCAGCAGCCATGGTGTCAGCCATCAAGAAATGAGGTGTTGTACTATTACATTGGGCATATTTGCTGCAAAAGGTCTGTTAAAAGTGTTCAAAAGCAAACATGTCAACTTGAGAGTCAAGGTGCACCTGATTTAAGTCTTGTAATTTTCAGTAAGCTCATATGCCTATAAAAAACTGTATAATGTATAAGGAATACAGAAAAGTGATGTTTATGAATTATGGTGTTGGAAAAAAAAAGTATCACGTATACCACGCGTCTCCAGAAGAACAAAGACACGCGTCGTGCAAGAATCACAGCCTGCATATTCCTTAGCAGTGAGGACGGTGAGCGTTCCTCTTATATGTGAAGTTCCTGTCAGAGAAGATCAGTACCTTTAGAAGGGCAGCATGCGTCACAAATAGTCAAAAAAAGAGTAAGAAATCCCATGAGATGGCTGGTACAATACTGATTGTGAAGTGGTGCAGACCCGGGCAGTGCTTCATGATGCTGTGCACTGGGTCGCCAGGCATCAGACCAACTCAAAGACATGAAGAGCATTGTTCTGTTGATGCTCTTAGGGGGGCATTGAGTCGCTTTCTATTCCGAGCTGCCACAAAGTCAACAGAACACGATACAGCCCAATCCTGTGCCATCCTCACAATCGTTCTGTTCGAGAACATCGCTGCGGCCACTGTGCCAACCCATCTCCTTCAGGGGCTCCCTCTTTTTTGCCACCACTCTACCAAGCACGATGATGAACATGTTTCGCCTATAGTTTTCACAATTTCAAGAGCCTACGAGTTATGTTAAAAGTAAAATAAGCTTTCAAAACACATTTGAAGACACTATGTTAACAAATTACTTTTTCCATGTACACTATTCATAATGAAATGCATTAAAATTAAAATTCTGTGTTTAAAACCACTTGGTATCTGTATCTATAATTCCCACCTTGAAATCTAATGCTCATATTTTCTTTTATGTTTAAATATAAAACAAGCCAACTCTTAGGCTGGTAATAAAATGATGGTGCAAAGAATGATTTATATTACATATGACATTCAACTTCTTTAAAGACATCATAGTATTTTTTTTCAGGCAAGTAATATACCACATGCTATATGATATCTAAATGTTGTTTGTTTCAATTATACTGAATCTTTATTGTTTCTACATACAGAATTTCTTATAAAATTAACAAAGCAATACAAGCAGGCCTCTTCATTTGATAGCCTCTAATCAAGTGACCCTAGGTTTCTCGAGCTACACTGTATATATTAATGACTGATTTATTGTAGAACTTTTAAAATTTAGAATTGTATCATAAAATATATTTTATTTTTCATTTATTAGAATTTGTATGAGTTAACAAACACTAAGATTCAATCTCATAATAAAATACTTAACCATAAGTAGAGAAATACATATTTTTTACATAATGATTTTTGAAAATTCCAACTTTATTTCTTAAATTCTTGTTTTCTGTCTGTTTATTTCTCTTCTTAATGCATTGTGCATTAATTCAGATTGAATCTCGGGCGGTGAGGAAAGGTGTTGACATGTTGTTGAAGGGGAACTATAAAGCAGTAAGCCAGGATTTCTTTCTTTTATTGCTGGCAGTGAATTTTTCTGGTCTTTCATCTGTTCCTTTTTTGTTGTTGTTGTTAACATGTAACATACTATCAAGTAGTCATAAAATTCATGATGCTCTTTAAACGTATTAAATCAGAGTCCATGAACCTATCATTCATTATTTTCTCAATATCATCACCGCAACATCATCTATAAATAGGCATTCATCGTTCCCTCTTGAAAATCTAAATGTGCAGATTCTAAAAGCAGTGACTTGATATGCTGATAAAAATATATGCATTACAACTTCAAAGTGTGCTTTTAAATTTCATACATTTTATGCATGGAGCTATATATATTAACTCATAAACTTCAAATATTCTCCTTTTATAATCCTGAGCATATTTTATTGTGGTGTGGTATGCAAAATAGTAACTTATATAATGTATGTGATCTATTTTAAATAACTAATGAATATCATTTGAGAAATGCAAATTGAGAACATCATGTGAATAAAAGGTTTTTCTATCTCGGTTTCTTTTTCCTTTTTGGGTGACATTGAAGCAGAAGGGCTTAACTCGAAAAGAATGTGGAAACACATGGACTTCTAAAAACACAAGGTTGATAAGTAGGTGGCTTCTTTCTTTACAGCAGGTTTATGGATAAAAGCATGAGAAAAAGAATTGCCTTTTTACCACAGGAGATTAGAAAATCTCTAAGACTTGAGAATTTTACCATAACTAAACTATAATTCAGTGATAAAATTGTGAGTAAATATTGATTTGTCTCAAACGGGGTCTTCCCTCTGTGAATACAGGTTGGATGATGTCTCATATAGTGGAAATATTTACTAACTGGTTTTGTTCTATTATAATGATTTATCCTATTATCTTATCCACTATTTTGACAGATAGTACAATGATTTGGGGAGATATAAATATTTTTAATAAACGAGGGTTAAAAAAAGGAAAGGCACCTTTTTCTAAGAATCATTTGAAAAACTTCTCAATGCCTATTGATGCATTATCCTCTTAGTCATTTATTTCTCATGCACTTGGAGAAATAGAGTGGCAGGACTTAATCTGCAAAGATTCCCCCTTGATTTTAATAACTGAGTGAGTGTCCAAATTTAGAAATCCCTCATTAAAATATGAGAAAAACACACAGACTTAAACATATCTCAAGTAATCCTCCACCAGTAGTCACGGTTACAAAGAATTTTCTTTCCATGAGAACATAGTACATTACACAACATTTTCATTATGATACTATACTTCATCAATACTTTAACTTATTTCACTATCACTTATTAAGTATACCTGTGATTTGAATCTATGAAAGCAACATTTATTGTTGTGCTTGCTCATATGTTGCTTTGTATCATTCTTAGATTCTGGCTATTGTTCATAGCCACAATTGTACTATGCATGAAAAATAATTTTGAAGTCTAAAGGAGTTATCACAATTTGCAACCCACTGGACTGAAGTCAATTCAGATATATAAAGATCCTACAATGTAAATTAAGCCATCCCATAGGATTTCCAGAGCTGTTCATTTCAGGAAGCTGCCTGCCACATCTTTCTGATGGATTTGAACTGCTGATCTTTCACTTAGTAGACCAGTGCACAAAATTAAGTGATATTTTGTGAGTTAAGGTAAAAAGAAAATCTTATACTTGAAAAGGCAAATAAAGGACAATGAATTGGGACCCTTACTGTCTCAAGATCAGTAAATTAGAATATGTTAAATTTAGTATGTAATTAAATATTTTGGTAAATATTTTCAAACATGTTAAATAAATAACCATTTAATTTCTGCATTAAAATTAGAAAAGTGTTTCCCCCAAATAGTGTTACAAATAAATATTAAGTACAGTTTTTAAATAAAATTGAATAAATATCTTTTTACTCAATCTTTCCTATTCTCTTTGAACCACAATTCTCCAAGGAGAGCATAAAACCTGCTTTATTTCTCAATATAAAAGCAGATATTATTTTTCATAATCTAACATACATTATAATTTGTAGAAATTTAAATAGAAATTTTAATGGATTTACAATCTATTACATTACAGTGTATTTAAAACAATCTATTTATATAAGGGATTTTTCAAAGACCTTCAAAAAAGCAATTTTCTACTTATATATCTAAATTAATATGTATACAGACTTATATATCTATATCAAATACATATTATATAGCATATATGTACATACATATATACATGCTCTATAGAAACCATTTATGTAGATTTAAAATGCAAACAAGTGTTGATATCTGTGTATGCATATGCATGTGTGCACATGAGGAAGTTTCCGCTCCATCTATCTCTATAATTACTTAGCCCCTCTCTGGAAACATACTACCAGAGAATTCACTCTGACTCCGAGACCCTACAGAGGGTTTCTGAGGCTGTCCATTTTCATAGCAGCGGAAAGCCTTCTTTTCCTCTAGTGTCAATGCTGGTGGGTTTTAAACGCTGACCTGAGATCGAGCAATTAGGGTACCCAACAGTGCCAGCGATGTTCTTTACTTGCTAATACCATCTTATTTTGTTTTTATTTATTATGACCATTCTTTGGGCAATACGTGATATACTGGACTTTTAAAACTTTCATTTAAATGTGTGCTTCATACTACAAATCTCAAACTCACGGTTGAGTCAATATGATTCATAGCAACCCTTTAGACTGGGCTTCTGAACTCTTTTGGGAGTAGAAAGCCTTGTTTTTCTCCTGTAAGGCAGCTGGTGGTTTCAAATAGCTGACCTTGAAATTACCAGTCTAATGTGGAACGATTATGCAACCAACACACCTTGTGCTTCATACTACATGTTTAAATTATGTTCTAGTCCATTCTAGAGTTTTTTCAATAAAAGTTCAAGGAAATAGCTGTGATGATAACTTGAGTATTAGCATTTCTTGGCATACTGACACAAGCTGTATAATCTCCTAAGAACTTTAGGAAACACATTTTTCACAAGTATTACAAATGGAAGACAGTATGTACTACAAATGAGACGTTCATTTTCCTACTTCTGCAATAACTGCTAAAATGTTTCTCAGTATCACTGTCACTCACAACATTCTGATCAATATTTTGTTAGTAAGTTTTATTATTATTTGTAAGATTCACTCAGGGAAATAAAGAAATATGCTTTTAAAACATAATTCTGTGATTTACACTTCTTCATGAAGTTATACTGTTAGGTGCGGGTGAGTCGGTTCGGACTCATGATGACCCCACAATGTACATTGGTAGGAAATGCGCTCGCTCCTGCACCAGCCTCACAGTATTCTGATGTTGGACATACTGCTGCAGCGACTCTGGCCGTCCATCTCATCAGGGCCTCTTTCTTTTCGCTGCCCCTCCATATGTCCATCTCCAAGGACTAGTCTCTCCTGATAAACATGTCCAAGGTAGATGAGGTTGTTTTGCCTTACAGGAGCAGATCTGTTTGGTTGGTCGTTTTGTTTTAATGGCAGTTCATGGTTATGAGATTATAGAAACATTTTTATTTGTTCACTTTTCTTTTGTCCCCGGTGGAGAGAAAAATGTGGAAATTTTTAATTAAGAATTACATAGAATACTTAAGTTTATGAGTTATCGATAGAGTGAAGTGAAATAGATGGTAAGGCAATTCTGTATTAAAATCAAATCACAACAATCATATTAAAGTCATTATAAAGAGAGGTAGTCTTGGTACTCTTGATGTTTTCACAAGATGATATAAAATGTTACTACTGTATCAAAGACCTTATTGCTTGCTGGCTAAACTCAAAAGTTCGTAAAGGCAGAACTCGACCCAGTTTTTAATTCACTAGATTGCTGTTGTGTTAGTTGCCATTACAGTAATCCCAAATGACGGTGGCTTTATGTGCACCATACGGTGGTTTCATGGGCTGTCAGAAGAGGATTTTCAGGCCTGTCTTCTGAGATGCCTCTACAGTGGGTTCAAATTATTTCATAGCTTTCCGCATCCGTGATCTCCATAATCTCAGATATTCTGTCTTCATCCAGTGTACAAACTGTCAGCTCACAAATGCAGCTCTTTCAAGATCAAACACTTTCTTTTCAGACAACTCATTTAAGTCTCATTGTTATTTGTAATATTGCTCCTGTCTATTTATTACAAAATACACACAGTTAACATGAATTTTGATTGTGTGATTGTGTTGTTTTGTGTTTCCATAGTTCTCATAGGAAACTCTTATATATATGGTCCGTGAATTATGTCAAGATAAAAGAGTATCAATTTCACAGAATCTCGTATATACTGTGTTTAGAAAATGCAATTAATTTATATTGCATACATATATAGATGTAACTGCATCCCAGACTACTTTGTTCTGATATTAAGCTTATGGAGTGTGTTATTTTATAGGTAGCAAAAGACATAAGACATTAATTCTTCTCTTTTTTGAGTAAAATGATTTGCTTAGGGTAAGGTACAACTCTTGATTAAGTTAAACTGGTACGAGCATTAATTGCTACTGTTAAATCAGAGTGAGTTAATTGTTATTTTAGTAATAAAACTGTTGACACTAGGATAATCTTTCAAAGCATCATAAATATTTTTGTCTGGTGAGAAAAATAGATTATTCGGTAAAAGAGTTAAAACAAATTAAGCATGCTGGTTTACCCAAAGTTACTATAGGAAACATTTTAGCACATTGTCCTAAATAGCTTCCAGGTTACATTTCATGATGCCACATGTTAAAGAGGAGAAATTGCATATTACTGCTCAGTCAAGCTGGTCGCAGGTCGATTTATCTACTGGTGTCCTCGTTAATGGCTGTATCAAAATGCATGTGGCCAACTTTATAAGCATTGCTTAATCATCATAATTCTAATTGCATGGATAATGTATGAATGCGGTCTTCTAATTTTGTTTAAGATA
This sequence comes from Echinops telfairi, assembly GCF_000313985.2. Classification (NCBI taxonomy): domain Eukaryota; kingdom Metazoa; phylum Chordata; class Mammalia; order Afrosoricida; family Tenrecidae; genus Echinops; species Echinops telfairi. The sequence goes on along the minus strand of NW_022104341.1, from coordinate 14,022,157 downwards.
ACTAGACTAGATTAAGATAATTCACCAATATTTAGCTATTGTGAAAGATAGAACAGACTGTGACTAAAAGGTTGGTTAGAGTATTTTAAAGTAATGCATTAAAACTCAAAATCTATGAAAGTATTTTAATAAACCAAAAAAAAAAAAAAACCAAACAAATTGTCTTTCAGTGGATGCCAACTACCCCCTGTGGCTTTTAGAGACTGTTTATAGGAGTAGAATACTGTCTTTTTCCTATCAAGTGGCTTGTGGTTTAAAACTGCTGAACTTTCAGTTAGCATTTCAACACATATTCACTATGCCAGCAGGACTCCTCAAATATTTTATAATACAATTATAAAAATATATGAGACAGAGAACAACTCTGCCATGTATTTTAATATTTTAAGCTCACAATTTGTAAATGAATTACATATATAGGTACAAATAATAATATCATTAGAAATATGCATTCTTAATGCACCAGTTAATTTCTTGTGCCAACTTTTCTCTCACAGAAATAATTACTATACTAATAATTTTGTCCTTATTGCCTTACCTCTCTGTATATATTTTATCACTTGCTGATTGGGTGCGTTATGCAATATATATTTTTCAGCTCAAGACTCATTCTTCACTTACTCACATGATTGTATTCAAGAAAACCAGATCATTAAGCAGAAATGGAGGATAACCACATCAGATCAATAAATGGAACATACTACATCATCATGAAACCAAAAACCCAAACTCACTGCCATCATTTCACTGCTGAGTCATAGATGCCCCCTGTGGGTTTCAGGGACTATAACTGTTCACTGGAGTAGAAAGCACAGTCTTTCTCGTTTTGAACTGCTGATCAGGAGAATCACAGCCCAATGCATTACCACTACATCAACATGACATGGCTATATCATCATACAACTACCAAATTCCATCACTCCATTACTGCCAACTACTGACATAGCACAGCCAGGTTGACACAAAATCTTTAACTATCACAGCCAGCATAACTCTAACTCTCCATTCTGCTATCTGTTAGTGCCCGACGTATGTTGTTAGTGTCAAAGTGGTCAGATTTTTCACTATTCATAAACATAAAATAACATAATAGGATAGTTCGTAAGTGAGGAGTAGGTGTATATACTTTCTACTTAACATTCAGTTTTGAGATTCACCCATTTTAATGAATTCATCTATAATTATTCTTTACATTGCTCTATATTATTTAACTTATAAACATAACTCAATGAGTTTAGTTCTTCTACAGATATTGGAATTCAGATTTTTTAAAAAGGACAAATATTGTATGGCTCCACTTTATAAAAACACAAGAAAAGGCAAATGTATGTGAACCAAAAATCTACTAGTTACTAAGATTGGGAGGATTAGGATCCCTGGTGGCTTAGTGGTTATATTCTGGGCTACTAACTGCAAAGTCAGCAGTCAGAAACTACTAGCTGCAATGCAGGACAAAGATGAGACTTTCGTACAGGGGTAAGTCTTCCCTGTTTTGAGGGGTGGGACTGAGGTCTACAAAGAAGGTTGATGGGGGGAAATCTCACCGATTAAGAGTAGAACTGTACAGAATAGTATTATGATGGCTGTAAATATATTTTTCATATGGAAAAATTTGAATAGAAAAAAGTTGTGTGATTTATATATTCACAACCACAACCACAGCAAAAGAGTAGCTGCTGAGGATGCTTGAACATGGTAAAACTGTACCCAAAAATGTATAACAAACCGAGATGGGCTTGGTTCTTTCACATGGAGGTTTAAGGTCATCATTTCATAGAACACCCGGTTAATTTTTTGAATAAGACGGTTCATATTTCTGCTCTATTTCCTAATCCACTGCCAATATTCTGGTCTTAAAACTGGGTCTTAAAACTGGGTCTGGGTCTTGAACTCTTGTAACTACTGCCCTCAGATAATCTTTAAAACTTAAACCAAAAATATTTCCTGATGTTCTCTTAAACAGAAGATGAATTTATGATTATTAGTAAAAAATATCTGCTATGAGCATTTTTAAGAGAACTATCTATATGGAATCACTTTGATAACTAAGGTGTACATGATCCTAGTCGTGATTTTTTCCAATCCCCCAAGAGGCATGTAAAACTGGACAATTAATAAGGAAGATCAAAGAAGTATGATGCTTTAGAATTATAATATTGATGAAGAATACAGGATAAGTTCAAGCTATATGCTTCTGTTCCACCACCTCAACCCCTGCAAGGTCTCTGGGGTCAAAAAAGCTCACAAACTGCCATATGAAACTCAATGAGTCTCTATTTTCCCAGAGAAACCTAGGCTGCCAGAATAACAAATAAATCTATTCTGAAGCACATCCAGAATTCTGCAAGGGAGGAGGAAAGACCGCTGCAAGTGCTTTGGGCAGACATATTAATCAGAAGGAATTAGTCCTTGGAGAAAGACATCATGCTTGATAGAGTTAAGGGTAAACAGAAAAAGAGAAAGAACCTCTCAGAGATAAATTGACAAAGTAGCTAAAACACTGGGCTCAGAAATTACAAAAATAGTGAGTATGGTGCAATATAGTGATCTTTCCCATTGTGTACAGGCGTGTTATGAGTCAGAATAAACTTGCTGGCATTTAACATTGCATTTTGGGAGTCAAATTGATAAGAGCCAAGTGAAAGATTACATAGAAAACATATGGCACAATGAGTGCTATTCATGAATGAAGAACAATTAAGGAAATGAGAATGTATCAAAGAACATGATAAATGCCACTAAATTTATACATATGCATACATTCCTGGGGCAAGGTCCAGGCACTAGAGCAAGAGTCAGACCCAACCCAGGGATACATAGGGAAGTTAACTAAAAAGGAGGGGAGGAAAAAAAAGGACATGGGCAGTGAGGGAACAGGGCACTAACCCACCCAATGGGAAGGTATTGTTTATATCTCTACAGGAAGGGAGAGAGGGACACGACCTCAACCTGCTGTGCTAAGACATGAAAGCGACATGCTAGTATGAAGTAGTGAATCAATAGAGAGGTCTGTGGGCTGGCCCCAATCTCAACTATGTGGACCCCTTCCCCAGAATAATGTACTACAGAGGACAGCACTTAAGCTACAGCACAGGGAGAGGGGCTCATCTTCTCAGCACACTGGGTAGCAAACTAAGAGGGAAGGAGAGACAAAGAGAGAGTGGAATGCTTCCTGGTCCACCAAGCCCCAAGGATGATATTCCAGCTCAGAGCAGGCAATGCACAGAGAGGACCATAGGGCTGGCCCCACCACCAGACATGATATTCCCTCATTGATCCTTAGCCCTACAGAGTGGGGAGAGACACATCTGGGTGAAACACGAAGGGAGTGCAACAGAGCAGCAAGGGGAGCAAAGCAATAAAGTCCCTGAGGAATCACCAAAATAGATTTTGGGGAAGAGTGCGGCACCTCATCAGACTTTATCAGAAAATATTCATAAAGGTCAACAGATACACCTGGAACTATTTATAGACTTTTCTTTTTGTTGTTTTGTTTTGCTTTGTTTTTGCATGTCTAACTAGATAAGTAGGTGGGATAAATAATTTGGAGATGAAAAGAATGGGACCAATGGTTCCAGGGGGATACGGGAGAAGGGGAGGTGGGAGAAAGGAACATGGGGGTGGGGAGCCAACAAACCCAAGGACAAGGGAACAACAAGTGATCTAAAATCAATGGTGAGGAGGGCATAGACTACCTGGTGGGGCTTGATCAAGTGCAATGTAGGCAAGAGGAATTAATGAAAGCCGAATGAAGGTCAAACATGATAGTGGGACAAGTAAAAGGAAATAGAGTGAAGAACTAGGAGGCAAAGGACATTTTTAGAGGTATAAATACAGGAATGAACATATGTAAATATATTTTATATAATGATAGGGACATAGATCTATGCACATATATTATACTCAAGTACTCCCTCAACAAGAACACTTTGATCTAATAACCTGGAATTCTGTGATATTCACCCTTTGACATGATTGCTATAACAAAATGGGTGCATAAGCAAATGTGGTTAAGAAAGCTGATGGTGCCCAGTTATAAAAAGGTATAGCCTCTGGGGTCTTAAAGGTTGGAAGATAAATAAACGGCCATCTAGCTGAGAAGCAACAAAGCCCACATGGAAGAAGCACATCATTGTGATCATGAGGTGTCCATGGGATCAGGTATCAGGCATCAAAGATCTAGAACAATCAATCATCTTGATGCAAAAGAGGGGAGGACCCAAAGCCCATCTGTAGACAATTGGACATTCCCTCACAGAAGGGTCACAAGGAAGGAATGAGCCACCAGGGTGCAGTATAGCACTGATGAAACATACAACATTCTTCTAGTTCTCTAATGCTTCTTCCCCCCAACTATTATGACCCCAATTCTACCTTACAAATCTGGCTAAACCAGAGCATGTACATGGGTACAGATAAGAGCTCTCAACACAGGGAATCCAGGACAGATAAACCCCTCAGGACCAATAATGAGAGTAGTGATACCACAAGGGTAAAGGGAAGATGGTGGGGAGTGGGGAGGAGATAGAAAGGAAGACCGGATCACAATGATTGATGTATAAGACCCCACCCCAGGGTGTACTGAACAACAGAAAAGTGGGTGAAGGGATGCAGTGGTTGGTGTGCGATATGAAAATAATAATAATTTATACATTATTAAGGGCTCATGAGAAAAGGAAGGTGGGAGAGGGAGGAAAAAATTGGGAGCTGATACTTAGGGCTCAAGTAGAAAGGAAATGTTTTGGAAAGGATGATGGCAACATATGTACGAATATGCTTGGCACAATGGATGTATGGATTGCTATAAGAGCTCTAAGTGCCCTCAATAAATTGATTAAAAACAACAAAAAAGAGACTTTTGATTTGGCGCATGTTTTAATGGATATGACATTCTCACAATGATAAAGTAAAAAAATAAAGCCCAAACCTATAATATAATACAGGATCCCTGCTGGCTCAGTGGGCTAAGCATTAGCGTGCTAACTAAAAGGTCAATGGTTCAAATCCACCAGCCACTCCTGAGGAGAAAAATGAGGCCATTTGTTTCTTTAAAGATTTACTGTCTCAAATACCCCATGGGGCAATTCTATTCTTCCTCATAAAGTGGCACTGTGTCTTAAGGTCATTGAGTTAATGTCTATGGTTTTGTTATAACAAAGATAAACATTTACATAACATTATCAACTTAAAAAATGTGTTACATTAAATTATCAAATTAAAAATATGAATGAAACTGTTTTGAAGGTTTATCATAGTGTTAATACATGTACATAACATATCTAAGTAAATATGAGGAAGATTACAAAAATCATGGGACATGTAATTAAATTATGATGCAGTTTTGCACATTTTTGGAAACCCCCTCTTATGCTTTGGGCATGTTGTCAGGAGAGCTCAGTCCCCGCGGAAGGACATCATGCTTGGTAAAGTAGAGGGGCAGCGACAGAGGAAGGGCTTCAACAAGAAGGATGGACCCAGTGGCTCAGAATTAGGAACAATTGCGAGGATGGCACAGGGCCGGCAGTGTTTCGTTCTGTTGTGCAGAGCGTTG
>NW_022104341.1:14008578-14016008 GCF_000313985.2 Echinops telfairi | reverse complement strand
CTTAATAGAACAAGTGGAGAAATGGAACATATTGAAATAGTTAGATATAAATATTCAAATCTTTAAGATTATTTTTTAAAATATTATGTGTATAACTATTCTTTAGGAGGTATTATACTTTGAAGAGAATTTAACTTGATCTATATCAAAAGCATCACATCTGTATTAATATTATGATCATCATTGTTCTAATAAATATTTAGTAACTACCTCATGACTGAAGTTATGAAGTTAACACATTTATAGCTAGTCTGGGAAATCAGTAATTCCTTTAATATTACTGTGTAGACTCGAGTATAAGGCAACTCAAATACCAGCTGAGGCATCTAATTTTACCACAAAAATGGCATTAAATATGTGCTGGAAAAATTGGCTTATACACGAATATATATGATACATAAAATGGCTTATCTTCAGCACAGCTCTGTCAGGTAAGTCCTTCGGAAAAGAGAGAGGCTAAGTAAGTAGAGGCAGGCAGTCATCAGGGTAAGAAAGAGATCCGTCCCTCCTTATATTTTTGAGAATGTGTAGGTGGGTCAGAGAAGCTGTATGCAGTTCCAATTTATTCTCGCTCTCGTGCAGGAACGCAGGAGAAAGATGGGAGTTCATACCCCTTTCAAGTGTTACAGTCTCAGAAACACAAGGGGCAGTTCTGCCTGCTCCTATGGGATTGCTATGAGTTGGAATCGACTCAATGCAGTGAGCTGGTTTTTTAAATTTCAAAGCAAGAAAAAACATGAAACGCTCTCAATAAATTAAAAATTGCATGGGTAGCAAGTAAAGGTGATTATGGTGAAGAGGTTTGGGGGAGTAGGGAATGGCTCGATTGTTTCAAAGAAGTAAGAAATTTTACATAATTTCTCAGGGCTAGTAGAAGTTGTGAGTAAATTGCATGATTGTAACGCAGGGACTGCGTGTAGCTGCCCAAAGTAATACAACAAATAAACAACAGGGCTAGATAAAACGCCAGCTGGTGTGACTCAGTCACTCTGCTCAGCAATGCATTGTATGTCACTGCCAGAGAGTCAACTGAGATATAATGAAAGCTCGGGCTGCTAACGGTGTGGCCAGCTGTTCGAAAACACCCGCCCTTCTGTGGGAGAGAGAAGTGGCTTTCTACTCCTATAAAGAGGTAGTCTCAGAACATTCGGGGGCAGTTATATTTGGTCCTCTAGAGTCACTGTGAGTGATCATTATATCACGTGCATCTCAATATCTGAAGTTTGGTTAAAAAACGAAAACAGAATTTTATGTTTTCTCTGGAAAAAACTCAATCTATTATCAAAGATATTTTTAGAGTGTGGCATTTTGTCTATACTATCAAACAAGACATTGTAGCCACTTCTCAAATGTTTTGAAATAACAAGAGGTACATCAGTTCATCTGGACACGCTCAGGTCCTCAGACTGCAGGGAAGAAAACAACACAGTTCTCAAAAATACAGGTTACTGTTTGCAACCCCAGGAGCCCTGGGAGCATATTGGTGACGCGGTGCGCTGTTCCCCACGAGGTTGGCTGTTTAAACCCATAGCTGCTCCAGGGGAGAACAAATGAGGCTTTCTACAGAATTACAGTCTCTGAAATCCACAGGGACAGCTGTTTTCTTCTTCTTTTTATTTTAGTGCAAGAAAAAAACACGACACCCTCTCAATAAACTACAAATTGCATGTGTAGCAAAGACAGGTGGTTATGATGAAGTGTCGCTTGCAGTTGGAATCCACTTGATGGCAGTGAGAGTTTTTTTGAGATTACATTCTAAGAATAACTGCCAAAGGTTTGTTTGTGATAATTTTTTTCTAATAAGATCATTCTTTTGGGTTGCAAACCATAAGCAAACATTTAATATGAGGTAAGGTAGAAAAACACTTGAACAGTGAAAGGCAATTGTTTTCAAGGGAAATATAGACAATACATTATTTCTGGAGAGAAATATTTGCTTGTAAATATTGACTCTTTTTATATTGCTGAGAGAAGAAAATTAAATCCCATGGATATTGTATGTTTGAACTGAGGATATTTAGTGAGAAAAAACTAAATTAAACTACCACTGACAAGTAACAGTGGTCCCAATTGCTTTCTGCCTTTGAATCACTGAAGTGTAGGAAACATTGTGAAGCTTACCACACATTTTGTTCATGGACAGGTTATAAAAATAGACTATAAGAAACACAGGAGAAATTTTTGAATTGTTCTAAGTGCTTGAAGAGGCAGGATAGTAGGTATATATCATTTTTTCTTTTTAAAAATGTAAATAGAACAATGGCACAATATTATAAAAGTAAAGTATATCTCATAGTCTATTGAAGTTGGTATGTGGAATAAGACCTTCCTACTCATAGTTACTATACTCCTCCTCCAAAATCGTGGTATTATTTCTGAGTAAGATCAGTTTGGCAATATAAATCCATTAAATTATGTACTGCCTCCTCACCGTATTCTATGATAACTAAATGTAGTTTATTTTTAATGTTGTATTGTAACCCTGGACTTTTGATAATTCCAGTTAAAAACAAATAAACAAACAAGACATAAAGGAAACAACAACAACAAAAACAATGAATGTAAAGTCAGTTCTGCCCACAGCAGTGGTTCTGATGAGCATCAAACTGCTAACTGCGAGGTCTGTGGTTCAAATCTACCAGTCTGCGCTTCCATAACGATTCACAGCGCCAGAATCCCCATGTCAGATTGCTATTTGCCAGAACAGACGACAGGGAAGTGAATCATGGGGAAAGATGACTAGGCCTTTCTTCTGAGTCTTCACTTGATAGCCACCGGTTTTCAACTTCCCAGGAGTAGTGCAGCACTTACCTGCTTGTACCACCCAAGGCATCCCCAGCAATAAATCTACCATGAGTTTTTGTTCGTGGTGCTATTAGATCCTTTCATAACAATATGCAGTATAATAACAATATTCTGTGATAACATTTGTACAGGCAGATGACATAAGCAAAGAGAAGTAAGAAACCCCATGTTAGAATTGGCAAACAATGCATTTGAAATTTAAAAATATTAAAGAAACGTACTCGTTTTCCCGGAGGACCTGGTGGGCCAGCCTCACCAGACGGACCAGGAGGACCCTAGAAGGGGTGAAAAAATAAATGTTAATGTTTCGTACTATTTGATGAACCACATCCTTTCTAAATAGCTGCATTGAACTCAACCATCTTTCTCAGCATCTCTGTGTTTATATTTCCTGGAAAACGGTCATACTAATGAATAGAATCATATAGCTAATGATCTTATTAAACTCATATAATTTTGTGAAGTCACTTTAAGTTTTTATATAAACTTAATATTTTTATCACAAATCACAAAAGTATGCAACACCTGCACAGAATTAGCTCCTATCTATTTGACTGTATGTAGTGGGTCTGGTTCAGAGATGAAGTTGGTATAGGTGAAGCTTATCTCTGGTTCCTATTTCATGTGCCGGTACTTTTGCTCTCTTTCTCCAGAAATAATCACAAGTAGCCACGCACAAGGCTGTGCCATCCCTCTTTATACCTCTAAATAATCAATATTTGTTATGTTGAATCCATGTACATGAATAATGGAGGTATTTCATACTCGTATGTGCTAGGCTGAAACCTTGGCATCTTTCTTTTAGTAACAATTTTGTTTTAAAAGTAATATTTTTTCATTTAATAGTATAGAGTAGATGACTTATACAGATAGATGTGAAACACTCATTAGCATACTATGAGTGCAAATTTTCCCTTTATCTCTTTATGAAGGCTTTTTGAATCGCATCAAGTAGGAAACAATGTAAACTTCTCAACTGAAAGACAAATGTTGCTTATAATTCTTTGTGGACATATGTGGCTTGAAAATCCTTGCTATTTACAATGACTTCTTTAATATGCTTTGAGGCTATTAGTGAATAAAAATAATGAGTGTCTTTACTTACTGGCTGACCAGGGTCTCCATCTTCACCTTTGTCACCGCCTACACCGTCTTGACCCTGCAACGGGCACAGAAAATTAACCCCAATATTTCTCACTACTAATTAACATGGATGAGAAAAAAAGAACTAAAGTAATCTGCCTTTGTGATTTCTTAGAATAAATTACTACAAGATAGTCAAGTGAAACTATGGGATTTTCATACTTTTATTTATTTACTCTTAGGAAAGTTGTCCTTTTAATTTTCTCCACATATTTTGGTATATTGCTATAATAACAAATTATTAAACATATTATGCTCATGATTTTTTAAATGGAGGTATATGAAATGACCAGTGTGCTTTTCCACCATAAAGAAAGATGCTATCATTTGAACCAATATTTTCATCTTAGAAATTTATACCACAAAAAGCTTATACTTTGGAACAACAATGATGTTACTATTTAGATAATCTGTGTTTGTGTAACACACATGCAAAATCTTGAAAATAAATAAAAGTGAATTTAGATTGAATACCCTCATTGTACCCAGATTTTTGGTCTTGTGATTATTGTTTTCTTTTTCATTTTGGGGGTAAATCTACTTAAAGAAGTGAAGAATTTTCTGTAATTGTTAACAGTGAATACAATGGGAATATCTCCCCCACGCCCATTCCTTCATAGTTCCATGTTACTTACCGCAGGGCCAGGTTCTCCAGGTGGACCAGGATCTCCAGGAAAGCCTACTGGACCCTGGAATATATTTTTGTAAAGAAAAATGAATTAAAAATGAATATTTAGAAGTTATGAATTACCAAGTTTTAGAGGTAAAAGGCATGACAAAGCCATATGGGAATATTTCTTTGTCATGGCAGAAAAAATAGAAATTAAACAAACTGATAATATTTATGAATATATAAGCATTCTAAAGTTTTACCTTCACCAACCACAGGCATGAGGGCCATGATGCCTAAGCTCTCCATAAGAAGTTCCAAAAGGAGTTGGTTATAGCTGACACCTTAAGGGGACCAAGCTCACTTACCGGATTGCCCTTAGGGCCATCGTCACCTGGTGGTCCCTTAGCACCCGGAGGTCCAGCAGCACCAGGTGGGCCTGCTTCTCCTTTCTCCCCTCTTTCTCCTTTGGGACCCTACACAAGGCAGGAAGGTATATGCTTATTTTCCAGACTTTAGAGCAGAGTTTCCCAAAAACAATATTGACCTTGAGCTATAGAGTGTTTCATTGTTGGAGGTCTAGCCTTTGCATCTTAAAATGCTCAGCAGCTTTCTTAGTGACTACCTGCTATTTGCCTGCACCAGCTTCTTATTCCCTCTCCAACACTTCCCTGTGTCACACTTCCAACGTGACAATTTCCCCCCAAGCATTGCTCTCTTTGGGTCTAAATAACTCTCCCTGGCCCCCTGGTTTCAACCAACCAATGTTGGAAGGGTACAATTCTAACATATTTTTTAAATGTTTATTTGATGAAGCAGGGTTATATTTGTTGATAGTTTTTTTTTAAAATTAGTCAATTGAAAGACTTTATACAATGAAAAATTATAGTTTTAATACTCTCACTTATGTAAATGTAAGTTATTTTTGATTTGTGTATAAATCAAAATGTCTTGGGGTATGTAACCTTATTAAGAAATGCCATGTTTGTGATTATTCTTAATGGGTTCGAAAGGAAATGGAAATAACTGCTCTGCAACTACGAGTTACATGTTAAATCATGGTCTCTTTTTTCCGGAACAAATCACATTCTCTATTAATAACATGGCACTGCTTACCCCTGAGCCGGCTTCTCCAGGAGGCCCTGGGTCTCCTGCTTCTCCAGGTTCACCCTACGAAGCAAATGTCAAGTCAGTCTCTGGACACAGAAATGGTGCTTTACATTTGTAAAACTGCCTTCAAGATGACCATAACATTGAACTAGCATTTAAATTATTATATTGTTTAATGTGCACTGAGAAGCTTTAAGAATAGAAAGGAAGCTTATGCATTAAGTCTGATATTTTTATTCCGTGGCTGCAGCTCTGGTGTCGGGTAAGCATTGGAATGCTAACCACAAGGTCGGTGGTTTAAACCCACCAGGCAATCCATAGAGAAATATTAGACTATTTGCCTATGTAAGGATTCAGACTTGGAATTCTGTACAGGCTCACTCTGAGTCAAATAGGCTCAATGGGGTTTGTACAGAACTGAACAAGCTGATTAGTTGACTGTCAAGTGTATTACATTGTTGCTTTCATGTAAGTGCTATCAAGTCAATTGGTACTTCCAGTGACCCAATAAACAACAGAACGGATACTTCTTTTCCCTGACCATACTCACAAATATTGTTTTTACAGCTCACAATCTGTCTTCCACTTTTTCACTAACCCTCTAGGGACCTATTTTTCCTGAAAACAGGTCCAAAGTATGCAAACTGGAGAGTCATCCTCCTAACTTCTAAGGATCATTCTGGTTGTACCTTTTCCAAGACAGTTCGTGTTACGGTCAATATTCCACAATAACACCATAATTCAACGGCATCGATTCTTTTTGGTCTTCTCTATTTATTGTCTCTTCTGAAGGCATCTGAGGTGACCAACCCACATCATGCAGTGAGTAAGGCGCACCTTAGCCCTCCAGGTGCCCTTGTTGTTCTCAGAGAGGTAGATGTTTTGCCGCACATTTTCCAAAAGCACTTTAACATTTGATTTATTCACTGTTGCTTCCAGGGGCTATTGCTTGTGGTTACGTAAAATAAAATACTTGGTGGCTTCAATCTTTTCTCTATTTATCATGAATTGTTTGTTGATCCAATCATGAGCAATTATGTTTTATTTAGTTGAGGGGTAGTTCATATCAAGTTCTTGCTCTTTTTCAGTAAGTGCTTCGAGATATTTTTTTTCATTTTCAGCAAGCAAAATAGTATCAGTGCATACTGCAGGCTGTTAATAAGGTTTCCAATCATGATATTGTGTCCTTCACATAATCAAGCTTCTTGAATTATTTGGTCAGCATACAGTTTAAATCAATATGGTCAAACGATACACCCTGAAACATATTTCTTGATTTCAAACCAAGTATCCCTTCTGTTCAAAAAACAGTTTCTTGGTCAATGTTCTGGTTGTGAATGAGCACAGTTAATTACGTGTGCTGGGAATCTCATTCTCCTGCTCATCCTTTGAAATGTTATCTATAATTTGGTCTGATATGCAGAGTTAAATCTCTTTGCATATATTCTATGCTTTCTGCTAAATCCATCTGACATCAACAATGATATCCCTTTTTCTACATGATTTTCTGAATTCAACTTGAATTCCGCACAATTCTACATTGATATACTACTGCAACCATTACATGTGACGTTAATAATATTGCTTGATCATGTCCACCTTCTGTTGTATGACCTCTCTTTGGAATAGGCAATAATGTGGATGCCATGTGATTGAGTATGACCAACAATAGGTACAGAATCAAGCATCTCCCAGCTCCGCACCATCCACACAATTGTGTCTGAACCGATTGTTGCAGCAGCACCAGGGAGCAATTCTATTC
>NW_022104341.1:14007020-14008100 GCF_000313985.2 Echinops telfairi | reverse complement strand
AAATGTCAGATTGAATTTCCTTTCATTTGTAACTGTGCTTTTTCTCCCCAAATTATAGCATCTTCCTGACCCAAATCATCCACCCATCTAAAATTGGTGTGAAATATATCATATATAATGTAAACATAAGTCAATGGCTATTTGGGGCATGTAATTACTTATACTAGGAGAATATATATTTTAATGCTCTGAATCATCTATATAATGATTGAATAATTTCATTTATTAATAATAGCATTGTAGATTGTTGTATTTTTTAAGATTCATAGCAAAGATTTTGAGTTATTTTAGGTAAAACATTCTAGCATAATATCAACATTATTTACAAAGTGATGAATCTTTCAATACCTGAATATTATGGAATTATATTTTATTAATTTCACAACTTTCTATTTCTCTTTTTAAATAAATATTTAGTCATTCAAATAAACTATAAGATGTTCAATATTTAAACTGAATATGTACAAGAATTATTTAATAATGATCAGCCATGTAAAACTTCAACCCATAACAATGCCACTGGAAATTATAACTAACAAAAAAATAAATACATTTTTAATCCCTGTATATACATTTTGGGAAAAGGTGAGACTTTCTACTCCCACAGTCTCAGGAACCCACAGGGCAGTTCCAGCACTGTCCAACACGGTCATTATGACTTGGAATCTATTCAATGGTATTAAGTTTCATTTGTTATAAGTTTTGTCCTGTGTATTTCAATCCTACCTATCCATTGCACAATTAATCTTTAAAAAATTCTGAAAAGTTTATTTGTGTTTTGTGTTTTTATGAAAGAATGATAGGTGAAAAGATCAGATTAAATAACTATCACAATTGAGTGAAGCCCTTTTTCATATTAAATCTTTTAATTTAAAGAAAAATGTCCTATAAGTTTTCCAAAAGATATATGAAAATAATTTTCTAGAAAGCTGGAACCAAATATTCCCCAAGTAAATAGCAATTCCTATATTGAAAATAATACTATCAAAATGTTTTATTTCAAATCTTTTTAAAGAGAAGAGGGACAATAGAATATATATATTAAACAGTGCACTGAAACTGTATAATAAAATTAATGCA
>NW_022104341.1:14001973-14005523 GCF_000313985.2 Echinops telfairi | reverse complement strand
CCAACAGATCCTGTGGGTCCTTGTGGTCCCTGTGGTTTATCAAAAGAAATAGTAGTTAATCTGCTATTCAAATGACCCTTCAAAAATACGTCTGAGAGAGAGAGAAATATATGTAAAACTATTCTAAATCATTTGACAGATGGGAAAGTGATACATTAAAAATGAATTGTCTGATTTACTAGCTAGCAAATAATTTATCACATTGACTTCAGAATTAAAATATAAAACTGGTCAGTTCACACCAGGAAATGATTTCCGTTTCTCTTCCTATGAAACTGTCACGTGAGTTTTAGAGGATAATTTTGTAAGTTTTTGTAAATAACAAAACTTGACTTGGGCTAGCAACTATATCATCTGTACAAAACATAATCATAAGCCATAGCTCACTCTTTTAAATTCCTCCGGAGAAACCCCAAAGTTCGTTTTAGCTCATTTCCTAAGATTAGTTTACCTTTTCCTGCTCGGCTAGTCAATAGAAACTGTATAGCAACAAAGAGCTGGAAGAAGGAGGTGACGTTAGATTTCTTCATGGGGAAAAGGAGGGATGGCACTAAAGCTGATCTACATACTAAGCAACAGTAATACAAATATGGCAGTACCTTTAGAGATCCTGTAAAAGAATAGCGGCCCCATGTTTAAGTTTGAGAGAAATAATCTTTACAACATGGAAAGGAAGCATTTAGCACTGGAAGAGGTGTACTTAGCATGAACAAATTGTTTCCAGTGAAAACGTTGAAGGCAGAACTGCTTAAAAAGATATTTGGCACATTGATCTATAGTCTAAAACAGCCCAAGAACAAACTATTTTCTCATGCCCTTTTCAAAGTTAAAGGTTAAATATGAAACAATTCAGTAACCGTTTATCAAACAATTATATGTAAAGGAGGAGTTCAAACATGTTGAACTGGAGAGAGTTATTAGCTATAATGTAGTTTATTTTCCTCACTCATCAATAATTATGTATTGAATATGATTGGTGTGTACACTTGATATTTATGGTAACTTTTCCAAATAAAGCCCAAGTCTTTATAAGTAAGAAATGATGGTCATGTTCTACGTACTTGAATTAAAAATAAGCACAGCTATGAGTATTGGGTAGTTCTCTTACAATTGAGATCAACTGATGATCTCCATTTTATCACAGACCTGCTTGCTATTTAACAATAAAATGATTTATGTAATTTTCAGATAATTGGAATTTGTTTCATAGCTCTTACATCAGCTCCACTGGGTCCTTGGGGCCCTCTTGGACCTGGTGGGCCAGGTGGACCCTGTAAAAGATAAATATTAAGTTTTATAAAGATCAAATGGCAATGCCTTTATAACGTTTTCATTCTGAGATTAGGAATAAGAAAAAGGTTAAGCTTGCAAAATTATAGTCTGTGAGGCATATTAGCATTACATTAGGTCATTCCTGTTGAAGATAACATTGAGCTAGCAAATGATCCTTTACACATAGCTCCAGGGAACTGAGGGAGTTATAATTTGAAAAGAGACCAAAACATATGCTATGACTCTTTAGAACAAGGTACTAGGAAAACAACAAGAAATATTTTATGCTAGACTAGAAAGATAACATGAAGTTGGAAGAAGAAATGATACTCAAGTAAATTTAATTAGCTCAATAAAAATGTTTGACTTTTTGTTTTGTTTTGTCTTGTGTTTAATTTACTCTTTTGTTTTCAGTGTCAACTTCCATTTTCTATGTACCAGGTACTAAAAGAAGAAACTCTATTTAGCAATCCTCTTCTGACTGTGCATTAGAATTACTTAGGGGCATTTGAAATAAAATACAGAATGCTAGAACTTCTACCTTAAGGATCTGATTCAATTACAATCAGGGAATAGCATACATCTGTTTTAATAGTCACGGTTTATTCTAAAAGCTTCTCTACTCTTTGCTATTATCACAAGGTCAGCGAGAATGTATCTATAATTTGGGGGAACATTATCAATAACATGAAGAAAGGGGCTCATTTCTCTGTTGCTATTTGAATGTGTGAATCAATATTCTTAATCAGCAATGTTTATTTTGATTTCCTTGCACTTAAGTATTAGTGTGATGATAGCAATCATTTCAAAGAATTTAATAGATGTCAATGTGATCCTTGAATAGAATTAAATCTAACATGGAAATGCAAGAAAATCTAAATATTCTGAGGAAAGAAAAGGAGCAATTAGACATGTGTTCATACATTTCATTAGAGATTGCAACAACTTTGGCTAATTATTTCCTCATCTAAGCTAGTGCTTAATAAACACATATATGCATTTTAATTTTCAGTGAATTATTAGTATTGCCATTACAGCAGAAAGTCAAATCAATAAATACAAATAATTGTAGGTCAGAGATGTTACGGCATTCTAATCAAGAGAGAAATCCTCATTAAATCAAGAAAGTGCTTCAAAATACAATTGATTTTAAGAGTTTGTAACTATTAAACGTACTATTTTTCTAAACACTGGGTAAATACTACCATTATATACCTGCTCCACATCAAAATATGAATTTAAACACTAAGAAATAATGAATGCATGGGGCTTGATTATATACACTTCTATGACACGGCATACAGAAATGAAAAACTTATCAGAAGAGACTAACCAATGGTGGCTGTACAGTCACATAAGCTCACAGTGAGAAAGAGAAGATATTCTGTATTGTAATATAATGTGAGATCGATTAGGATAGACTCAACGCTTATTTAACTGTGTTTTATGGGGAAATTATGTTACTTCTTGACCCCCTATGCAGGCTGATTTATATTCCGTCCTTCATATCATGCAGTACATTTTTCAAGGTGCTGGGAGAGAAGTCAATGGTTACAGAGCGTGGTTACAAGGAGGTGGTGTCAAAGGCGGGAAGCATCAGATGTGAAAATGCACACTAGACAATAAAAGCTTACCATAGGGCCAACATCCCCGTTTTCACCTTTTTCACCAGGTGGGCCTGGGAGACCCTAAGTAAATGTAATAGAAAAACAATTACATCACATGTGCATTGAAAAACAGTTAAACCACATATGGCTAAAATACACTTTTACTCAATTACTAATAGAATATAAAAATTATAAACTTACTTAAGAATGTGGAATAACTACTCAGAAAATAGTGGTTAAAATACTTATAATACATGTTATGCTTACAAATGATAAATATTTGTGAGACATTTAAAATAAAAGTTATGCTTATATAATGTTGATTTGGTTTTGGTTATGATATGATCTTTGGATATGGGAACACGTAACAATTTGATATGTACTTATGAGCAGTATATAAGAGTCATCATAAAATTTTTCTGAAAATGAAACTGGTTTTCCATTATTTTAAATTTCTTACCAAGGTGACTTAAATATATATATATGAAAAATAGAGAATACATATTTCAATTCATTTCTAGAGTTATAAGTAATTTCATTTTTTAACTAATATTACTACTTCTAAATCTTAAACATTTACAAGACTGAAGAAACTGCCAATATACTACCTTTATTCTATCAAATTCATTTGCATGCTATCCTGTTGCACTTTGTTTTAAAAGAGGTTTTCA
>NW_022104341.1:13999651-14001405 GCF_000313985.2 Echinops telfairi | reverse complement strand
TGTAATTTGCTTAGAAATTATCAAAGACAATAATAAAAAGAAATTAGGGTCATACTAGAGTTGTAGTAAAGTTATTGCTTTTCTAGCAGTTCACTTCAGTGGCTGAAAAGTATTGGGTCATTATCGACAGTAATAATAACATTTTACTCATTCCTCTCTAAGCATGCACAAGTAAAGTGGATGGAACAGGAGTTTTCTGATTGCATAGACAATGCCTTTAGATGTTTTTAATCTATTGTGCCTTGTTTGATCCATTTAATAAGTTATTTTCTAATTGGTAGTAATTCACTAAATTATTTTATATTCTCTTAATTAAACATGCCTTTTAGGTGGGGAAGAAGGTATTGTACTGAGTTTAGATGCACCCTTTTGGTTTTTTGATATGGCATATATACATTTGTATGAGGAATTTCTGATCACTGATTTACAATAGATAGCATACACTATGATTTACTATTTCCCCTTCAGAGAAAAAGCATCTAGGAAGTTCCTGGATACATTAGCTCCCAGTTCCTAGAGACTAGTAAAGTGGTTCTCAACCTTCCTAATGCCATGTCCCTTTAATACAGTTCCTCATGTTGTGGTGACCCCCAACCATAAAGTTCTTTTCATTGTTACTTCATAACTATCATTTTGCTACTGCTATGAATCGGGCGACCCCTGTGAAAGGATTGTTCGACCCACCAAAGGGGTCATGACCCACATGTTGAGAACTGCTGCTAGGTACTGTATTTGAATGGCTATTGCCTGACGGCAAATTCTGGACATGCCTGTGAATTCCTGAGAAATAATCAGGAAATGTTCTTCAGATTTCAGCATACCTAAATAGTACCTGAGAAAATTTTTCACAATCCCAAGGCCATCAACTTCAGTTTAAAATGTATTGATGCAGAAAATCTATTCTATTCAAATAGATTTTACTACACATGTAAACATAGATAAATTCTTATAAATATCATCTAAATTAATATTAATATTCCTTACCTTTCCCCAGGTTTCCATGTCAGTTTTGTGCAAATTACATTTGATTCAGAATTCCTAAACTTAATGAATTATCAGTATTATACCTGTTCAATATTTTAAAGAACTTTCTACTAAGCACATTTCAACATTGCTGTCTTTATTTTCTTCATGCATGTTTATTATTAATATTAACTGCTAGGATATTCCCAATAGAAATATAGATATATATTTATTTTAGATAAAGTTTGATTACAGTTTCAGTTGATTAAGACAGTATGTGTTCATTATTGAAATTAACAGAATCCTAATGAGTCAATTCTCTTGTTGCAGGGAACTAAATATCTTAAATGGCACTCCACTGTTAATCAATTTTCATATACCCTAACTTTCTCCTAGGGAGTAATTTATGCATGCAGATATTCTTCTTTAAGGTCTGTCAATTTAAAATAATTTGCTTCTTAAATGAGCCATTAAAAAAGAAAAGCAATTTAAGTCATGAACTCTCTTCACATACCACACCTTCATTTCCAAATAGAAAATATTAATTGAATAATATCAAGTTATTTAATGTGAATATTACAGTATTATTATTTATATATATTGCAATTGTTATATCCTTTCTACCCAGATGACTCAATTAAAGGATGCAAATGCAATTGTGAACATGTTAATTGCATTAGCATCTTTTCAAGATCCTGATTTAAAGAGGTAGTGCTGGGAAAATATAATCAATTTTCTTTATAATGAACTGCTTTTTTTTAGTCATCCTCATCAATGAGCACATTCCTCAC
>NW_022104341.1:13971028-13996720 GCF_000313985.2 Echinops telfairi | reverse complement strand
TGTAACCTGATGGTGGTTGCAATTGCACAATACTGCCTGATGTAATTGTGCTATGGAACTACGTTATCTGTAGTAGCTCTGAATAAAATGGTTGGGGGATCACTCCCCCCAAAATACACTGCTACTGAGTCCGTTATAATTCATGATGAAACTGTAAGAAAGAGTCGCCTGCTCCTCAGGGGTTCAAGACTGCAAATCCTTACTGGTGCCGACAATCTCCTCTCTCTTTTTAAACTTTCCACCTTGTGTTTAACAGCCCACTGTGCAGCCATGAAGACACCAGGCCCAGGGGTCTTTACAGATTTACTAACCCAACAAACCCATTGCCACCAAGTTGATACTGGCCCATAGCGACCCTACATTAACCCCTAACCTACCAGTTGCTCCTCAACTGCCTAAGGAGTTTAAAAGAGCAGTTGTTCTCAGTCCCAAAAGGTCTCTATGAAAAGATCATTAGATGTATAAAAATAAAATAAATAAGTAGAAGGAGAAAGCGAGGTTTCTCCTATTTACGTAAAAACCAATAAATATCAAGTTTTTAAAAGGCTGGAAAAAAATCTCAAAATATAGACAAGGTGATTTCTACAATGATGGTTTTTATCTTTATGAATGGCGTTGAAAGATATATTTAAATAAAAGGTTTGAGCTTACAGCCTCTCTTTAATATGGCATTCCTTAAAATACTGGAGTTAAGCCATTAATGTGTACTTTAAAGAGATTTTGTGCAGAATTATTTAGGTTTTCCCCAAATAAGCTAACATTTTTGTGATTTATGTATAATCATCTTTGAAAAACACTGGCATGTTTAACTAAAATGATTTGAAATTAGTAAATTAACTGAAGAATTTCTGTCATAGTACTGAAACAAGTTAAATTTTGAGTCATTGTGTAATTTAATCATAAAGAAGTAACGAGCATTCTCATATTTTAAATAATAAATACAAACACCCTATTTTATAACACCCCATTTATATTCGGTTTGTACTGAAATAGATTTTGTTGCAGGGGCAGGCAAAGGGAAAGCTTAAATTTTTTGTAGTCAGATAATGTTAAAACAACAAACAACTTTAAAGTTCAATGTATTCTTAATGTATTGCTTATTAATACTACTGCTTAATATTTTCTACTTTCAGCTGTGCTTAGCATGTAGCTATTTCTTTAAATATTTCAATAGGTTAGTGATCCTAATTATTCATTTCCTATTATTAGATCTATGAAAAAATTTCTTCTTTTTACTTTCTTTAACACTACTATTTTATAGTTAATGAGGATTGTATATAATTTATGGAACAAGTAGAATGAACATACAAACAAGTGTAAAATCTGTTGGGATTATATATATTCCAGAAATAGAAACTAGCTTTAATATATTTTCAGAAAAATAACAATTGTTGAAATCCCTTGGATTTCAATTTTACATTTAAGTAAAATAAGGTTGAAATTCAATTTTATATTTAACAAAAGCAATCATCATGTTAACCATTGTACCCTGATTCCTATGTAGAGAGAAGCTGCTTTTATATTTTCACATCCATCAGAGAACCAGTTTAAGACGACAAAGTCTATGAGGCAGGCAGCAGCTTACCTGAAGGCCGATGGGACCCGGAGGTCCAGGGAAACCTCTTGCACCTTCATCACCCTTTTGTCCAAACATTCCCTGTTGTCCCCTCGGACCTGGCTCACCATCACCTCCCTATAAAATGCAACAAAATGATCACACACCCGAAGAATCATTTATGACACAAGTTATAAGCTAGCCATTTTTAAAGCTATGTGAGAACAAGGACAAAGTAAATCCCATTATTTGCCGCAGGTTGGAAGTCTTACTTACGTTCTCTATTTATAGAATAAGGGTATTTTGATTTTTATCACATATGCTAAGGGCAGAAAAATTGCCTAATAAAGATATAATATTTATAATTCATTATACAGTAAATAAGTTCTCAATTGGGTATTATCTATTTTCAAATGACATTACAATGTGGGATTTTGGTATATTTTTGTGTGGTTTTGTTTTGTATTAATAGGAATCAGCTTAGCTAACTGTATTAGGTGACAAATTTGATAAATGTTAAACATGTAGGAACAAGCAATTCAGTAAAAAAAATGTTATCTGGTCAGGTGATAGTTCATAAATTTAATGAGGGAGTAGCATGGATTTAGATGTTCTGAAGAAAATGGAAACACTCACAGCTATTCCAGGGGCACCAACAGGACCCTGAAGACCTGGGGGACCAGGAGGACCCTGTTGAGAGACAAAACATCAGTAAAGTTAAAACTGACGCCAGAAAATCTCCTCTACATAAAGCAGAGCATTTGTCTGATAACCATCATTAAATAGCCAAAATTCCTTTTAAAAAGAAAAGATTATTCAGTAATATACAGCATCTAGCGCTGTCAAACATTATTTATTTTGCTCGCAA
Source organism: Echinops telfairi (assembly GCF_000313985.2). Taxonomy (NCBI): domain Eukaryota; kingdom Metazoa; phylum Chordata; class Mammalia; order Afrosoricida; family Tenrecidae; genus Echinops; species Echinops telfairi. The sequence continues at coordinate 13,994,297 of NW_022104341.1, read as the reverse complement.
TTGCATATTTGGAATCACTTTTAAATTGACATTTATTAAAAGCACTTTTATCTCTAATATTTGTTATTCAAAAAATGGTTTGTGTATTACTGTAAATCAAGTTGGAGATTCTGATTTGAAACATCTCAAAATATTATATTTCTTTAATGAAACAAATATACATGGAAAAGAATGCCTAAAAATTCATATGAACATCAGAATCTTTATGCACATAAAGATGATGAGGATTCTATACTAACAATATAGTCAGGAAGGAAAATTTTCCTATTAAACTCAGTGTTATATATTGAATACAGCATGTTTTAGTTTTAAGTCAAAGTTTTAATAGGCATTATGGTTCTTAGATGCATACATTTTTCTTCTCAATTGCCTTAAATTATTACATCAGTAATTGATGAGGTATTTCAGGAAATTCAGGCTCTACAGGCAAATCAGTCAATGGTCTATGTTGTTCTTTATTATAATTCAACATATTAAAAAGAGTGCTCAGAGGTAAAGGTAGGAAAGTGTGGTCCCTGGGTATCTGAGGCCCTTTCCAGCTGTCCTCTAGGACAAACTTCCTTTTCATAGTACTGAGACAATTTCCCCACTATATGGCTATTTGCACTAATGAGGCAAGCGCAGTGGTGAATGAAGCCTGGGTACCTTAGGGAAAAGCATGGTGACGGCAGCAAACTGTAACACCATGGATGGCATTCTTCACCCTTATGAACTCTCAACAAGGAAATGTCTGCTTCGCTTACATGTGATTATTAGGACTTGAATATGTGGCAGGAATTTTACTGAAATTATGCATTGAGTTGCTAACCACAGGTCAGCAGTTCAAAATCATCAGCCGCTCCACAAGAGAATGAGGGGCTTTCTACTCCTGTGAAGAGTTACCTATGACCTTGGGCATGCACAGGGGCAGTTCTACCCGTTCCCACGGGCTTGTTAGGAGTTCGCAACAATGGCAGTGAGTTTTTGTTTGTTTGCATGTTTGTTGTTCTTGGAAGTCTGAGAATTCATAGAACAGAAATTACAGTATCTTAGCAGGCAATAAAATTTTGAAGCAAAATTTTAATATTTGGAAAACTGCATTTCCATGATGAGTTTCAAAGATTCTAAAATTTATAGAATTTTTGATAAAGATGATACAACATTAAATATAAATATAAATATACATTCAAAGTGCTATAAAGGCCTTGGATGTTTCATATAAGAACACAAAAGGTTCATTGTTTTGGTTTCAGATTCCATTTTATAATCGACTCTTAAGAAAAACTGTCACTCACCAAGTTTTGATGTAGAAAAGAACATTTACAATTATCTGAAAAGATATTCAAAATACTCCTCCCTTTAGCACTGCATATCTGAGTAAGTTCAGATTTTCTTAGTGCATTTTACCTAAAACATGATATCACAACAGATGGACTTCAGAAGCAGTTATAAGAATCTATTTCCTTCTATGTACCTAGACACCCCAAAAAGAAAATACTTCCACTTCTCTACCTAAATATTTTTGCTTGGGGAAAATATAGATATTTTTCATTGAAGATATTATGGTAATATTTCAGTTAATTTTCAATTAATCGATCAAAATATTATTTTTTTTCAGTTTTAACTTAGAGTAACACATATAGATACAACGTTTTGGGGTTCTTCAACAAGTTTTAGGTGCGTACTGCGAACTCTGTGTTATTACTGAAAACAAAAACTCCATTGCCAAGAAGTAATTCTGACCCAAAGTGACCTTAGAGGGTAAAGTGAAGCTGCCCGTAGATCGTCAAGGCTGTTTTCTTGCAGACTTAGACCGTCGCGTTGTTTCCATGCAGTAGCTGGTGGATGGAGCCAGCAATCATTCCGTTTATCTGTCAACTGTTTACACCCTGGCCACCAGAACGTTTTCATTTTTCATAAAGAAGGTAGACTGCAGGAGGATTTGCCGACTTAGTATCATATTCATCTGTCCAATTTTATTAGATCCCAGAATTATAGTATTGCTAAAATCTTAGGGTAGGTAAGTAAATAATACCATGGAAAATGATCCATGATAAACAGTAAGCAGTATTAAAAGTTAAGAATGATTCTTGGAGAGGAAACGAAACACTCACACTTTCTCCTTTGTCACCCTTGCTGCCTTTCTGCCCTGGTTCACCAATTTCACCCTGTAATGGAACGATTTGAGTTAAACTTCATCTCTAATCCATCACACTTGTCATTGCCTTTCTTCAATTATTCTTTGGTTTAAATATCTCCACTATAAACTAATCACAATAAGAGTACATTATGTTTGCAGAAATCTTATTACATATTCATCAATAATGGTTTTTTGTTTTCCAAATGTTAAAGTGTGGCTTATTATTAGTATACTAATGCATAATATTTTGTAAAGTCAAAATATATATGTGATAGATTCTTTTCATTTTGTCTTTCTTATTGGAAACAATATGTTTTAAAAAGTAAGTCATCAAGCTGACACATTTTTTGTTCTTTACCTTCATTTTCTTGTTTACATAGCACCCTAAGTCTCAACTTCAAATATAAAACCAGGAACATATTAATCTTTATGAAACATTTGCACAAAGTGTACTTTGAGCTGGAATATAATCTAAAGATAAAAATGTTAAATTAATAATTCTTAAAATATTTTTTTTTCGGAATGTACTAATACAAATGAAAACACCAACCTTATCTCCATCCTCCCCAGGGGAGCCAGCAGGACCTGCGGGACCAGGGAGGCCTACAGGACCTTGGACTCCATCTCTCCCAGCTGGGCCTTGAGGACCTTTTTCTCCCTATATAGCAACAAAAGGTTAATTTCATATAAGAAACCCATAAATTAGCCATTGGTTATAATCTTCAGTACAGCTACAACTCATATGCATTTTTACACTGACTTCATGTTCACCAAGGACATTGTTTACAGTGTTCCCAAAGAAGAAATACATTGCAGCAGGAAATGGCCACTCAGGTAACAGTCTATATTCTCTGGCATCATGACTTCATAGGCTTCGGACAAGATGGGATGCTGGATGGCACTCCTGGTTCTCCCACTCTCTGCATCATCAGGGGAACTACAAATCTGTGGGTCCTACGTTTGCATCACCGTACTCAACTTCATCACCTCAGTGGCTTCTTTTTCTTTTGTATCTATGAATTATCTCTTGACTATGTCCAATTAATTGAATCCATATCACTGTAAACTTATTTCAAAATACTAGTATTTTTTGTCTGGAATTTGCCTTTTCCACTTTTACTCTTATTTTCTTCCCATTGAACACACTGAAAACAGAAGATGCATCAGATAATATTAGGACTCTTCTGAGGTTGATACACTTCTTTACCATTACTACTAAAATCAAGACCAACACGTTGATTTGCTTGACAAGACAGGGCTCCTAACACCTGTCCAGTCATATCTAGGGTCACCTTATTTTGCTTCCTGCTTTCTTGCCCTTCAAAGATTTTTATCCCAGTGTCACAGCTGGGTGTTGTGCTCCTTCCAGGAAGGTGGTGGGATAACCTGCTGTGCTTTGGATGGAATGCTTCGATGAAGACCTTTCAGAGATTTACTTCTTCTCATCATCTTTTAGTATCAAGATCAATGTGTCCTTTCCAAGGAGAGACTAGGGTAGGTTCCCATTCTCATGCAATTCTCATCATATTCCCATTCCTAATACAACTAACCAGTGTTGTATTTGTACATTTATTTGATGAGTCTTTGAATATTATCTCATTTTAACATAAGGTATTAAAGTCTATAAGTATTCTGTGGCATCTCGAAGGCCCGTGTCCCAAAGTAACAAACTAAACATCATTTGTTGTGATATTTAAATAATTAATGATGGCAAAAATAACAAAACATAGTCAACTTGCTAACTCTGAGTTATTGCTTGCTGGTTTACACAGTGGGCAATATTTATCATATAAACATATTCTTGATGTCGCTCTGGAGATCTTTTATTTCATTTAAACTAAATAGCATCTCATCTCGAACTTATCTAAACTCCTAAGATTATAGATGTGCCATTTACAGTGAAGTGCCTTAGTTTGAGACAAAATAAAATTCAGATATATTATTTCATTTGCCAAATTTTCTTGATAGTTGTGGTACATATATAATCATTTGTTAATTTGAGGATTAAGAATGTAGGGGTGGAGTCTAGTCTGTCAATCAGAACATAGCCAATGAGGCTTCTGTGTGGGGAGGGCCTTCTCCTGAGAATTCTGGGAAATCTGGTATTTCCTCCTTGGAGATGGGAGACTCTGTTCACACCCTGGGAGACTTAGCAGCTGACAAGGCACATGGACCCACCCTGATGCAGAGAGACCTGATGCAGAGACCCCTGCCAGCACTGAGATGTTTCCAATGACACTGGATCCAAAGACTTTCTACCCACTGGTCTGTGATCTTCTACATTCAACATTACTGCATGTGCTTTGTGAGTCTAAAGAGGACTTTATAGATTGATATCAGACATATGGGCTAATATCAGACTTATGGACTTGATCTGAACTGGGCTGGGATGTTTTCTCAATGTTCAATTGCTCTTATACATAACTCTCTTTCTTATACACATATGTGTGTCCATGGATTTGTTTCTCTAGTCTACCCAGACTAACACAATTGTATAAATAGAACAGGTAATTTTTTTGGTACAATTTGTAAATTTATAAATTTGTAAATAAGACAAATTTATCTCATATGCCTTCATGAGAGTAGCATAATATTCAACAAGGAATCGCCTGACATTTACTTCTCCTCATCTGTCTAAATTAGATTCTCCATTTATAACTCTACAAGATGGGATGATTCCTATTTCATTATGTATCTCTTGGCTCTCCATATCCATCCCTATAGTAAATAGTCATCTTTTCACAAGTAGTCAGTTTTTATGTCAGCATATCTATTCATCTATTCACATAAGTTACTAAATCTTTAAAAACCCACTGTTTTCTCATGCCTCCAAGTTCTACTGCCAAATCAATTTATGGGTTTTTATCTTATTTTCACTGTGTATTGAATGTAGTACTTCAGGTGAATTTAGCTACAACTGTCTACAGCCTAGGTGCTTTCCTAAGACAGCTCTCTATCCATACTCTTTGCCTAAGTGCCATCTCAATAAAGTAGTTTCCTTTGAAAATCACCTTGCCTGCAGCTATATCTGTTAATATGGTGAGTAGTAGAATTTGCTTCTCCTTATATACTTTGCAGGCCTCACAGCCCCACCACATGAGTGATTTAGTGTGGAGATCCTAACTGGCCACATGTATTGTTATATATAGGTATTTATAAGGGCAGTGGTGGTTTAGTGATATGATCCTTGCTTTGTTTAGGGGATAACCAGGTTCAATTTCTGAACCTCAAGGGCAGCCACCACCCAGCTGTCAGGATGCTGCTGAATAGTTTTCAACATAGCTGACTAAAATAGGTTAGGGATAAAGATATTGTAATTTAATCCCATAAAACAGCCCAAGCAAACCCTATGGATCACAGCAGACCAATCTACAAAAACTCAGGACACAATGCAGAACCTGGCAGACTTTACTTCTACTCTCATGGTTCATCATGAGTTTCCCCAGGAGACTGAGTCTAGAGCAGTTAACAATGTGTGGCTCTGGTGTTCCACCATCTCCCTCCCAAGGAGTTGGCGTAGTGGCTACAAGAACCTGGGGTGTGTCTTAGCAGGCTCCATCTTCTTTCTCTTTCTTCATGTAAGCCTAAACTCAGACTTGAATGACATGTTTTTGTAACACACAGCTGGCTAACAGTATTTAAGATCCAAATTGTATATTTAGATATAGAAAGAAGTAAAAGGCTGCATTTAACATTTGAGTATGTGTTTTGATCAGATTTGGGGGCCTCTACATTAAAGACTGCGGGTACTATAATGGTTAATTTTATGTTCCAGCAACAGCTAACCATTACTCAGGTTGCTGTTCTGAGAGTTAAGGTAATATAATATTATGTCCTGGTGGCAAGCATCTGGGTAGTAACCGAAAGGCCCACAGTTAAAATCCATCCCCGACGCTAAGGGAGAAAGATGCGGCAGTCTCCTTCCCTAGAGATCTCCAGCCTTGGAGACTCTCTGGGGTCGTTCTAGTCGGTCCAATTGGGTCTGTTTTACTATGAACACAGGAACAATGGGATTGTCTTGGTTTGCAGGATGTAACATGATTTAATTATCACCCAGCATATAAACTATGGAAATATAATGAACCAAATGGCTAATGACAAGGAATTTTCTTAGGCTGTATTGTGCCCTCCATTCTGTCCCCCAGAATATGAACAGATTATCTAGAAGAAACCTCGCTCTTTTCACTCTGCATTTGTTTTCTTCATTGCCTGACCTAAGAGTCCAGAGCTGCAAGAATCCAGGGGGCCTCAGCTTATCGCCTGACCTATGGATTCTACTGCTCCAGCCCCATATTCAGGCGACCTAACTCTTTCAAGTACAACAATCCCTCTTCATGCTTTCTCTCTTTTTAATTGATTGTTTTTGTAGAGAATCCTGTCCAAAATTATTTTTGTTCACCCAACACGTTTGGCCATGTTTATACTATTGTACCTGAGTAGAAACTTTCTTAAGCAAAACAAAACACTACCTCATGTAGTGTCTAGCACTATGTTATTTTCAGTAATTATTGGTGGAAGGGAACAATCCGTGAAAGGAGCACCGCTGTGGCGAGTCCTGAGGGAGAAGGTGCGCAGGGCACCTCCTCTGCCTTTCAAAGTGAAGCCTTGGGCTCAAGTCCCAGCTCTAAAAACATCTTCCATCAATAATTTCTTATCAAAATCACTTCTAATAATCAAGTATAATGCTTTTCTTACAGTCTTTATCCTCATCATTTGTATAGTCTTTATTCTTCATGCAGTCAAGGAGTTTGATCAACATAAAAACCCATCATTCGGTATATCTTCTTAATATGTACTCATTAACATTTCATTAATTCATTAATATATTCTCTCTTTGTACGAAAAACAATTTTTGTTACTTCTCTCTGTATGCATTCTCTATTACGTGATGCCAAGAATGGGTTACTCTAGAATTTTGGACAAATTTATTTGAAAGGGACTAATCTTTTTATTCCCCCCCCCCCCCCTCTAATTAATGCCCAGTATACTACAACATTGTTTGGGCATACTTTTAGTTTCTTAGTTTAATTGATAATTGGAGAAGTTGTGAGAGGAAAAGAAAGAAGATTTTTCTCCCATTTTCTTATTATTAATGTCTCAGAAACAGGATATATTTAAAATAGAACTCCATTAAATATTAAGCAAATGTACTGAGCAAGAAATATATTGCTTTACATTTTCTCAGCTTCTTAAAGGTGCTTTTTATGGCACCAAAGAATTATACACACCCAGGACATGGCCCTACTCAAACCTTCTAGCTGATCTCTGCTGGGCAGTGGACTATACAAATATAACTCTTTTAAAACTTGGAAACATGCAAATATTAACGCTGATGAAAAAATGAAAATGCTTGACAATGAGAGTAAGTCATTTGATGAAACACATATTCATGAGAAAGAAGTAATTTAAAATTTAAATGTACTTTTATATGTTCAGATATATGTGTATATAAAATTATTTGATTTAAACATCTTGATATAGTATGACCATCAATTCTTGCCTATATTTGCTGAATGTTATAATAATTTTGGAGAAAGAAGGCTTTTTGAAATTAATATGATTAAATAAATTAAATGGAGAAGCAATAAGTGGGAAAGATTGAGAAAGAAATAGAAACCTATATAGTTTAAAATCACTTAAATATACAATTTTTAAAAACCTATAGCCATGAGATGAAGTAATTGGTCAGATGTTTCTCCTTTTACTCGCTAGAAGTCAAAGCTCAGAGTACAAAAGAAGGGCAGCCCCTCACTGGGTCTCATGTACAGAGCAGGGAAATGTCCAGAAATGAAGTTGCACTGCAAAAGGAGCGAAGAGGTCACACAATTGTAATATAAAGCAGCAAGGTATAGTTTTCATCAAAATTACGATTTTATATTTTAAAAGGAACAAAATCACAAGCCTTGTGCACTGGTAATATCCAACTTCCTCACAAATATTAGGGTTTCATAAAGTGTGGGGAAATGTCATATCCTTTCATTGAATTTGAAATTTTATCTATTATAAATATAAAAAGAGGTGTGTTTGTATGCCAGGCACATCTGCAGCGAGAATGCAGTGGGGTAGGAAGAGTTATTGCTCCTGAATGAAAAGTAACAGCACGTGGAGGGCAGACCTAGAATGTATTTTCTCTGGAAACTACTTACGGGAGCACCTTTTTCTCCAGCCGGACCAGGTGGGCCCTGGGGCCCCGGCCGCCCTGGTAAACCGATTGGGCCAGCTGTACCTGCTGACCCACGTTCTCCCGGTGAGCCCTGACACAGAGGAAAAGAAACAAAGATTAATAATGGAAAGAAAATCTGATTACCAGTCACTTACTAGACACTGGAATCTTACAGTTTAGCAAACAATGAAAAAGTAACTTAGGCGATTGCAAGCTCTTGAAGTAGAACAGTTATATCTTCTATTAGATTCATTTTTAGTCCCACCATTAAGCAGATGTTTAGATGAGGAAGTGATATTCAGGAGAAAAAATATTTCAAATATATATATACATTTAATATATTCCGATGTCATCATCTTGTCTTTCAGTTCAGTTGTTTACAATCCTTTATAAAATATCTAATAAAAACCTCCTATATGATTTTATGGGAGGAAAACAAGGCTCTCTACTCCCATAAAGACACAGGCAGTTTCACTCTGTGCTGTAGGGTTGTTATGAGTCAGAATCGACTTGATGGGAGTGAGCTTACTTTTGGGGATACAATTTCAAATTACATTTCTTCTCAGCCTTATTTTCTATATTTTCATTATCTGCCTAGCATTAGCACTGAAAGCTGAATATATCGCAAAGTAGAAAAAGCTGTTCTTCTATGATTCAATGCCATGTTTTTTATCCAAAAAGCCACTTACTGTTTTTTCTCCAAAAAGCCACTTACTGTTTTTCCTCTAATGAAGACATAAATGACTCCCAGTGGCTGTTAACTTGGAATTTCTTTAAATTCACTATCTATTCAATTTCATTAAAATGCTCTTTTAATAAAAGGGATTGCAAGCAAAATTACTAGTTAATTTCTTGACTTATTTTTCTGATTAAAATCACAAGCTACTTAGACTAAAATTTTTGTTGGCCAGTTATCTGGATTTTGAAGCAATTAAAATAAATGGAAGAGATAAAAGTTGAAGTTACAAAGATAATATAAAAGGAAAAGTGATTTTGCCTTTCACTTTTCTTTTTTAAAGGACTTCCTGAACTACTATTTTAGCTTATTTTTTATTATTATTTTACATTTTAAAGAGATAAATAATTTAGAGAAAAATTGAAATGTGAAACTTAAACTTGATACAAACAAAATTGTTATTTTGGGGCAATGAGAAGATGTCTAAAAATCCATGAAGTGTTCTTTGTAAGTGTTCTTATTTAAAGAAGGTTGTGTGAATATTAAACTTTTACCCATCAGATATTCCAAATCCTTAAGAAAAAGTTTTGCTTATAAAGGAAAACTGCAGTTCATGTCATTTAGATAATAAATACCTATTTTTCATCAAATCTTTGATTGAATAATATTAAAATATTTGCATGCAAATGTTTGAACCACAAGTGTAATAATAGCACAGAGGCAGACTTCTTTTGAATTTAAAGACTGTGTGTGTGTGTGTGTGTGTGTGTGTGTGTGTGTGTGTGAAGTGGGTGTGGAGGGGCAAGCATAGTTCTCCAAATGTCTTCTATTTAAGAAGTGTAGCCCTAGAAAGCAAAAGGAAAATGACAATATCCAGCAGAAGGTAATATACAAGGTCACCAGAGGTGGTCCATTTCTCCCCCGCCCACCATTAGTATTGTTGTTGTTTGGTGCCATCCTATCTGTAACAGAACGACATGCTGCTTTGTCCTGCACCATCCCGGCAATCAATGTAACCACACTGTTGCAGCCTTCATGCCAATTCATCTCTTCAAAAGACCTTCCTGTTTTTTCTACTGACCTTCCACTCTACCAAACATGATGTATAGATACCTTAATTAATAATCTATGAGCAGGTGCTTGCTTTAACTTCCCATTTGTAAATGTCAGAAAAGAAAGTAATCAAAATATAAATACATTTCGATATTAGTGTTTTATTTATAATTAACTATGCCAGAATCAATGCAATTTACAGTGCTCAGGTCATATTTTTCTTTAATTTCCCTTTTAAATTTGAACTCCAATAGCTAGATCATGGACCAAAGTAGATATTGTGGTAAGCTATACTGATATTTGTAGATCAGACACTGGGAAAGTAACAAGGACGGTATCTGTAGTAGTCAGTTTTATGTCAATTTATGACTAGGCTATAATTCTCAGAAGTTTGGAAGTTGAGGGCTAGTAACCCCTCATAATCTGACCTAATACGATGGAATCAATTACATTTTGTAATCTACAGAGAGCACTCAATGAGTTGTAAAATGAGGGTACAATGAAACTCCTTTCATCAGCTCACAGCCCTGATGAAACTGTAAGGAACTTTCGTCTAGGGTATATTGTACTTTCTAAGCAAGTAGACACTGTGGGAACACTTGCTTGCCTTTTGCTTAATCAAGTTCCTGCATGTGACTTGTTCACATCTGGCAATCCTGAAGTCGTCAGCAGCCTGACATCTGCCCTGCTGACCTTGGCTTCACCAGCCTCTGCAGCCACCAACCTGTGGTATTCTACGAATCTTGGGTTCATCAGCCCTTGAAGCTACATGAGTCAGGAGAGACCTCCAACTTAACATCTGACCCACTAACTTGGAATCAGATCGAATTTACCTGCTTCTACAATTGTGTGAACCGTTTTCCTGATAGAAATTTCTATCTATCCTCCATCTATAAACATCCCTGGTTTTGATTCTCTACAGAACCTAGTCTAACACATGATTTTTATATTAGTGTGATAGGTACGTTTATTGTGCCAGCCTGACCAAAGAGAACATGCCGGATCAATAAGGTTGCAGTTTGATTGGAGGGCAAAGAGATAAATGGCTTGGCGAGCACTGCCTTTCTCACTCTTGCTCTCTGGTGATTGGAGCAGTGTGAGGCTGCCTTAGCTACCTCTCTGCCTCAACTTGCAAGCTACCCTGTGGACCATGTCATTAAAATTTGAGGCTCCTTCACGTCCTACTTAGCCACACTGCTGGAGTATACATCACTTGAGCTGGGGACTGTAGGATCCTATCATCTGGCTGACTGTTGGCGACCCACCTGCTGTTTGATGCCTTTGGCTGGGCAGCTTGCACTGCTCTAAGGAAGACTCAGCTCTACTTCCTTGCCCTCGAACTCAGTGGCCCTGAGTTGAAGGACTTCTAGTATATTAACTGCTTCACAGAAGTGAGTTGAACTGAGTCTTCTGTACTGCCATGTAGACTAATTAACTGTTGTATTCCTTTGTGATTCCTGGTTTTGTTTCTCTAGAGAACCCTGTCTAACACAATTAGAGTGCTTACAATTTTGCAAGCATTGAGCCCAAACCTTAACAATTGCTATGCTAAGTAGTTCAGATAATGGAGGTACTTTAACCCCATATGATTTGCATTTTTCTAGATAAGGGCTTGAATGCTCAGGCTTTAGCTAATGTGACTTAATTCACTACAGGAATTTTGTTGATTTCCATCAAAACTGAGTATTTCATAAATTAGTAAACATTTTTTGGTTTTGGTTTTATCTCCTAGGTCCAAATATTCATTCTCCATTATCCATTAGTTCATGTAAACTATGTAAAATGTACTCAAACAGTTTTCTTGTGTATTTGTTTATCTTTGTATTTATTCAACAATAACCCAACAACACATAATTGTTTTTAATATTGATTCCACAGATTATACCTATTGATACACTAAGGGACTTTTCATAAAGTTATACCTCTAATTTTCAAGATTTCTTTCTCATGGAGACAAATGTCTACGCATCTTTTGAAGATATATTCATGCTTTCCTTTCCCAGAAACAAGATATGGATGCACAATTTTACCTTATTTTAGCATTAGTAGCTGAACGTGATCATTACTTTTCATAGAATATTATATTTCTCACTTTTCCTCTAACAATATGCCTACCTAATTCTCACCATCACTTTCACACTCTCTTTACATTGGAATATTTAGTCACATTCATCTTCTGATTTTGAAATTTTGGGGATTTTTCATGCACCATTCAAATTCCAGCCTTTCTTTAACCTTAGGTCATCTATGGGTGTAACAAAAGTATTCTAATAATCTGAGAATGAGAATCATGATATATCAAAATGTTTCCAAAGTGTCTATTCTAATGCTGTAGATTATCAATAAGTATGCTCTGAATAAATTAAAATAATATTTGGCAGACTGAATTATGTTTGCAAATGATTTCCAGATCTCTTCATTAGAGGCCCAAAGCACATTGCATATATTTCATTACATAAATAAAGTGATCATATATTTAAGATCATAGTGAAATTATAAATATTCATTTTTTTCATTTTTAATAAAGTATGCAAGCACAGTGATATTAAATATCATTTAATAGATCTACAGTTAGACCTAAATCATTCTACATGTAATCATTTAATGCAGACGGGCATAAGGTATACATCTGAAGTCAACAGAAAGTTTCATAATTTGCAAAAAGCACCAGTTGAACAAGAATTCTCCGTAGCGTATTTTTAAAACTTAATGGAAAATTTCTTTACCTTTTAATTCCATTTTTTTATGAGCCCCTGGAAGTCTCCTCACATATTCCCTTCAATTGATGCACTGTGATTGATATGTTGCATGAAAAAACACAGTTTTACTCTACAATAGTTTAAACTAAACAAGATAACTCAAGTAATTAGTTTAATGTATTCCCAATAGGAAAAATTCTTTTGGTTTGAATCTATGGCAACATGTGTAGTTTATAGATTTTATATTTTTATATGAGAACTATAAAATATTTTAATTTCCCTAGGAGCATTCACATAATTACATTTCGGACTACAATCTCTTTTGTGTAGCCTGAATTAAAATTAATAATAAAACATTATTTTCCTATCCTGAAATATTTCTCATGATGCTGTCAACACTCATAAGTTTTGAAACAATGGATAAAAACAAGAAGATAATTATTTGATGTATAATTTTCCCTAAAGTACAACCATAATTTTCCCATTAATTATTTTGAATATTCTATAAGCTTGAATATTTTAATAACAGCACACTCTTGAATAATTGTATGTTTTGCTTCTTGAAATGAAAAGAGAAAATATCTGATGGTACTTACTAAGTAAATGAGTAAACAAACTTGTAAATATCATTTAAATATTCCTGTCTTTTTTTAAAGTATAAACTATCTGAATCCTAATTCCACATGAATTATTGACAATTTCCACACAAAAAAAGCAAATAAACACAATAAATAAAATTCTACTCTATATTAAGAGAGGAATGCATTCAAACATGTAACAAAAAATATAGTGAAACTATTATCTTGTTGTAAAATTGGTTAAAAATACAAAACGTATAGTGCATTTACATACGCTGGAAAAATTCACATTTCAGATGCAGATTTTTCCCATAATGAGTAAAATATTATAGTGATCAATATTACTGCATTATTGGATAGTTTTTTTTAGAGCGACGAACAGAAGACTTTATAATTATCCCTAAACTAAAATGAATAGGTTTGGGTTTAAATATATGCTAAATAGATTATGAACATCTCTAGAGAAACAGGGCTGTTGCTTGTCCTTTTGTTTTTGTTTTTGTTTTAACGATCCCCAGAACTACAAACAGTGACTAACCCCGGCAACCCATAGTGTGCAGGCTACAACTGCCCACCAAGGGCTTGTAAGGCTGTGATCTTTCAGGGACAGATCGCCAACCCTCATTTCTGAGGCGTCTGTGTGTGAATACTCCTGATTACGTAAATGTAAATGTGGCAGTCAATGCAAACTGAGAACCTGCTTGTATGATATATCTATATATATGGATTGTATAAAGTACCACAAAATATTTCTCAGTGTATGCCCAGTATGGAAGGAAAAAATGCTACCTCATTGCTCGCCTGCTGTTAACTCCCTTGGTGCCTTTTGCCTTCTGTGTGTTTGCGGCATGTCATTCACTTTGAGAGCCCACAAAATGCCTGTGTTTAGATTGACATCGATCACCAGTTCTTAGGAAATCATCATGAATACAATTTTAGCTAGGGCTTGAAAAGCTCAGAGGCAGAGCATCCCCTTGGGTGATTGTGTTTGTCTCTAAGTGGGAACACTACAAAATGTTCCCAACATACACTCCCTTCTAGTTGTAAACGTTTAGAGAATGATAACCTTGAGATTTCACTCCTTGCTAAAACGACTATGAGAGTGGAGTGCTTCAAGGAGTGTCTTCCGCTCAGTTCAAGCTCCGAACAACCCTATGTACAACAGAATAAAATAATGCCCAATGCTGCCCCATTGTTGATAGCCAGGTTTGACGTGTTGTTATGTTTTGAAACCTCTTGTTGCAGCCACTGGTGAATCCCAAAGCTTTTCCTTCACTTGCCAACTCTACCAGGCATGATAAGCTTTGCCTGAACTCATCCCATCTGATGACATATCAAAATGATGTGAGACTAAATCTCACTATTCTTGCCTCTGAGGACCAGTCTGGCTGTAATTCCACGTCAGAGTTGTTATTATGGAAGGCCATGAAATATACTGGTCAACACTATAACTCAAATACATTCATTCTTTTTTAAATCTTCCTTATTCATTGTCCAACTTTCAAATTCATAAGAGGCCATTGAAAAATAAGGAGATAACATCTGGCAAGTATGTGACATGAAGTCTCACCATATTTGCCTAAAGGAGCTTTCTGGCTGAGCTTCTCAAAAGGCAGATTTGTTGGTTCTTTGGAAGTCCATAGAACTTTCAATATTCTTTGCCAACACAATTCAAAGGTATCAACTCTTCTGTGGTCCTTCTTATTCAATGTGAAACATTCATATGCATATGAAGCAATTGAAAATACCATTGCTTGTGCTAGGAACACGTTAGTCCTCAAAGTAAGAGCCTGGCTTTCAACACTTTAAAGAGGTCTGGGATTTACCAAACACAATGCCCCTTCTTGATTTCTTGACCTCTGTTCCATGAGCATTTATTGTGAAGCCAAGCAAGAAGAAATCCTGGGTGACTTCAACTTTTTTCTCCATGATCATGATATTGCCAATTGGTGTGGTCGTGAGGATTTGAATGTTCTTTACATTGAGTTCCAATTCATATTGAAGCCCATAATTCTTTATGATAACCAGCAAGTGCTTCAAGTCTGCCTCACTTTCAGAAAGCAAGGTCATATCATCTGCATATTGAAAGCTGTTAATATGCTGTCCTTCAATCCTGATGCTGCATTCTTCTTCATAGAGTCCAACTTCTCTATTTGCTCAACATACAGATGGAATAAGTATGATACAAAGATACATTCATGAAACAATTTTTCTTGCTTTTAAACCACGCAGTTCTGTTTGCACAAATGCATTTTTATTCCTGAATAGGTTACGCTTGAGAAGAATGAAGTGCTCTGGTAGTCCACAGAGGCTACCAATAGTTTGTTATAATCTATAGAAACAAATGTCCTTGCATAGTCAATGAAACATAAGTAAGCATCTTGGTAGTCTCTTCTATCACCCAAGATCCAGCTGACATCCTACTCCTCTCCTGAATCCAGCCTTAATTTCTCACAGTTCCCTGTCGATGAACTGTTGCAACGTTTGTTAGATGGTCTTCAGCAAAATTTCACTTGCATGTGATGTCATGATATTGTTCTCTAATTTGTACATTCCGTGGGGACACCTTTCTTTGGAATGGGTACAAATGTGTACAATGGGTACAAATGGGTACAAATATCTTCCAGTAAGCTAGCTAAGTAGCTGTCTTGGCACAGATGAATGAGTGCTTCCAATACATCATCAGCTAATTGAAACATATGAATTAGTATTCTGGTATTCCTGGAGTGTTGTTTTTTGCTAATGCCTTCAGTGCCTCTTGGCCATCTTCTTTCAGTGCCGTTGGTTCTTGACTTTAGGCTCCCTCTTTAAATGGCTAAATATAGACTACCTTAATTCTTTTAGGTATTGTGACTCTGGGTATTCGCTCCATCTTATTTTGATGCTCCTTGCATTGTTCTACATATTTCCCATAGACTCATTCAATACTGTGACTGAAAACTTGATTTTTTTTCTTCAGTTTAAGATGCGCTGATCATGTTCTTCCCTTTTAGTTTTCTTGCTCTTGGTCTTTGTTCATTTCATTATAATATTCTCTATGTTTTCTCAAGTTGCCCTTTGAGATTTTCTGTTCAGCTCTTTGATTTCATGTATTTCTCTTCCGTTAGGTATCTGCAATTAAGAGTAAGTTTCCAAATCTCTTTAGAAAGCCACTTTGATCATCTCTTTTTCTCCTACCTTTGAAATGACCCTTTTCTTTCTCTGTGTACAGTATTCTTCATGTCATTGCACAGCCATCTGATTATCTGTAATTAATGTTCAATGAGCTTAATCTGCTCTTGAGATGGTCTTAAACTTCATGTGGGATAGACTCAAGGTTGTGTTTTGGCTCCTAGGCACTTGTTCTAATTTTCTTCAGTTTCAACCTGAACTTACATGTAAGCAATTGATTGTTCCACAATCAACCCCTCATCTGATTTTAGATGCTAATATTGAGCTTCTCCATTATCTCTTTCCACAAATGTAGTCAACTTGATTTCTATGTACTCTGTCTGAAGTCCACATTTAGAGTGGCCATCTGTGTTGAAAAAAAAGTTTTTCTGATGAAGAAATCGTTAGTTTTAAAAAATTCTATCATGTGGTCTCAAGCTTCATTTCTATCACCAAGGTCATATATTTCAACCTCTGTTTTTCCTTCTTTGTTTCCAACTTTTATATTCCAGTGGACAATAATTGTACAACTTGAATGTATGTTTGAGCAACTTCACATTAAAGGTTTTGGTAGCATTCTTCAATTCCTTCAAAACTAGCCTTAGTGATTGCTGTACTCATTTGAATAATAGTTGTAATTACTGGATTTTCTTGTATGCATTAGTTGTAGATCCAAGTAAAATGAAATCCTTGACATCTTCAGTCTTTTTTCCATTCATATTGATGTTGCTTATTTGTTCAATTGTGAGGATGTTTCTTTATGTTAAGGACTACCTTTAAAACCAATGCTAGGTTTTCATTTACAGATACAATCCAACATAATTTTTCTATGTTAAAATCACTCTTTTCACCATTGGGTTCCTTATTACTTAATATGTCACTTACTATTTACTAATTTCATATTTATCTTCCATAAGAGCTATTATGTATATTATTTTACCTTAGCAAAATTTCAGAATATATATATAAATAAAATATATATATTTTATTTTTGAACTTTCCATAGGAAACCATTTAAGGGCTGTTTGCATGAAATACATAAAAGATGCTTGACTGCATGCGGACTGTCATTGAGTCGATGCGGACTCATAGTAACCCTGTAGGACAGAGTACAACTGCTCCTGTGGGTTCCAAGGATGCAATTCTTAATAACTTTTCAAGAACGTAGGACGCCTCCTCCTCTCTCTCCCCTGGAGCCTCTGGTGGTTTCTAGCTGCTAACCTTGAAGTTAAGCAGCCCAACTCATGACCAGTATGTCACCAGAGCTCCTACAGGAAGGGTGAGAAAATATACATGATAAATAGGCAGGCCAGAAAAAAATTTAAGTATCATCTCTATTTTCTGAAGTTCAAAATTACTAACTTTCAGAAAATGCCATTAATATTCTTAGCAGTCAAAAATGAATCCTATACACTAAAGCTTTTTTTAAATTAATGTAGGATGATATTCTACTGAATGTGTTGTGAATCCAATTAAATGTGATTCTGGGGGCATAGTGGGCTACTAGCTCTGCTGCTAATCACGTTGGAAGTTCAGACTCACCAAAGCAAAAAGATTAGACTTTCTGCTCCTGTAAAGATTTATAGCTTCAGAAACCCAAAGGCACAGTTCTGTTATCTGTTCTATAGGGTGAAATAACACTCAACTCAATGGCAGTGGTAAGAAATATTGTTCTTCCTTTAATTACTTTTTCCTAGGAATGTATTATTTCTTCACTAATCTGGATAAACGCAAAGCAAGATGTGACTTGATCATTATTCTAATCAATAGCAAACAAAGGTTCAAACAGTTCACTGTCATCAGTTTGTTTCCAATTCATAGGGATCCTTCTTCAGGGGCTGGTCACTCCTAAGAACACGTTCAAAGGCCATGAGGCACTCTTTTACCATTCTCACTTACTTCTTGCTACAAAGATTTGTTTTATTCTGGCAGTCCATAATATACGCACTATCCGTTGCCAACAACATATTTCAAAGTCATCAGTTATTTTTCTGTCTTCCTCCTTCATGATCTAGCTTCTACATGCAGACGAGGGTAGTGAGAAACCATGGGCTGGTTCAGGCACACCTTAGTCTTCAAAGCGACGACTTTGCCCTTTGACATTATAAAATGTCTTCAGCAACAGAATGGCTCAATATAAGTCACTTGATTTCTTGACTGCTGTTTCCATGGGCATTGATTGTGGAGTCAAGGAAATCTTTGGAAACTGTAATCTTTGCTCTGCTTATCATAGATTTCCTTATAGGTTCAGTATATTCAGTATGAGGATTTTGGGTTGATGTTGAGGTGTAATTCATACTGAAGGCTGTAGTCTTTGATCTTCATTAGTAAATACTCAAGTCTTCATTTTCATTCAGCTTTTTCACTTTCAATAAAGTATTGTCCTCTGAATATTTCAGGCTGTTAAGTAGTCTGCTCCTAGCCCTGATATGGCATTCATATAGTACAGTTCCTTGAAATATGTGTTCAGCATACTGATTAAATAAATATAAATATGCATACAGGTTAAATATTTTTTAAAGGATTTTTTTTTCCTGATTTGCACCAATTCCCATTAGAACACAGACAGCTGTAATATTTTTTCCTCTACAGATTCCTTTGTGGCCAGAAGATTTGGAATTTGCAAATATCATAAAATTTGGCAGTTCATATCTACTCAGCAGCACTGTAGAAGGAAGGCCTGAAGATATACTTCAGTAATATTAAATTCACTTAAAGTACTATGCAGAGACATTCACACACATGATATCACACTGAGTCAAAATTTACTCATAGCAACAGGTTTGTCTGTCCTTTCCTCCCACCTCCTTCTCTGCCTCCTTCTCTCTCATCTTGTCTTCTTTCTCACCTCTCTTCCTTTTCACAGTTGTTCTACTTTAGGGTGGAGTCAAGAGGAGTTGTAAAAGTGCAATAATGTTAATATTAATAATATTAATAATGAAATAACTTAATCAGGTAGATGATTAGGGAGTGAGTGACCTTAATATCTGGAAATTAATTTGAGCATATGTAACACGTGAGTATGTATTCTACCTTCAGAAAATAGACTACGAACTTCAGCAAATTCTTTCTTGCCTCTAATCCTCAATGCCCTTGCCTTTATTGAAATAACAACTACCATGCTAGTTTCTGAAAATCAAATAGGAAGAAATAATTTTTTTCTTTTACTCTTCATAGTATCTTCATGTACTCTTACTTTGAGATCCCCTCACTTTCATATTCTCCTTAATCTCAACAGCTCAGGAATCATTATCCTTCCCTGTGCTTATTACCTTCACTCTTGTATTGTCCATCACTTAGTCAAAATCCCAAAGTTACCATGAGATGCCTGCAAATTCAGATCGGTCTAGGATGGAGCCGAGAAGGTTTGCAGGAGAATTTTATTTTTTATCTCATTAGTCATCCAATTTCTACATCTATCACAAACTTACTGAATATTCATTCTAATGTCATCTTTTAGATACATTTTGCAAAACTGAACTTGTCTTTCTTACCAAAGCTGCCAACACTACTGATTTCTTCCTGTTATTATCAATAACAATCACCCATAAAACATCTTAAACCTCAACAAATATAATAAAATATAAACTCAGAATGAACTAATTGCCTTATGTTACTGTTTCTATTTGTAAAGTCAAGAGTTTTTGTGGTTTAATATTATTCACTAGAATAAAAATATTGTTCAATCAAACTTAACGTGTGAAATTGCTGTCAATGGATTCAATGTGTTGCATTTATTATAGACTAGCAGTAATCGTCATGAAATTGTTTGCTATATTTTATAGTAATCACAGCACTAAGTTTAGAAATGCAAAATGAAGGTTATGTTTTTACTTTTCAGTGTTCCTACTCTATCAACTTTGAGAGAGATTTTATGACTTCACATTTAGATATGTTAATTGAACCAGGAGCAGACGCTAAATCTAAATAAATAAACTCACAGTAAGCCTGTGTGGATCGTTTCTGATAGGAAAGGGTAAAAGTCTTTTAAGAGGCTTTGTGACTGAGGAGAGGCTGTGTCTTATTTTTTACTTTTCTTTGGGTGGTTCCTTTATTTGTTCTTACTGTTGTTACTTTTATTGTTTTTCCCGAAGCAGGTAAAACTATTTCAGGCATGGAAGGCATCATAAAATGTTCGTTCACACAGAAACACAAGTCTGTGGTCATTACTCGGGCTTCATCTCACCTCACTGCCTACTTTCCATATCTTCACAACCATGCTATCCCACTGTGTGCTGCACTCGCACTGCCCTGCTCTCCATGGCTCATTCAATGGCTTCCTTTTGTATTTTCACACCGGCTATTGCGATTTTACGCTTCTTTCGCCCCCCCTTCTGTCGTATATATTTCACACACTGATGGTAATATCTAACAATAATAGTGAAATTATTGTATTTCAATTGTTTCAAAAACTTCACATCTTTAAATGACTTCAGTTGTCTATTCGATAACTTTATAATCATAAACAGTATTATAACTACTGATTTAAGGTTACTTGTTTGAAAACACAGAAAATTTGCTAGTCCTGTACCCAAAGTTTGCTCTTTGAGGTAAAACCAGTTAGTCCCTCACACACACACACACACACACCACCACCACCACCACCACCACCACCAACAACAACAACAGCAGTAACAACTAAACTCCTTGCCATCACATCGATTTTAACTCTAACAATCCTATAGGACAGAACAGAACTGCTCAAGTGGGTTTTGAAGCTATAAATCTTGACATGTAACCCATTAAATCACCAGAGATCCTTTACTCATTCCCTATGTATCACAATTTTCTTTACATACGTGTTCTGAAATAGTTTTAAACTTCATGAAGGAGGCCTGGTGGCTTAGTGGTTACTCACTGGCTGGCCAAGCGCAAGATCAACAGCTCCAAACCACGCACTCTTCCAAGGGAGGAAGAGGGCAGCAGCGACTGGTTGGTAGTGTGTCTGGCGGTTGTTGTTGTTTGTTTTTATACTTCATGGGTCAGAGTGCAAGGGTCACATCTGCATGATCCTTTCCCGGAATTCGCTTCTTTCCCCCAAACAATTAATATTTAGATGGCATGATACATTTAACCACCTTTTTTGTAAGTGTTTTTCCCCATAAATAGCACTGGAGTGTTATTTTTTTCATGTATGCAGTTCTGTTTAATAGCTGTTTTCTGTTTTTGTTATTGTCATTGCCATCTAGTCGGTTCTGATTCAGAGTGACCCAATGCACAAGCCTATTTTAAGTGTCCTAAGGGCAAATTTGTTAACAAAATTGGTAGTGGAAAGGAAAAAAAAAACCAGATTAAATGAGAGTAACATTTTGTAAGCAGAATTAATATGATTAAATTAAACATGCTGTGTGCGGAAGCTGAGAGAGGATTTGGGGCAATTTTTACCCCTTACAGGATCTGAATAAAGACAGGCCACAAAATAATTGAGTTTGCTAAATTCAACAGAAGTGGGTCTGTGAGGAAAATGAAGATTCTAGGAAGTACTTACTGAGAGATTGATATACAAAAAAATAAAATTTCACACAAAAATGTACTCCTCTACCAGTTATTTAGTATGTTTATATCGATTTAATAAAGCCACCTGGATGATCTATTCAATGGATATACGAGGGGGCCTTAAAGGAGTTGGTGGAAATATTTCATCATCTTTTCATTCAATTTTTCCACAAACATTTGGAAGCACTTGTATGCCCTCCAAACTTAGGAAAATGTTTTAGGTCACTAAATGTTTAAGTCACTCAAATATAAAGAACTAAGAATCAGATAAATTAAGCCTGTTAAATATTAAATAATGATAGAATGGAATATGTATGAAATAAAATATTTTCCATGATTAATTTTCAAATGATAGAGATTAATGGATTCAGTTAGTACGCATTAAAAATTATAATTTAAACTCTCCAGGTCTTCTGTAACTATGAGTTTCCGTTACTCATAATTATGATTTATTTCCTAGGGTAGTGTAAGAGACAAGAAAGCCTCTTTTACCTCCTAACAGCAGCAGTGAAGCAAATATTTCCATTTGTCTGAACCCTTCTGTTTCTACACTCATTAGTGCATGCAATTAGTAGAAACTGGGCATTGGCTGATTTGATTGACATTGTTTATTTTCTCTTCCACCTATTGTGGGCACACAGCATGTTTGTAATGAAAGAAAGGACATCATTTTCTAGCGTGGAGAGCAGGGCTCTTTCTTATCCTCGTACTTACAATTGGACCTGGTGGGCCCTGAGGACCTTCCCCTCCTTTCAGACCCGCTGCACCCTAGGGGAGGTGGAGAAGGAGAGAGAGAGGGAAAGGAAGAAGATGAATCTATGGAAATTAATTGTAAATAGAAGGAATTGTATAATTGAAGATGCCAGAAAGTGTTCTTAGACACAATTACATACTGCTATGTATATTGTAATAACCAAAGGTATGTGTATGCTTTTTAAAATTATGAATACATTATTCTGTAGTTAGAATCTGATAAAATTGATTCCATTGAGAATGTTTTTATGTGTAAATTGATTGTACTTACCTGAGCCCCAGGAAGCCCTCTTTCACCAGGGAAACCACGTAGTCCTGCTGGTCCATCTTTCCCTGAGATGCCTTGCGGACCTGGGTCGCCCTAGAGAATAGGCATCCATCAAGTGAGGTCAATTCTACACGTTTTACAAATAAATCTACCAGATGTGAAGTCCAAATCTCAGTACATGATGAGAATATTGCATGGAATATCGTACCTATTAAAATAGTCACCACAGTCTTCATCTAAAACTCAAACCAAACTCACCCCCATCGAGTTGATTCCTAATTATTAAAACGCAATACAGGGTTTCTGAAACTGTA
>NW_022104341.1:13959217-13970168 GCF_000313985.2 Echinops telfairi | reverse complement strand
AGCCTCATCTTTTCCCCGTGGATCAGTTGAGCAGTCGAAAGTGCTGCCTTTCTGGTTAGCAGCCCAACAAGGAGCCCGCTATGCCGCCAACACTCCATCCTATTTGTAGAAAAGGTATCAAATGGGCTTCGAGGACAGAGTGAGTCATTGGTAGTACATCAGCAGCTATTCAGTACATTTCCACTGGCTCGGAAGCCACGGTCAGCTGAGACCCAAAGGGCCAAAGTAGAGCTCATTGGACTTCCCATGAGCTGGAGATCCTCTGTCACTGTAGCCATTGGACAAGTTCCAGGGAATGTCAGGGGGCTTCTAAAGGCAGTGTGCTTAAGATGGCAGTTCCCTTGGGCTGAAGGCTATAACAAATAGCCAACTACTTTCAACTGCTTAAAATGCCAAAGTGAAAAATGCCAGGTCCTTGAGGTGCCCCCTGAGGGGAGCTATGTGTTGATGCTACAATTGAGTCAGTGTTCAAGTGGGGATAGAGACTGGTGAACTATTGTTCTCGGCCTCCTTAAAATAGAGCAACATGAGAGATTGCAGTTAAGTATATATAGGAAGGGAAATCTTCTAAATGCTAAAATGGAATGTTACTGAAGTGGTTCACATGATACAATTCTCTGATATTTATCTAATAATACATGGGTTTTACCTCTTGATATTGGGCAAAGAACATATCTGATCCACATTTGGGTGGGCATTTCTAGTTCTGAATTGTATTAAATTTGGAATTAGTGAAAGAAACTTGGATTCTCATTAGTAACACACATTTTACCCCAAGGGATTTTTCTTCATATTTTAATACCAGAATATAAATATTAAATATCACAATTATATTAATGCAATGATTATCACCAATGCTACAACAACAGATACACACAACAGCAAGAGTTCCACAGAGATGCACATGGCTATAAAAAGAAAATGACTATCAATTGCATATATCGCAACAAATATTGTCTCCATCAAACAACTTTCTAACATAAACATAAGGCTGCATTTGAAGTAAACAGTTGGATTTGAAGCACAAATGAAAAATTCAATGAGACACAGAGTGTTCCTATATAAAGTTATAGGAAGTTAACATTTCCCATTATTTTAGATTAAGTTCTTAAATAAAATGGACTCATTTTTGCCAATGTTACAATGTTACACATATTCCCAGAAAGTGGATGCAGTTTTTGTTTCTCTGGACATGGATCTGAATGTATGTGTGAGAGAAAGAGAGGGTTATAAACAAAAAGTGATCACAGGTGTAACAAATACTTTTAAACAATTATGTAATTAAAATATTTACTCAATTGTTCTTGTTCTTTTGCTGTAACTTGTCATAGTTGGAATAAAATTGTAGTTATGTAAACTAAATGTGTCCCTGTTCATTCTGTTATCCTAGTGAATAAAAATTTTATTCCCCTAGTTCCATGGTATATTCTTTATAGCTAATAAACACTGAAGTTTAAGAAAGAATTTAATTTTTGAAACTTTGTGTACCCTAGATTGAAAACTCTACTAGTTTCTTCCATTACTTCCACACCAAAAACCTACAAATATGCTATGCCTATTTTAAGAAATTTTGATGAAATAAAATATTTTAAAATGCATAATATATTAAAATATTAATGTTTAAAAATAGCATATTCAAAGCTGCTTTGTACTTTTGCTTTATTATATTTCCAAATATAATTTATGCCTAGAGACAGCAAGCAATTTTATAATTAAATTTCCTAGAAGAGAAGATGGTCAACCTATTGAAGAAATTACTTCTCTTGCTTCATTTTGATTTTCTGTAATAGATCCTACTATGATTAGACTGTAGTGTTGGGTTCACTGTGAATCTTCTTATCAATTGGTATTAATTATTTTGCTGTTTCTATTCACACAGGAAAAGGGACAAGTTGTTCTAGCTAAATAACAATTCGCTGAATTTCATTTGCTGTAGATAAACTGCATATATATAAATGGTATCTGAAATATAAATATAATAAAGTAGACATATATGGGATATTACGACACTTAAGACAAGTGAACATAAAACAAGATAAATCTTACTAAGGTAACAAAGTAAAGGAACGTACCTGTGGCCCAACAACACCCCCTGGTCCAGGAGGGCCAGTCTTGCCTTGAAATCCCTAAGGAACAAAACATCATCTGTAATAGCTATGCATGGAATAATGAATAAATATATGTTTTATGAGATAATAAAGTAAGTCATGAAGAATATTACTATTCAGCTAAAACATTTATTTTAAATGGCTAAATATGAGCGACAATATTTCAGTTCTTTTAACATTCCAAATTTATTTTTTTATTTTATTTTGTACTACAGTGATTATATTCAAGAAACTTGAAAAAGAATATAATAGAGTAAAGATGGAGGAAAATGTGTCCTTACCCCTCTTCCTCTGGGCAAGCAATTATAGAATTTTAAAATAGCACTATTCATGAATAAAATAAATGGTGATTTAGGCAATATATAATATAGTCTGATGGTTCTGTATCCACAGCTGGATATATAGTCTGTGATATTAATGCATTTATCTTTATTGCACTGGAACAATCTCAGAAAACAAGATGTAGAAAGAAATGTATAAAAGGAGGGAATCCTATGATGAATCATTATTTTAGCATTTTCTCAGAGTGCTCTTTCATAACAGCCAAAAGAATATAGGTACAAATATACCTTGCAATAATACAGCCATTAAAATAAAATTTAGCAGATGTGAGCATTGTGTACAAGCTGAAAACAAAGCCTTTGGCCATATTTTATAGCATCTGTAATTCTCTAGGCTCCTGGGCCTGCATCATTGTACTCTATTGGGCAATTCCTCATGTAAGATGAATTATATTTAACAGTTTGAGAAATAAATACAAACTACTGGGAAGAGAAAGGCAAAAGGTCCAAAGAAATAAATAACAAAAAATAACTTTTATAAAGTTTAATCACTCCATTGTCTCATCAGAGAATCCTCCTCCCTCGCAACAAGGTTCTTTCATTCTCCTCAAACAAGGGCATTTTCTGAGAGTCTGAAGGGAACTGTTCACTTAATGGTATTGGTTTTGCTCCTTCTGACTTCTTTTTGCTCTTTCATCTTTTAATAAAACATTGCCAAATAAATAACATCATAAATAATTGTTTTTCTTCAGTGCTTTTATATGTTTTTTCATGATCTTAGGGAACTCTGCACTGATTCTTATGACCTACCATTGTTATGTTACATTGCTTTTTCTTGTTACTTTCAGAGTTCTCGTCTTGTCTTTTGTCTTTAAAAACTGTATTACGTAATAGTGTGGGGTTTAATTATTCCTGTCTTCTTAGTGGAATTTGTGTAACTTCCT
The DNA here is from genome assembly GCF_000313985.2 of Echinops telfairi. Classification (NCBI taxonomy): domain Eukaryota; kingdom Metazoa; phylum Chordata; class Mammalia; order Afrosoricida; family Tenrecidae; genus Echinops; species Echinops telfairi. Next base: position 13,966,835 of record NW_022104341.1, on the reverse strand, counting down.
GTATTTTCACACTCGGTTCTCTGTTCCTGTCAAGGCAAGTCTCCCTGATTATCCTTGGAAACTTGTTTGTATGTCTTTGGTGTTGCAATTGTAGCCTGAGATTCCAATAACTCTGATATGAAATTTTTCTTTGGAAGATTGTATTCCCATTGGGGTTTGTTTGCTCTGTTTTATACTTTTCTTTTGATCCTTGATAAATCCTAGTTGTTGGTGGTGATGTCTCTCTGTTCTGCTCTATGTTGAGCATGTATCTGACTTTTCTAAGTCCGTTGTGCTGTCCTCCAGTCCCAAGGAGTTTGGGGGGTTCGGTGGGGTAAGTAAAAACATCAGCAGTCCAGACCCACCAGGGACTCTACATAAAGAGGCTGTCTGCAATTGTAAAATTACACTCTTATAACCCCATAGGGGGTCCTGAGGCAGAATGGACTTGCTAGCCAGGGGCTTATTCTTTAGATCATGTAGTGACCCATGCCCCTTCCCTTCTTAATGTTTTCAATTTCCTTTCAGACCTTCATTTGTTCCTGCATTGCTTTCCTGATCTCTGCTAGTTTGTTTTGTTGTAGTTTTTACTTCCTTTCCTTATCATCATAGTCAGAAATTTTTGAATTTGTTTTATTAATCTGGTCTCCCGAAGAGAAATTTCTTCCTCCTCATGTTTGATTTAGACTGGTCTTTCTATAGAACTTTTGTGTGTTTTATTGTTTTCCGATGAACGTAGCTTTAAAATTTTTTTTACTTTAAATTTTGTATCCTGGTTTTTGTGGGAAAGCTGTCTGATAGGTGCACGGTGGCCAAGCAGCTGGCCACAAATACATAGTCTGAGAGGTCTGCACCTCCCAGTTGCTCTGCATGAGGAATATGCAGCAACTGACCCGACGAAGATTGACATCCTGGACACACCATGGCATAGCCTGACGTAGGGTGACTTTGCAGATGATCACTATGAGTCGGAATCAATAAAGTGGCAGTATCTTTGATCTCATGGGAACCAGCACGCAGTCCTGTCATCCTTAGGTAGTCTTCAGTGCTGGTTCAAGGATTTCATATCTTGATCTCTGGAGTGCATTGTACAGACAGGGGAGGGGAGGGTTGCTGCTTGCAAACACATCTCTGTGGGGCTCACTTTGCTGGGCTTTTCATCACAGGAACCTTGCACAGCTCGCCTCTGCGGACTCTCTCGGGGGAGGGACCCAGCCATTTCCCTCTGTGGTGCGGGTTTGTCTACAGTGTTCTCCTTGCTCTAAGGCTCCTGCGCTTGCTCGCTGTCTGTGAGAATCAACAGCACTCTTTCAGAGCACTGCTTCGTCTCCCTGTCATTTTTGCAAGGACCATGACTTCTGACAGCCACTGTGTGCCAGTTTAAAACAATAAGGCTACTGCTTCCTCAGATGAGAACCTTGTCAGCGTCTCCATTTGGCAGACTGTCCAACCCCATTCTAGAATGGCTGTGATGAGGACTCCATATGGCAGAAGGTTCTCCCAGATTCTGGGCTGTCCAGTTCCTCCCTCCTCCCCTTCTGCCTGCGTCTGGGCTCATCCTACTCTAGAACACCTCAGTCAGCTGCTCCGGGCATTGAGACCTCTGTCTGTCTGTTTTTATTCATTCTTTAGTGCGTTAGTTGCAGGGGACACTAGGAAAGGATATGGGAGCTTCTACTCATTTTGCCTTCTTGCTCTCAATTTTCTTTAGATAATTTACTTTATGCCTTTCATGGAAATTCTATACTCAGGAGGTAGGTGAAACAATTTTATCATTAGGCCACATGAAATCATTCTTGATTCCGACTGTGTGGTTTGCAATTTGGGTAAATCTAAGAAGATGTTAAAACAACATGTCATTGGGTAAGCAAAACAGAAATTGGGTTGGTGTGGATAGATCTTTTTCCCCCATCACAGAAAAGTAATAAAGGTTTTAGTTGTTAAGATGATTTAAATGCCATAGTCAATGGTTGCCTGTGTTGAGGTTTCCTTAAAAAATCTGAATAACATTCATTAATGATGGTGACAGATAACTGATTCCAAGGAAGTCTGCCACATGGTGATGACTTCTGATTAGACTGCCCGCGCACAGGGAGAGCCAGACTCACGGGTCGGCCACAGTGACACAAGAACTAAGTCAACAAACATGCCGCCACCTGGAACCAATGTCCCTGCTATGAGGAGAGGGAGGTTCTCTTATTTACATATGATACATTTTCCAACCTATTTATTTAATGCCTTGAGGTGTGGTTAATATTTTAAACTTCAAGGAGAGTCCCTTGAAGTTTTAAAATAAAATCCAATTACATTTTTCCACTTACACTTTTTTTTAAGATGAGAGCATCATCTGATATTGCTTCAAACCAGTTATAGGTTTATGCTTCCAATCATAGCACCATTCCATCCCTCAGTTATAAATACCTGCATTTTATATTATTGGACTGGCTCATTAAAATGCGCTCGCTTTGGAGGTTATAAGTGGGATGAAGTGAGTGGAACAGTAATTCTAAGCAAAGGCTTCCATGATGCAGTTTGCAAGGCATCAAAGTAACAACTTTGGGGAAGTTTCAAAAAAAACAAGTTTCCAGAAACTTCCCTTTCAGTTCATCCCTAAATTGGTACTAATGAAACAGAGTATTCATACCTTTTATGTGCTAATTTCTGAAGTATATTAATATAGATAGAAATGTGAACCTATTTGTCTGTTTATTTATTCACATATCTAACAAGATGATTAAAGAAATAAATTATCTCACTGTCCTTAACCTTGCATAATCGAGCTGCAAATAATGAAGTTTAATATCAAAACTATTGAGGCATAAATAATCTATATCAGAAGAATAAGGTCACTTACAGTTTCCCCACGTTGTCCAGGGTGTCCTGGCAGGCCATCCTTTCCAGGTGGTCCCTGAAATCACAAATATCAAACAGCATACTTCATAAATATTTCCTGAACAAAATGTAATAGGTTGGATGATATTTCCATTATGTTTTCCATATATATATAATGTTTTAGTGATCTATGAATTTTACACATAGTAATATGCTCATTCATATCATTAATCTCACTCTACATCTATAAGTAAGACCAAGAGAGAAATGTAGAGCTCTATCTAAATATCTGACTTGTAAATTGATGTGTTTAATTTGTATATAGAGCTTATAAAGGTGTATATATAAATTTTGCATTTCCAGTTTTGAAAAAGAAGATTCTTGGAGCTTGACAAATGAATCATTTCCTCTGTTTTTGTGATGTTTCTAATTAAATGCCCAGTGCACTCTGACCTGCACAATCGAGATAGTGCCCTCTAGTGGTAAGCAGAGCGTCTAATTGACACGCAAGCAAAATAAACTCTTTCAAAAATATAGTAGCTAATATATATATATATATATATATATAGTAGCACTTTAACTTTTAATTCCTTCTATTGCCCATTTATGTAATCATCAGGACCCATTTTTCCCTAGTTAGGTTTCTTAAACATTTTATTGGAAGTATATACTTATTAATTACTGGAAAGAAAATATATTATGTAATTTATTGTTTTGCCACATATGCTATATTTGTCATACCTGAAGTAATAAATCAAGCAAATAATTCTTTTAAATATTCCACTATTAACTTCTTATTAATTAAGTATTTTGTGCAAATATATGTTTTCAGACTGCCTTGGGAATTTTTAAATATTTTAAGAAAGTAGCAAGCTCAAATATGATACCATCTTAAAGAAATATAGGCAGAAATATTTTTATCTTATTGGACAAATGGTAACAAGTAATAATTATATAATAAAAAACATTTAGCAAAATTGATACACGTCTCACTAATTACTTAAGCAAATATCTGTTTAAATATAAATTGTTCCAGCAACACAATTATTGGGCATGTACCCCCCAAAAATAAGAAACCATGAAAACCCTCATGGCATGGAGGGCTCTGGAAAACATAGTGCTGAGTGGAGTTATTCAATCACAAAAGGATAAATACTGACTCCACAGGTGCAGGGACAAGCAATAGGACGGGTAGAAGCGCTGGCTTGCAGGGCACCCAGTCTGCTGGCCAGAGTGGCCAGACTGCCTAAGAAAGAGTCTGACTAGAGCCATGAACCCTACACAATCCTCTCTAGTAAGTAACTTGAAGGTAACTTTGGGGAAGGAATCCTCACATCAGCTGGGATCAAATAGCCAAGGGAATAAAAGGGGATGTTGGCCGCCATGCAAAGTTATGATGAGGTCTCCCTGAACAGGTAGGCATCCCTTTAAGAGGGATGGAAGATACTACAGGAAAGTAATGTCAGGAGAAGGGAAAAAGAGCAGATTAGTCTGGGAGAACACAAGTGCGTGACTGTTGGTAGAAAAGGGGTGGGAGGGTCAACTTCGCAGCTGGAGGAATGGGATAACTAAAAATACTTTTAGGAACCCTCAGAGGGGAGTATGCCTGGTAATATGTATTGAATAAGCCTCATTGGCCCTAGTTTTGGCGCAATTCCTGGGACCCAGGCCAAGCATCATAGAACACTGGGGCATTGAATCCTGGCGCTTCTAGGTGCACAACAGGCTCCAAAGGCACACCAGAGCTCCAATGCTGACACCCAAGAAGGTGACCTGGACTACCTCAAACACCCTGTCATCGGAGGTAAGTCCTTAAGACTGATAATTCATGATGTTTGAAGAAGCAGATAACAGCGATTCCAAGAGTATTGAACTGTCAGTTGGTGGCCAATAATTGACTGACTGCATCAATGCCTTATATGCTGTGTTAAGATATATATTATTCTGGAAAATCTGTGACTAACATTGTCAATGAATATAATTGGCAAATTTTCTTGACAACCAACTCCCATTATTTTTATGTAAATTGCATCAGCCAAGAAAGGATGGATTCTGTACAAGTGACTAATCAGATATTGTGATGTAGAGTTTGCCTACATTGGCCCAATATCCCTCTCTCAACAGTGTTTTAAAAAATTAGTACCAGAGGCTAATCAATAACAATATCTACAGAAGATCTTTATGTTCCAGAGACTTGATTAATAAGACTCTCTATCATACATCAACAAGGTTTCTAAAGGGAGTCAAATGCAGGTAAAAATAAAACAAAAAAACATAGCTTCAGGAATGGATTTTGGGCTTTCACTAAATCCTACCTCCAATTTAAGAATAATTAGTTCTTACATCATGCCCTACTTGATACTTGCCCTCAGCTAGGGAACATAGACGATAGGGGTGTTTTAGGAAAGCTTGGTGAAGAAATTATATGGTGCCTGGCTAGCAGATAAAATAGCATCAAGAATCTTAAAGGATGGTTTCCTGATACGCAGCCATCTACTAAGTGAGATGTAGTAAGTCCGCATGAAAGAAACACGCCAATATCAGTGAGTGAAGGATTGTAAATCCTACAGTCCAGTGTCAAAGGAGGGAATATCAGCAAAGCCTAAATTGTAAGATTCTGGCATTTAGAAGGTTATGGGTGACAGTGGCAGCCCAAGACACGTTTGTGAGGTTGACGGAGAAAATAAACCTCTGGTGATGTCCCTCTATCTGTAATAAAGGGATGGGAAGAAACGTTACAAACAGAAAGCACTGGAGAGATGGATCCAAAGGACTTTAATGCTTAAAAACTTTTCAACATTTTCTGTTTTGTTGTTGTTGTTGTTTTCATATTTCAGTTGTATTTTGTCATAGGGAGTAATCCTCTTGAATTTTTGTTATATGTTTCTGTTTGGGGGGGATATGAAACTCAGCAAGTACAATAAGCGTTCCTGGTGGGTACAATAGAGGACGGGGAGAAAGAGGAATGGATGTCAAGGAGTTCCATAAGGAAAGCAATGTTTTGAAACAGATTGTGGTAGTAATTGTACAATACTGCTTGATGTAATGGAACTGTGGAATGGTATAATATCTGTATTAATGCCCAATAAAATAGTTTTGAAATATATATATACATATATAGTTTTTCATATTAAGATTAATTGAGTTAAAATTTTTGAGTTCACTGCTATATTTTTTTCACCTAAACCAGATTTTTTTCTAAGCTGACTGACTTATTTCAAGAGAAAGACGTCCTGACAGGGCTCAGTACTAATGTTATTTTGTTGATTTAACAGTCCAGATACACAGTTGTCAAGTTAAATACAAACTAATTTAACCTGTTGGACAAGTGTTGGGCTACTAACCATGAGGCCAGTGATTCAAATCCACCTGTAGCTCTGTGAAGTGGGAGAAAGAGGGGGGTACTTGTTTCAGAAATGCAATACAGGGCCATTATGGTTGTGACTTCGCACAATGGCAGTAAATTTGGTTTTGTATTTATAATAGTTCACAAGATTAATGCTCGTTCAGCTATGTGAACATGTTTTCTAGGACCTCCATAACTATTTGGTGCTTTCTTAACAAAGGACAAAATTAAATGTTTTTAAATTTTCATTCTTTGCCATCCAGTTACAGACTCATAGCAACCCTATCGGACAGAGGAGAACTGCTCCTGTGGCTATGCGCATGGATCCTAAATGAAGCCAGTGGTGTGAACCCAGATCTGCGCACTGGGGGAAAGATGCAGCACCTGCTCTTATATAGATATCTAGCCTTGCCCACCTTGTGGGACAGTTCTATTTGTTCTATATGGTCATTATGGGTCAGAATCCACACAATGGTAAATGAGTTTAGTTTTAGTATAGTTCCTGTGTTTTTTTAATTTTAGTTTAGTTTTTAGTTTGTTTTGTGAGGAGGGCATTGGAGATGAGTTAGATTTTATATTGGTCTAATATTTCTAAAGAGAAAATGAAAAAGTACCTTAATGCTATTTTGGAATAGAAAATAATTAAATGTGACAAAGGGTAATTAAAAGTTTCCCCAAAGACAAAATGCACGACAGCTAAGGGATAATAGGGATGGTTCTGGCTTTCTTTCCGCTGGAGTAAAACGTCTGTCAAATGGCGTGTTTGTCGTCCGCGCAAACGCTGTTTGTAACAAACAAGTGTGTAACATCTCAGTAAACATAACAGCTAGTATTTTCTTATATTTACTGGTGTGAAAATTGTAGGTCTTATTTTTTAATAAAATGTTAAAATCCTATAAAACCCTGACTTTAGGTCTACTCTACATCAGCCTGAATTTAAAGCAGTGTAATTGCAGCTGCCTTCCTTGGCTGTGTGAGAGAGCAGTGTAAGGGACCATGAAGATGGTGACATCATCCCTTTTCTTGACTTAAGCATGCATTTTTAAAAATTAAGCAATGAACCCAAAATCGTTTTAATGGCTCCAAACTACCAGCCAATAATATAAAACTAATTACTAGAGGGTTTTATGGCAGTTACTTAATACTATTTTATACATCAAACATCACTGTTCCATTTATCTCACTTGCAAAGGGTAACAGACACAAAATCATCTAAATGAGGTTACGTATATATAACAAGGCAATCTGTGCAGACATCTATGAATAATTTCTTATTCACTTCCCGCCGGCAGAGATTTGAGCTTGATTTTTTCCTTTTCTATAAATGGAATGTGCATCACTTACAAATGGTGCAGTGGGTTTACACAGTGGAGTGCTAACTCGACGGTCAGCAGTTTGAAGCCAGGAGGAGAAAAAGGAAGTTTCTACCCCTGTAAAGAGTGACAATCTTGGAGCCAGAGG
>NW_022104341.1:13928421-13958366 GCF_000313985.2 Echinops telfairi | reverse complement strand
GTATTTCACAGGTAGAAGCAATTATTACCCTTCTAATTCTCCTTAGAGAAATAAGGCACACATAAGCACTGCTTTCGAACTTGGTGAAATGTGTACGGAAGAATAGACTGAAAACATCTGAGAAAAAATGGATCAAATTGTTTTCTTGACAATAAAATTATATTGCATGCTGAAAATAATCCTTAAAAGTATTTACAGATATAATTGAAATTAAAATGTTAAGGCTGTATGTATCATTTGGTTTATGCTGTGCATAATATATATGCACATGGTGCACATGAGTTCAGAATACTTATGGAAATATTTTGGAAACAATTATTGGAATTTTGTTTCTATTTACATGCTATAAACACTGTACAGATGGCCTTGATAAGACATTTGGAACACACTGAACCGATGAGTAAGTAGCATAATATACAGATAGTATTAGTACTATGTCTTACACTACTATTTGCATTGATCCTTATAACACTATAACATAGAAAATTTTACAGTACTGATGTAAAACAGTTTAGTGTTAAAAGACCACCATAAGCACTATATCTAAGGGAATTTTCCTCAACATTTAATAAAATCAATATTTCAGCTTATACTAGGAAGCTCAATTTCCACAATAAATAATTCATTTTAGGGAGGAATTAAAGTCAAATTTTAAACTAATAAGTGAAACAGAGAACTATTCAGAATCAATAAAAAAATAATAAACATATTTATTTAATTTTAAATTGCTTTAAAAAATTTAAATATACTATGTAACCAACCCTAAGTAAAAATTTAATAAAATTTTGACATTGGTATGTTTCTGAACTTTTCCTTTGTGAAATAATTCTAGTATTTCCCACTTGGTTAATTATAATTACTTGGAATTATAAAATTAGTTAATATAATTTTGAAAGAGTGGTATGCATTAAAATTTGAAAATAATGTGCTCATTCAAGGTACATGTTGTAGTTTCATTAAAAAAGGTAATTGAATTTGCATTAGAAACAAAAATTTAGTTCAAAATTCATTTAAGAAATATAGCTTCAAAATGTATTATCAAAGTGGTTCTAGATAAAAGTTACAGGGTATGAATAAAAATAGTAGTGGTGATTTATTTAAAATTTTTATTTTTATTCTTGTGATGAACGTACTACAATCACTAGCTGAGCATCTTAATTGCATTTAGTTTTGAAAGAATAAACAAAGAACGGAGGCTTTTTTTCTTCCAAAGTGATCTAGAAGTTTGCTATGTGAAGTGTGGTCCATCGGCCAGCAGCACTGTCATCTCCGGGGTCCTTGATAGTAACTTCAATACTCAGAACCGAGATATACCCAATCAAATCCTCTATTTGTGGCATGGTTGTAATTGTATTCAAACCTCCAACATTTTGGCTGGGGGTCAAGCTCATTGGTAACAGGGTGGCACAATGGTTAAAGTGCTTAGATGGTAACCAAAAGGTCAATGATGGGAATCGACTCGCCACTCCTTGGGCAAATGCTGCTTCCGTCTGCTTCTGTAAAGATTGACAGCCTTACAAATCCTACTAGGTAGTTCTACTCGATCCTATAAAATTTCTATGAGTATGAATCCCCTTGAAGGCAGTGGTTCTAATTTATGTAAGAAATGAAATATTATTGCCATCAATTATATTCATTATTGTAGAGGAGTGATTAACTGAATGGTAATTATTTTGTTCTAGCTTAATATACTTTGAAAGAATATTTAATCAGGTCAGATTATATTCTGAAATAATTGATAATATTTATATAAACTATATTAGTAAATGATATAAATTTGAACTTTATATCAATAGAGATTCCATCAATATCAGTACCTATATAAGATTTAAATTAAAAGTATCACTCAAAACATTTGACAATATTAGAAAAACGAAGAAAGAAAAGTAGAAACTATGGTACTTACAGGGGGACCTTTTGGCCCAGGGAATCCAACTGGACCCTGTGGTCCTTGAGGGCCCTGAAAATCAAGAGCATCAAGGAAAGTTAGGAATATGCCTTCCTAGGTATGTCTCCTACATTGCGAGATTGTATGGTAGGCTTCCTGGGCTGCAGAAAGAAGCTGTTACAGTGAATGTGTTGATCAAGCGAGTGGGAAAGCTGAGAGTCTTGGGAAGGAGGAGCAGAGTCATGTGGGAAAGCTGGTATAAGAATCGGGTAAAAGAAAAGGTTGAAGAAACAGTACCAAGGGGCAGTCAGAAATGGCGATAGGCTGGAAAGTAGAGAGATGTCTGACCACCGCAAAGGGAGCTGAGAGCCTTGGACCGATTATCTTGATCCGCTCTTCTCTTTCGAAGTTAGAAGTCAGACAAAACCACATTTTTTTCTTTTACTGTATTGTGAATTAAGTAAGTCAAAGTTTCAATACAACTCTAATAAACATGTATCCTTGTACCTATCTACCAATATGTGTGTCATAACTAGAAACAGACAGTTAAGGTTTACTCATTAATTCTGATTGATTGACACACCAAGGGCTTGTTTTTCCTTTTATAAATTGTTTATTGAAATATTGGTATGTAATATACAAACATATCTTAATATGTGGTTGCATAACATTGAAGCCCATTGTAATATATTAAAAAATAAGTTTAATTTGTCTGACAATCATAAAGATGTTTGAATTTAAATATTTGCAAGATGACAGCATAGAAGTCTGGCTACAAGAATGCATTTTACCAAATAAGCCAAAAATAGAAAAAAAGCTCATGCTTTCTCATCTGTATTTAGCTTTATTTTATACCAATTGAAAATCAATTTACTAAATAGTTTTTCTATTTACTGGAATAGATGTTTTATCTTGATTTGAATTTATATCGATTGTGGTTTAATGGCTACTGGTAGATCACATTTCACTAACATAATGCTACTGTTTGTTCACTGGACAAAATGCATATCAATACAAAAAGCAAGAGGAATGCATTAAAGAGCTCAGGTGTTCCATGCATATTTTAAAAATGTTTTTTTCTTGGGTTTGAGAGTTTAGTTTAGGCCAATAGGCCCTATTCTGTCATTTTAATGATAAAATTACTAAGATATAACCATTTTAACATTTTATTCAAAGAAGAACTTAAAGAACAGGGATCTTTTGAACTTTCACTAGGACTTTGCTGATAATTGTCTAAATCTATTTGCAGATAGAGGTACTTTTTCCATAAATATAACCCATTGCAAAATATTAAGTCTTTGTTTTATGTTCTATGGCTATATCCTACTTACTCTTTCGCCAGGAGGACCTGGGGGGCCATCACCACCTGAAGTACCCTAACACCAGAAAAATAACAGATAAGAAAAATCAGAGTTGATTCATTCTCATAGAACCCTTTGTCTGGGAGAAGTAGCCTGTAACAAAGCCCAGAGTGGAACAAATGCCTACAGTACCTTTGGTCCAGGTTTACCAGTGGGGCCTCTTGCACCTCTTGAACCTCGGGGGCCCTGATTATGAGAACAGATGAGGGCAATAAAAGTAAGGCATAGAATCGAAGTTCATAATTGAAAAAAAATCTTGAATTACTAAATTAAAGTTTTAAAACTTCATTCATCATTTAAAATCACAGCACCCACCGTTGGACCGCGTTGACCCCGAGGGCCTGGCTTGCCAGCTACACCCTGCCAAAGACAGTTCCGGTACTTTCAGTAGGAAGCATGTTACAATAAATATGAAACCAATGCTAACATGTGGCATGCATGCAAGACAATGCATATGAAAGAGTCTAGAACAAGACCATACCCTTGCACCTTTCTCTCCATTAGAACCTGGGAACCCAGGAAATCCAGTGGAACCCTACAATAACAATAAAGATGGCAATAGAGAAAAGTTATTAGTAGTTTTGGTGGAAAGCTTTAATTTTTTTTTGAAAAACAGTGCTCCTGACACAATTGGCAATATGTAAATCAAAAATATGTTGCTTTAAGTTACCACACAAACTTGATTCATATATTTGAAAACAAACTTACCATGAGTTTGGAAATCCTGCAAGCATTGAAAGCAAGGATTGACAAGACATATTTTATTCTTCAACTTTAAAAATAAAATAATTAATAGAATAATTTTCCAATTAGAAATTAGCAACTAATGGGCATTTTAGCTAAAATATGTTTTACTTGTAATTCTATACGTGCTTTAAATTTAAAGAAAAACTTATTTCTCACAAATATGAGAAATAAAATGCTAAAGTAGAAGACTTAGAAAATGTTTATCAGTTTACATTATTGTTTTTTTATTTTTATCATTTTTCAGAAGATACTTGGATGTTCAAAGGTGATGAATTCTTATGAAACATCATATATCTATTAAAATATTATATGTATAATCTCTAAAACAAATATGCAGAATATTTTGATTTTTATCTTTCACAAGATATTACAATATGAATGATAATAATAAAAAGTAAGCAGGATTTTGAAACAGCTCTTTGTCTGTACACCTTTAAAACTTGATCAAATAATTTATACAAAAATTTTCTTCCATCTTCTCTGTTGTTGCTTGAATGTGCTTACACATAGCTACTTGTCTAACTCAGATATCCCAGCATTAACTTTCTAATTCTCAAGACATAAATCAAGATTTATAATTATTATACCATCACTTGTGCGAATTGAGTATATTACTTATCTTCTTTAAGTATACTTTTTCTTCCTTAAAGTGAGAACAATATAGTACTTTGGAATTTGTAAGTTTGGGACAAATGAAGACAGGGTATAACAATTATTATAATATACAGAAATATATAGTAGCTATTGAGCCTTGGGATATGCACATGACAAGTATTTCTTCATTAAGTCAACAATCAACCAAATTTTATAGATGGACTATAATATAATATATAATATAATGTAAAATATAATATAATACCAAATAGCAAAATCCCCCATTGCAGCATGTGCATAGGTCCAGGTTTTTACCTGCTCTAGGAGTACTTTGGTTTATGACTGTTAATCGTTCATCTTAATCAGTATATCACAAAATAGAATAAATTAGGAAGCAAAGTTTAGCTTTCCACAAATGCGATTAAAGAAGATAACAAAAAGTATATGTGAACCTTACGGAATTTATGGTAAAAATAATAACCCAATGTATGCACCACTCAGCTTCTTTCTATAACAGATAACCCAGAACCACAGCGCTAACTATGCGTTCCACAAGAGAACAACTGTGAAGATTAAAAACAAACACGTACTATGAGAAAGGCCTCTAAAAATTAGATTTGGGAAGAACTTAAGAGTTTCTTCCCTTTTTCTGTAGAGAATTAGATAGACTTACATTTGATTGACTATTACTATTACTATGAAATTTTGATAGCTGAGTATAATCCAATTGCCTATCCATTACTTTTATTAAAGTTTATTCAGGAACAAGTCTTCATTGCTGTTCTGAGTAAAATAGATAACTAATTAAATTAATAAAGATACTTCTATAAAACAAACTGTTCTTATGAATTGGTATCATTTATAATAAACAATTTATCACCTGGTTTCTACTTTAAGAAATTGAGAGAAAACAGAAAAAGTGTTTAATCCATTAACTTAATACTTTCTATTATAGTGGCATATTATTTATCTTTTCCTACCTAAGCAATTATCAACAAAATACACAATCCTCACATAAAAGTAATACTTCTTATATAAAAAACAATCAAAGCCCAAAAGGCCCTGATAAAATTGCCTTAGTCAATAAATGTAAAAATCCTGAAATTATGTAAAATTCTGTCTTAAATATAATTAATCCTGTCTTTAAATAGGTTTTACTTGTTGAAATATCTATCATTTTATAATATATATTGTAGCATTTACTTGAATATTTATTATGGTTTATATTACCACTAAGACATGGATAAAGTACAGTATCTTTGTATAATCTTAAACTCCTTCAAGTTAGCAGGCGGATTTCACTTTTAGTACAATAAGTACTTAAATCTAATCAAAATACATCCACATGGGAAAAACTGCAGAGCTATCAGTGATGTTTAATTTCCATCATTTATGTTACAGAACTGAAATACTTAAAAGCTTTTTAATCATAGAAAATTTATTTTTTTAAATTAATATAAAATAAATGAACACAAAAGAGTGAGACAGCATGAAATAGTAAAGGGAAAAAAAGAAAGCCTGACTGTTCTAGGAAGAGGCATTTCCCTTCAGTCCTTCTGTTGTGTTTTGTTAAAAAAGAGAACTTAAAAAATATTATCCAGAGGACTTAGGAAAAATAGAAAAAGACAGAATGTAAAACAAACATGGCAGACTAATGTGCTCCTTAAAGGTATTTATGATTGTTTTTTGTGTTTCGAAATCAGCCAAAAGAACACTACAATTGCAATTCAAACTGGTAATCTGAATTCACAAAATAATCTACGAATCATGTGAACTCTAGGGGCCCACAGTGACTGGCTTCATTTACTTAAAATCTCTGGGATAATTCTAAAGCTTTAGAAGGATAGTAACTAGGAGGCAGGGTAGTAGATCATAGACAAAATGTAAAAGGCAATGGTTTCTAATTGGTGTACTCAAAGTAACTAGAGAAATATGAATGATGCATACTTAGTTTTAAATTCATAAGTGACATGAATTTTATCCTGTTAAGTGTTTCAGATATATTTACCTTATATTAAGCAAGATAATTTGATTGGCAATAACATTTTACTTTTACTCTAAAGCTCCTTTAAACTAGCATGGTTGCCTCTGTTGGGTGACATTGAATTACTTCTGTCTCATAGGGACCCCACATACAACACAGTGAAACCCTGCCAGGCCTGCAGCATCCTCACATTAGACTAACTTAGTGCCATCACACGACAATGAGTGAGTGTACGCACACTCTAACACGTCACATTCGTCAGAAAGCAGACATTTTTACTCCCCACTGAGTCCATGAGACACAGTAAATGTATTTTCAGTGGTATTCGATCCACTAGGACTGGACTCTGTGTACTATAGTTGTCATGCCTGAACTGTTCAAAGTTAGACAACTATCCTAGCTAGCTAATCAGATGATCTCACATATATATAATTAAAAGAATGGCATCTAATATTAATAACCATAATTTACATATGAATTCATTTAGCCATTTTAAGGTACTAGTTAATTCATAACTGTCGTCTTTACACCTTTTTACGGTGAGTTTAAGGGAAACCCTTGAACTATGGGGCCCATGCCTGTGCACAGGTACGCCGGTCCAGCTGGATCAGAGTGAGTGTCATGGACCCCAAAGCTAAGAACCCCAAGGACTTGTGGCATGAGGGGAATGTCCTGCAAAAACCTGCTTTATGTTTTAAAATGCAAACATGTCACTTTACTGTCACAAAAATGTCACATACGCCTGATATAGGCCGTGGTCTTTTCAATTGTTTTATGTGAAAGCTGGAAGACACAAAGAATTGATGCATTTCAACACTAATGAGACTGTAGAAAATAGTGAACACACTACGCGCTGTCAAACGAACAAGAACATCATTCTCAGAAGAAATATGGGGAACACGTTTCTTTTTTTTTTTGGGCGGGGGGCACGTTTCTTAGGAGCCAACCACTCCAGAGTTTTATCCGTAAAAACCAACAATCCATGTATAGAGGTTCCTACCTGGTCCATAAGTGTAGTGTTCTATTCTCAACAGTGTTTTAAATTCTATGCCATTGGCTAAATTAATAGCACCACCAATAGAATTATGTTTTGTCCCAGGAAGATGATTGACAATGCTGCCAAACATAAAATGCTAATGATGTCTTTAACTGGACCAGGGACCTATATAAAATGTAGATATATGAATTTACTGGGGTCTCACACTTAATTTTAGCCCCTATCTGAGAACAATTAATTCTTTTACATGACCATACTTGATGCTCAGCCTCATGAAGAGATCACTGAAAACCTGGGTGCTATAGAAAATTGTAGCATAAAAACTAGATGGTACCTAGTTTTTAGAAAGAATAACATCTAGGGCAGTGGTTCTCAACCTGTGGGTCGCGACCCCTTTGGGGGTCAAAAGACCCTTTCACAGGGGTCACCCAATTTTTAAAAGTAGCATAATTACAATGATGAAGTAGCAACGAAAATAATTGGATGGTTGGGGGGGTCACCACAACATGAGGAACTGTATTAAAGGGTCGCAGCATCAGGAAGGTGGAGAACCACTGATCTAGGGTCTTAAAGTCTTGTCTTTGAACATGCAGCCAGCTCAGTGAAGCATCAACTGGGCCCACACAAAAGAGGCACACTAGCCTGTGAGATCCAAAATATGTGAATGATTAAATCCAAACCCGAAAGGAGGGAATGATATCCGAGTTTAAATTGTGAACACCAGGCTTTTTCAAAGCTGTGGATGACAATGGGAGTGAAAAAAACACTTATTTGCAGGGTCCAGGCATAGATGAGCCTCTGGTGGTTACCCTCTGACAGGAGACCAAGGTGTTGAACGCCCTTGCTATCATGCAGACTGCAGTGTTCTGTTTTGTCTCTGTGTAGCATATTCAGTTTGGGTGGAGCTATTGAGACACTGACTCCATTCATGGGTTCTTGTGGGGCATGGCAGGGGAGGTTGGGTGGCTCTGAGGAGCTGATGACAATGAGTATAAGAAAGATGTAAATGTTCTAAACTTGGGGTGGGGGAGAGTAAATTAAGTCTTTGACTTGCTTACTTAGGACATATTATCAGGAAAGACTAATCAGAGTGTAAAAAATTAAAGTAAAAGGATGTAAACTCTCGATATGGATTGATACATAGTCAAACAATGCACTCAGACATGCCAATGATCACGACAATGGCACATAATCAAGCAGTTATTGTATTCTGTGATTATTAGGAGGCTTCTTTGTTTTTTATTCCTTATTCAGGCTGTCTAAACAGAGGTCTTAATCTTAGCCCATTCTTCGAATGTTTCCTCTCTGTTTGGGGCACATGATGACTTTTGCGCTTCTTGATCTTGTGCCACACCAGGGAGCACCTGGCCAATTCCACTTTTTATCTGTTCCTGAAAATAAGGAAACGGGATCTTTCCTAGGATATGGCACAAGGAAAGTATCCTGTACTGACTATGGTGAGGGGGTTATGCTGGCCATGGGGGATCGGTATCTATAAATAACGCTGATTCCTCTTTCTTTCTCTCTGTACCCCTATTCATTCCTCCTTCCTATACATAAAGCATTATCAAATGTACTGTTAGTGGGTGTGGTTTCTGTATTTTAATTGCCTCAGACAATTCCACAGCAGTTGCCAGACAGAATCATGAGTTGTCAACAAATAGCAATAAATACATACTTGGTGGTTCCAGATCTGCAAGTTGCTCTCAGAGGAAAAGACAGACAGGACTCTCTGCCCCTAGAGAGGTCAGGGCTCAGCTCTGAAACCTAAAAGAGCAGCCCTCTTTTAAGCCATAGGGCCACTATGAGTTGGAATTGACTCAATGGTTTGGCAAAAAATAATTTGAATGCTTAAAGTTTTCATAGCAAACTATAAATAGTCAAAAGTAGGATCTAGAAGGTGTAACAGGCTGAATAATGCTGCCCCAAAATATATGCCCATGTCCAAATCCCTGGAATCTTGGATAGTATTTTGTTTGGAAAAGAATCTTTGCAGATCTAAGTAAACTAATGACCTTGAGATAAGATCTTCTTGGATTATCTGAGTTGGTCCTAAATTCAAAGACAAATGTCTTTTTCAGAAACAAAAGAGAAGACACAGATCCACAGAAAAGGCTGTGTAACCTAGAGACAGAGATTGGGGTTATGAAAGCAACGCCAAGGAATACTTGGACCTGAAGGAGCTCTAAGAGGCGAGGAAGGACTCTCCCCTACACCCTTCAGCAGGAGCACCTTGCCAACACCTTGATCTTAGGTTCCCAGAATACTGGGAAAATAAAATTGTATTAAGCTATCAAGTTTTGGTAATTTGTTACAGCAACAATAGGAAACTCAGGTAAGTTGTTCTGAGGATCGACTCACAGGGCTGAAGGTGCATTATAACTATTTTCTTTAAAATAAATCAAGTTGTAGGTAATTCAAGCCATTGGGGTATGCAAAACAAAATCAGAACCTATTATCTAACACCTGGCATATGTTAGTGTTCTAAGAAATTCTCAGTTGTCCAGCTGCATTATGTCCTCCTTTATACTTTGTCCTAAATACTCCAATCTATCACCACCTAAAACTCTGGGTTTTTTACCCCTCTAGACACCCAGATTCCCTATGATTTTCCTTTGTGAAATTATATTTCCAAGACTCATTATCTCTGCCTATAAGGAAAGCATTGTCATTAAATTTTGAGACAAAATGTTGATAGAATATGAAACTGGTTTACCTTTGGACCTTGTCTTCCTGGATATCCTGGTAGTCCTGGAACGCCAAGTTTCCCCTAAAGTTAGAAATCATCATCATCATCATGTAAATATTCTAAGTTGACAGATATTTAAAAAATTATTTTCATTACTTTTCTGTATGTTAAACTTAATATTTTCAAACTGCAAAGGCAGATTTACAATGTTTAACAAAAACCTTATTCTCATTGTAATTCTTCATTAAAATAGAAAAAAATGTGTATATGAATATGTATCTAATTCCATAAATTGTTGAACATGTCCCATGTTGGATACATTATAGGGCCTCCTGTAAGGAAACCTGACTTAAATTAAACATCCTGACTAAATAAAACACTCAAGCTTTATCAACATTAAAATACAACTTGAAATCACTTGATAGAGCTGGAACTATATTTAGCTAATATTATTGCAAGTAATGTGTCATAAAGTAATTCTGTTTGCAATATAAGGATGTTTACAAAGGGATAGCAAGTAATCTTCAGTTATTTAACTTTACTCAGAGAATAACTAAAGTTTTAGTAACTATAATAAGAAATTCTAAACAAAATTTGGAGCAAAATGTCTTCTTTCATATCTGGATAAAGGAAGTTGAATGAATATACTAAGTGTTGTGGGCTATAGCTAAATAGTGACTTCCTATGAACTGTCAGCATCTATAGATGAGTACTTGAATATGTGACTATTTTGTACAATGGGATTACTTCTCAGGCTGCAAGTGCTAAAATGCATTGTAAATTATAACAGATTTCAAACATGTACACCAAATACCATGAGGTTTAAAATGTTATCCTAACAAAATTAGTTCCCTGCAATTTATTTCACAACAAAGCATGAATGGCATCATGCAGTTAGATGGAGCATCAAATAAATTATTAAATGAATAAATTGAAAAATGTGGAAGTTTATTGTCTATTTTCTTTAAGATATTTATAAAACACACTTCAGATATAAAACATCAGTTGTTAAAATTTTAAACATTAGCAGGCATTTGGTATTTTATTCCTGGAGCATATTTGAATAAAACAGATGAAAAAACAATCAAATTATGGTATCCAGCCTTAAAATCTGAGCAGTACTTCATAAGCAAAAATAATTATTTCGCTGGATGAAGTAAAGGAAGAAATGAAGAACATACTTTCTTTATGACTGTGTTATAGATTGAACCAGAGTTATATGATTCAAGATCAACACTGCATAGGTTAGCAGTACTCAGATGGCAAATATGCAAACAAGTCCTAGGAAGCATATGCATAATGATGTCCCTTTAGGTGCTTTATGCTCTCAAAGCTTGTTTTATGCCATCAATTTCAAAGTTAATGAGACGCCCTAATTTAGATCACAAAGTTATTTATGTTCTTTGTTAATTACTACATAAGGATGCATACTTCTATTTTTTTTCCTTTCGTTTTTCGGGTTCATTTAAAAAAATCCAGACAGGAAATTTATTTGCATTCTCAATACAGTGGAATCTAACTTTAGTATTTCAGTTAAGACAGGAATGCAATTTTTAAAAAATGGAGAATCTTACGTTAGTAAACTTTTCTTTTCACTGCCTAAGCACCCTGACATGGTCACTAAGGGTTAAGAGTTACTTTACTTCAAATACTTTGTCACTTACCCTGGTTTCTGTGAAAACAAGAACAACTCTTAGAGTTATTGGGATATTTGGGCTACTTGTGCGGATTTGTATTGAATAGGAACCAGTCTGGAATAAACCTGAATAGACTGACATATACAAATCCAGATGGGGCTTTCTGCAGGAAAGAACCCTGAAATGAGAGCTTTCAGAGTAGAGAGATGCCCTCTGCTTCAGAACCCTTTCCACATGCATTCAAGTACTTCTGATTGTTGCTCCCAAGTTTCTCCTGGGTTGTAATCTACTAGTCCTGCCTGTTTGTATCCTGTTCCTGAACTGTATCCTTTACCTCAGTAAACCTCATAACTCTAAGTACAGTTGTGATAGGTAGGTTTATTGTGCCAACCAGGCCAATCGCCACATGCGGGATTAATAAGGTCACAGTTTAATTGAAGGGCAAAGAGATAAATGGCTCGGCAAGCCTCCCCTTTCTGTCTCTTGCTCGCTGATGATCAGACCTGTGTGCGGCTGCCTTAGCTAGTTTTCTGCCTCAACTTGTGAGCTGCACTACCTTTGGGACACCCAACCTGTGGAATGTGTCACTACAGTTTGAGGTTCCTTCCAGACCTGCTTTGCCACACTACTAGTGTAAACATCACTTGAGCTAGGGACTGTCGGACCCTGTCAGCTGGCTGACTGTTGGTGACCTGCTCTGCTTTTTGCTGTCTGTGGCCAGACTGCCTGTATTACTCTACAGAAGACTCAGCTGTCTGCTTCCTTGACTTGCACCCAGCAGCCCTCATGAGTTAAAGGACTTCCAGTATATTAACTGTCTCATGGAAGTGAGTTGAACTGAGCACGCTTTACTTCTCTGTGGACTAATTAGCTCTTTATTTCTTCATGTTGTGTATATCTATACATATATATAAATATATATACATATAAATATAAATACATATATATATATATAAAATCATAAGTGTCCTGGTTTTGTTTCTCTAGAGAACCCTATCTAACACAACAGTCAATGAGTTCTGTGTGGCATTTTCGTAAATCACCAAACTCTGTAGAGAAATAGACTGCTGTGTGGAAGGGAGCAGCAATGTAGAAGTTGAAAAACTGAGCTATAATGACCTCAGTTTTTAATGATTCTTATTCATTCCAATTGAACAGTAGAAATTGGAAATATTGTACTGTAGAAAAACTGCTACATCAAAAGATATAAATGACATAAGGGCTTTTTCTATCTGTTTAGTCACAATTTGACCCAAAGGCTGCATCAATGGGCTCACACATAAGAACACTTCTGAGCGGGCACAAGAGGAGACACTGTTTGTTCTGTGGTATATGGGGTCACGGTGAGATGGAACTGACTTGAGGACACCTAACAACAGTCATAATTTATATATTTATGAAATAAAAAATGTTGTGGAAAATTGAAATAAATGATTAAGCTATCATCTTTATTTCTCCACGTGAGATCCACCAAGGTCAAACCTTTTTGAAAGTGATGGTCCTTAAGTCCATCCCCAAAGAAGCAAGGGTCTTGAGAATGGAACCAACCATGTCAATGCTGCCCTTTTCTCATGATTAAATGGAGAAAAACCGAGGTGCTCTTTAGAAGAGGAAACATCAACATTTTCACAAGTAGCCAATTACGACTGTAAGGAGGATTCCAAATGCTTTCCCCTTAAATGTCTCCCCACATTGGCCTTGTTTGCTAAGTGGAATGAGCAGAAGCACTGTCTGATGGAGAAGGGTTTTCTTGTTAGGATTTCCCAGGTGTTTTTCTGTGAAAGACTTGGCTACCTTTTTCAAACATTCTCATAATAAGCAAACATTATCATCCGTTTGGGCTTCCCAAAAGTCCACCATCAAAATGCCATGAGCATCACACAAGCTGTTGCCTTGACCTTTGTCTTTTACTCGTCCTCCTGGAAGTCATTGCTCTGTCTTCAGAATCATCCTGGTAAAGTCATGATTCCTTTCCTATTAAAAGTCTTGCAATAAAATGTCAAGGTCTTGGTCCCAGTTGTGTAAAATTCCCTTTGAAAATTCTGCTCTTATAAGCAGCTGATTTGGGTGGAAGTATTTTGGTACCTATGGAATAGAATATTTGCTAATCTTTAATGTTTCAGTCCAAATTGTGCAAGATGAGCTAGTTGATATGATTACCATGCTGGCTACTATTTCATAACTTTTCTGCTAAGAACTGTTAATAGTTATCATTTTTTAATTAGAATCCAAACAAGATTAATTCTTTTTCTCAAATGATACAGATGGGTTGCCACTGTGAGCTTCCTCTAAAACATCATCTCTTACCTTCTTAAAACAAGCTATCCATTAATGACCTGCTAATATTTTTGGAGCATTGACCCCATACAATTTACATAAAGTATTAATTATTTCACCATTATTTTACCGAAACTTCACCCTAATTTGAGTATTTGTTCTTGCTTAAGTTTTAGCAGAATTAGGTTGCTCTAATTGGAGCTCTTTTCAAACATACGTCTTATCCTTAGTACCTCAAATTAGATTCTGCTTATGCATGTTCTAGAAAGTTAATGAGTTCATTGTGATGTAGAAATGTTGAAATCCATGCATAGTTCTTCATAATCTACATTTTCCATGAACTTTTTGAAAATCCCTCATATTTTTCTATGGTAAGGAAGGAAATTGATTACATTTTTTTTAATAACCTGATGTTTCTTTCCTTTGTGAAATAATGGCATGCTTACACTTAAGACTTTGTGTGAAGAGACATATATGAAAGAAAGGAAATTGTTAGAAATATGCTGCCAAAAGATATTATTATTTATATTTTTGCTTTATTACACAAAATAAAATATTACTTGTCATAGAGTTTCCTTTAAAAAGTAACTTCATAGTATAATATAAAGGTTTATCATGTCATTGAAAAGACACTATAGAATAAATTAATGTTATTATCTATATTGCATTTATGTGTAATATACCTGTTGTATAATGTTTTTGCCACAAAATATTTAGATATGGCTCTCAATAAAGGCAATTGTGTAATTATCTGGTCAACTCGAAATGAAAACAAAAGCATAGACCCTTGAGGTTACAACTAAGGATCATTTCTTTTAAAATCACTGCCTCTGTAGAATTGCATCCTTCTGTGGGAAACAAAGCCAAAATATACATAGTGGCTTGATTTGAAGTGAGAGGGAACTTCAAAAAGTTTGTGGAAAGAGTGGAATTAGAAGGCAATGGAATTTAGTCAACAACTTTTTGAAGCCCCATCATATTTGTCATAAACCAATACACAAAACTGTCTTTCCTTGATTTATTCATCACCTGTCAATCATCACCCTCAAATTCTCAACAAGCAATCTTGGAAAGTCCATAAATAGCACAATCATTTAAAACATTTGGTTGTTAAGCACGAGGTTAGAAGTTCAAGTCTGTTTGAACCAAGGTGTCACGGACTAAAGGCCTGGTGACTTAATTAAAAAAAAAAAGGTAGTTGACAATTCTATAGAGCACAGTTCCACTCTGACACACATGGATAACCAGGATCAAGTAGATGATAACCAATTAATATTTTAATGTTTTAGAACTTTAAGAGGGACTGACCATGTATGGTCAAGGAGATCAGAGGGGAGGTACAACTTTTAAAAAGTACACTGAAATGCTTTACATTTGATAGAATTTCCTGGATTTCCGATACGACACATTTAATCTATTTGAAAATGACAACAAACCATAATTTCAAGAGGATCTGTGAATTTGCTTTTGTTTACTCACCTTCTCTCCTGCTTGACCAGAAGGACCAGGATCTCCAGTTGGACCAGCCCTACCTTTGGGGCCTTCAGGGCCATCTTCTCCCCTTGGGCCTAATTGACCAACTTCTCCCTGAAACCCAGAGCGACAGCATTCTTGTAGATTACAATATGTTTAGAGATTGAAAACAGAGATCGCAGTTTATCAAAAAGGCAAATTCTTCATTTCCTCATTTGTTGACTCATTTCAATTTATGACAAGGACTTTTAAAAGCACTCATTGGCTTCCTCGATCATTTCACTACTGGAGCTCCAGTGATCATGTCACAATCAGAGCGCAGGCAGTCCTTTTTAACAATTCCATTACTGACTATACTGACTACAATTGGTATTTTGAAAACCTACAGAAGCCAGATATTATTGGGTATCATATTAAAATGTTTTCAATACATTTTTATTACAATCCCAAAACAAACCCCAAACCAAAACAAACTAACTCCATTTGAGTCAATTCTGAATCATATCTACTCAATAGGACAGGGAAGTACTGCTCTGTAGGATTCCTGAAACTGCAGTCCTTTACTAGAACTGCCAGCCCTGTATTTTGTTGGATTCACACTGCTGACTTTTCGGTTATGAGCCCAATGCTTAACGCTCTGTGCCATTGAGATAACAAGATCCAATTGCACAGTAAATCTAGAGCACCTAGGCCCATCTTTCTTCATCAGAGTTGCTGGGAACTTTGCAAGCCATCCTGAGTTTAGTAGTCCACGTTTTTCTGATAGCACCTTGCCGTAAAGACAGATAACAATAAAAATTACGATTGGATAACACCTTTGGACATCAGAGTTTGGAAGTCGAGAAGCTCTATTCTGGACTTTCAGATATTAGAAGCTAACTGAGCATGGAGGCCTTATTTGCTATTTATATATGGTTTCTGAGATTACAAATCTTTACGGGAGCAGACAATCTCGTCTTTTCCAGTGGAATGGTTGGTGGATTTGAACTGCCATTCAACCTTCGAGGTTCGCAGCCCAGTGCTTATCCCATAGTGACATGAAGGCCCCTTACTAGATATTCCAATATGTCAATTGTTGCTTCCATGAGATACGCAGATTTCACATACTGGAAGGTAATAGATTATACAAAACTGTCCTTTTTTCTTAGATTTATTAGATAATATTATGTTATGTAGGAAATAACCATTCCCACAAAATGTTGAATTTGGTTTAGGTGACTCATCTTCTTTGTTTTCTGGACATCTTTTACCAGAAAAGATCTATTCAAATTTTCAAGACTACCATATAATGAAAGCTGTAGATATGTAGTTTCCAGACAGTGTACTTTATTATATATGGCAAATTTTAACACAAACCTAACAAATTTAACTTATTTTAAATGCACAATTTTCTACAATTGTGTCAAAACCCCTACATAACTATATCTATAAAATAGGCATGTATGAAATAAAATCTGAAAAATGAATTTAATATAAAATCTCAATAATTTATAATATATAATTTCAATAAAATTGAACACCTGATATTCATATAAAAACTTAAGTGAGTCACTCTCTGGTACTATCTGTATTTGGCTCATCATTCTGCTAACCATAGGAGCTGTCAGCAACCTGCCACACTGTCTACAGACTGGTTCATATTTATCTTTTTATATATTTTAAATATATATATGTAAATATATGCACACATATGTAATTAATATTTTCATATATATAGAATTTACTCTAATTTACATAAATTAGTGCATATTTGCTTGTTACTTACTCTGTCACCTTTAAGACCCATATCACCTTTGAATCCTGGAAACCCATCTTCACCCTAAAAAACATAGTATTAGAGTAGATAATCAAACACACAGAGAAATCTAAAATATGAAGAGATAAAATATGAGAACAGGTAATTCATGAAATGGTGATGAGAAAACCATTATCCTAGCATCTTCTCATTTTTCAGAATTACTGATTAAGGTACACATAATTTTTCCATAAAGAGGCTCAAAAAATCTTCTCTATCTCTGGTGGAAAATCTATTCTTTCACATGTATATTGTGTATTTGGCTTTCATATATATATATTGTTTATTTGAATGAAGAAATAATCTAAAAATTATTTTAATTTTACGCATGCTTAGGGTTCCCAACGAAAATTTTTTTACTCTTAATTTGCTTATTTGTACCTAAATTTTTATAGTGTGCATCAATGTTATTAGTTCAATTACTCTAAATTGAAATCTCTTTTTAGTTAAAGAATAAAATATGACCCTTTTGAAATAAATGATAAATGTTAATCTCAGCAGTCTTATCCTTTTTCATGAAGTCTGACTCCAATTCCCATCCGAGTTGTGTTAGTTATTCCAGCCACTAGCCTGCAACCTGCAAATTCTGTTCTGTGTCCACTGAGTGATGCTTTATGCCTCAGCTCAAAATTCTACTATACAATTTTCACTGTCTTCAATATTCTCATCCTAAAATTATCTTCTTCATTTTGTGTGGATCTACTAAATATGTTGTAGCAATGTGCTATCCTGAATTTAATATTGTTCTGTTTTTTCCTACAAAAAACACATGAAAAGAATCATGTCTAATTAACATCTGTAGCTCCAGTCCCTAGTATATTTTGACGCTCATAACCATGCTTAGAAACCAGTCATATTCTGTAGCATCATAAGGGTCACTCGATGAACCCTGTCTCAGGACTCAGAGAAACTGACCCTAATCTCCAGCCCTATTTGTTGGGCCGCCGAACTCAATGACTGGTTTCCACATCTCAACCCTGACCTCTGCCTTTCCCTGCCAGAGCTCCAGAACTGAGAGGTCCTTAACTCTGACTTTGAACACAATCTCTCATCTCTAATCCAGTCTTGGGTTCGCAGGCTGAGGTAACCTCATAGGCTGGTCCTGCTCGGGATCCTTAGCAGACTGTCTTGACCCCGCTAGGCATGAGCCTGGGTCTGAATGTGGGAGGAGAAGTGAGCTAGTTAGGGTTTGTGTCAACTTGGTGCATCTACGGGAAAATATTGGTGGAGCCCAGCTTTCAATCAGGACCCAGCCTAGTGATGACTCCTCAGGGGTGTGGCCTCTTTAGAAGGGAATCTATGTAGGAAGTGTCTCTCTTTATCTTGCCCTTCTACTTCCTGCTTGCTTGGATCCTGTGTCTGGCTTATAGGGCCAGTGGCTCATGTGGCCTACCAACCTGGAACTGTCAGTGCCTTGCCATGTTCCTGCCAATCTTGGCTCCACATGACTCAGTGCCCATCAGTCTGAGATCTCCCAATCCCATGCTCACCTTCCGACTTCATCAAATGGCAGCTATGCCAGTTAACATCTTACCCCAGGCTGCTTCTTAATATAAACTTGTCTTGATCAAACGTATTTTATATATGTATATGAGTGTCACTGTTTTGCTTCTCTAGAATATCTAGCCTAATACATTAATTTATTCCTTTTTGTGTAATTTTTACCTTTTCATTTTTTTCATGTGCTCATGTGCTTTGGAATTACAAGAATTACTAATGCCATTTTTATTAAAAATTAAAAACTAAATGAACAGAATTTTAGCCTTAGGGATATAACACAAGTAAGCTGGGTTTATTAAAAATGTTTTTTTTTGTTATAAATAACTACCAGGGATATTTTTATAAAAAGTAATACATTTCTCTTAAAATTGTATCAAACTTTTAATAGTCAGTCAT
The DNA here is from genome assembly GCF_000313985.2 of Echinops telfairi. Classification (NCBI taxonomy): domain Eukaryota; kingdom Metazoa; phylum Chordata; class Mammalia; order Afrosoricida; family Tenrecidae; genus Echinops; species Echinops telfairi. The sequence continues at coordinate 13,939,028 of NW_022104341.1, read as the reverse complement.
TGATGTCATCTCATCTGACAGTGTCACCTAGTATGGCCCTCAACCCCCTATTACACCAACTATTGTTCATTCATTGGTCTGAGTTTGAAAAGGTTCAGAGAATACCTGTAATTATGAAAATATGTGGCATGAACCTGAAAAAAGCTATTCCAACTAACAGCTTGCCTCTCTCAATGTCACAGTGTCAATTCTGACTCATAGCGACCCTACAGCTTGCCTATTCCTAATACTTCTCACGAGCTTGGAAGTTTCCTTTTAAACAAAAACATGATGTTTACAACATTCTATGGGTAAAAAAGACCTCTAGTTAATATTACTTCCTATGGACTGGATAATGGGGCAATGGTAAACTCTTAGAAACCGAAAAGGACCCCTTGACTTCCTATGGACTATTTCTTCATTACCTTATCCCCAGTGAGAAGGTAATTGCACAGTTGCCAGCTTGAGTTTAAAGAACACTGAACTCTACATCTGAAAATCAGTAACAGTTTTTAGGATTTTACCATGCATTGTTTTTAAGAGGAAGAACTCAATGAACTGATACAATTTCTATCAATTCTTTGTTTTCAATACAGGACTAATTAAAGAAAGAAATCAATTGACCCTTAATCTATTAGGTATATCCTTTGAATAAAGGCCACTTTGAAAACAATTAACACTATCAAGTTACTGAACTTTCTAAATTATCAGATGTCAATTGAACCTGTTTAAAAAGGAAGCAGTTTTATAAAACATAAAACTATATAAATATATATTTAATATAGGATTATATTAATTGGAAGTAACTTAATAGAAATTGGTTTGTTTTGGTGGTTTTATTTCTTTTATTGGACAGTGTTGCTTAAAGACTAAGGAACAAACACATTTCTGAAAATTTGGAGACCATTAGCTCTGGACAGTTGGTTAATTTGATATTTCCCTGTTAGTTAACAATGTATTATATATGAAAGATAAGACACTTTTCACCATTCTCTTTTATCTCTCTATAGAAAAATGATCAATTATATATAATACATACTCAGAAAAAATAAATGCATTTAAAATTCATTAGTAGTTTGTAATAATAGAGCTTAAAATAGGGAAAATCATTATCATTTTTAAATCCCATTAACATGTATGTATAATTTCTCTGAATCTATAAAATAATATACTTCTTGACTGATATAGAATAAAAGCTTAGAAAAATAGCTTGATGAAAAATGTTTAACCCTCTCCTTTGTACTTCAAATGAGGCTCAGAGGAAGTGCCCTGTCTTCCTGAGCCTGCATGCTTCATTGCTGTTAGGTACTGCCAAGTCGGTTCTGATTCAGAGCGACCCTCTGTACAACAGAACAAAAGGCCATCATCACAATGGTTCTTATGGCGGCCTGTGTCAGTCTGGGTAAACTAGGGAAACAAATCCACAGAAACTCATATATATATATGAGAAACTTTTATATAAAGGGTAAGTGTACATTAAGAAAGCATCCCCAACTAGTGCTGTCCAAGCCAGTAAGTCCAACATTAGCCCATATGTGCGACGCCAATCCACAAAGTCCTCCTCAGTCTCAAAAACACACCCAATGATGCTGACTGCAGGAGGAAAGTCGAGTCAATGAGCGTGTAAGCATCTCAGCGCCGGCAGGGGTCTCCACACGGCTGCTCTAGCACCCATGGCTGCATCCGGGTAGGTCCATGTGGCTTCTCCTCAGGGATGTCTTGCAGGAAGTGAGCCTTTCCAGCTGAAGCAGGGAACTGGCTAGGCAGCTGCACCCTGGTCCGACCATGAGACCCAAGAACTAGAAAGGTGAGGCTCACCCTCACTGAGCCATTTATCTTTCCGCCCTTCAATTAACCCCATATGTGTTTATCACCCAGGTTGGCACAATAAACCTTAACTACCTCAGAGCCCATTGTGGCAGACACTTTGTCAATCCATATTGTATAAAATCTTCTCTTTTTTAGCTGCTCCTTTGGACTGCTAATTGCAAGGTCAGCATTTGGGAAACACCACTCCTGAGGTGAAAGGCAGGGCTTTCTACTCTTATAAAGAGAGTTCATTTTGAAAACTCAGATAGGAAGTTTAACCTGAGTTAGTAAAGTCTCGATAGCAGTGATTGTGTGATTTTTCTTTGTGTTGCTCTACATTGCCTAGCACAATGTCCTTCCGGGACTGGTCTGTATTGATAACATGTCCAAACCCTTTGACATGAAGTCTCACCCTCCATCCGCTACAAAAAATTATGATGTGCTTCCTTCAAGATAGATTTGTTTGTTCTTTTGCAGTCCATGGTACTTGCAAACATAATTCAAATGCATCTATTCTTTTTCAGTCTTTTATATTCACTGTCCAATGTCACATGCATATGAGGCAATTGAAAATACCATGGCTTGGGTTGGGCACACCTTATTCCCCAAAGTAAAAGACTTGCTTTTCAAGAATTTCAAGAGGTCTTATGAAGTAGATTTTCTTAATGCTATGTGTCTTGTGATCTCTGCAGTACTACTTCCATGAGTATTGATCATGGATCCAATCATGAGAAAAACACTTGATTACTTAAATATTTTCTCTATTTATCATAATCCTACCATTTGTCCAGTTATGAGGATTTTACTTCTCTTTACTGTACATTGAATTTTAATTAATACTAAAGGCTACATTATTGTGAGAACTAAAAATTGAGCACATTGATACTCTTCTAAAATGTTAATTTTTATCTCCATATCTACTCCATATCTCCTCAACCATATACAAATTAAGACAACAATTAAACTCAAGTACTCCTATACAGGAGAGAAATACTTTTATTTATTCTCCTGTGTGACTTTTAGTTACTTCTTCTTAACTGTAATTTTATTTAGTATTGCCATTTCTCAACAATCCCTCCTACTATAAGATAATCATATTCCCACTTCAATAAAACTCATCTTTTATAAATGAACCCCATCAAATTAAAACAAAAAACAAAAAAAAAACCCCAAACAAACAAAAAAGTGGAGGGCTTTAATTCCTGAGAAAATTTAATTGGTCATAAACATCATAACAAAAAATTAACTAACCTAACATAACAAGTTTAGTGCAGGCAACCTACAAATTATAACAAATTCAATACACCTGACCCATTAATTTGATCTGCTAGCAATTCAGCAAGGCATTATGCATCCTGAAATTCACCTGTGATGACCAGAAAGAAATGGCAGACCATCAAGATAGCTACTGTAATTAAAAATTCATTATTAGGAATGGATGCTGCTTTCATAAAAATTGATTTTTAATTGAATTTTTTGACAACTCCTATCATTTCTTAGGTTATTATCATGTCTACTGGTATCAATGTGAGGATGAAAGTTTTTTTTGCACTTCCTTGTAATTCATAGGGTGGACTAGCATCTTTGATTTTCATCAGCAGGTAGTAAAAATCCTCCTCACTTTAAGTAAGTAAAATGGTTTCCTCTATTTATCACAGTGTGTTAAAGAGCCTTTCCTCAGTTTCTTGGTCTATTTGCTTAACATACAAAGTGAGTAAGTGTGGTGAAAGGATATAGCCCTGACACACAGCTTTCCTGTAAAATATCGGTGGCATAACTTCTAGCATCACCACACCCATCAGCCACCACACCACAGTATGACAAACAGACAGAATTTTGGATGTTGACCACAGAATCTTTCAATGCTGACATTCAAGGTTTCCATTGCTTTCTCAGTTCTTTCAGTTTGATAAATGCTGAGTATGCTCTTCTCTCTTAGATTTTAACTCCTGTTCACCGAATCATGATAATAGTTCAGTTTTCTCCAGCTGTCTTTGTGATTTAAAAAAACATCAAAACTTTTTGTTGTGAATTAGATGGATATTTACGGAGCAGATCGTCAACTTTATATTTCACATTCATAGACTTTCATCTCGTCCACTGTTCCTCATGCACCTTCACCCCCTGCTTTCTCCTCGTTTCTTTTTCGGGGTCCATTCCTCCTTCTCCTCCGGCCCTTGGCATGATGTCCTGGGATAAATGCTGTCACTTGATCTCAGTTGCTTAGCTTTCTTTGTGTCTGTTTGTAACCATGGGGTGGGCTCAGCTCCAAAGCTGAAGGCAGACAGAGCCATGCTCTCCAGGCTCCCCATCTGTCTCTCGCCATCCAGCAAGTGGCCTTCTTCATGACTGTGACCTTTGTTCACCAGGACTTTACAAGAGGAGGCGTGTGGACCAATTGCTGTGGTAGCTGAGAACCATCTACTTCTGCTCTCAGGGTTGTAGATACTGATACTGTTGCACTAATGGTTTCCATGTAGTTTCAGATTTTCATTACACCTATTTCCTCCCATCTGTAACACCGCAATAGTTGTATCTTAGATTGCTGCCCACAAGCATATCAATCTCAGTTGCTATTTACCCAACTAAGGTGCCAGACACTGTGTTTGTCAATTACGTTGTGCCAATAGCGCTTGGTGTCCCCTGAGACTACAATCCTAATCCCCCAGGCTAGTGACCCATTCCCTCCAATGAGCTTGTTTATGTCTATGAAGAATTCACTTTGCCTCCCGAATGCCCCACCACAGCCATGTATATATTTGCAGCAAAGCTAAGTAGACAGAGACAGCCTTTCTCTGTCATCGGCATATACACAAATAGATCTTCTCTGTCCTAGCTATATATTTTCCGGGGTAAACTCCCATTCTCTCACCTATACCTGTTCAGCCTGCATGTCTAGCTAAGCATCTATTCATAAAGCACCACTATTGCTGGTATATTTCCTTTTATTATTATTTTTGGTAATTTTCAGGTACTAGTATTTGTCTCTGTTGCCTTTAAATTCTATAGGCCTCCCAGTGCCTTTCTTTCTTTCTTCTTATTATTTTTACCAACCTTCCTCTTGTGCATATTATATTCCCCTTCACTTTACTCAAGCAAATACCTATCTCCCTCTAACCTGTGACTTCCCCTCCTTCCCTTCTATTATCAGCCCTGGTCACAATCAAAGCATATTCCCTTTAGTTTCACACCTTTGTCATCATCTGTTAAACTATCATTATATATCGGCATTTCTTTCTTTAATTTTAGGTACTCTAGGTTCAAGAGCAAGTTTCAGAATCTCTTCAAACAATCATTTTGATCTTCTCTCTTGTATTGTCTTTTTAAATGACCTCTTTTTATATCACAGCAACACACAAGCCACCATACTACAACAAATAGACAGAATACTAGCAGAAGTGAGGAGCGGTTGCCATTAATAGTCCATGTATCAAATCTATAAGTATTGTATCGTATAAATCGTATGTGTTGCTTATTATTTTTTATTATACAGTACTTTATAGTCAGAATCAAATTATAAATCTGAGTGACATCTTTCTCTTTGCATAATATTTGAAGAATTTGGTGGCATAAACTCATATTAAATATCTCTTTTAAGACACTTGAAATGTATATTCTTCCCTTTAAGCCAAATATATTATAAATGATTGTAAAAACTAGGATTTCTTCATGCACAGTATGAGGAAAGTTCTTTTCATCTACCTTTCTCTGGTTTCAATCTTTATTTCCTTCTAATTAATTATTTTGCTTCCCAGGAAGCTATCATTAATCCTAATTGATTTAGAGTAGTTTTAACTTTCTTTCTTTTTTTTTCCCTGCTCCTTACCCACGCCCTCTAGTTTTAACTTTCATGCAATGCATTTCAACTTAGGAATGTTGCAAAAGAGGGAATAAATATTCCTCTGATATTCATAAACTTAAATATTGTTCATCCACTCTAGAAAATCTATTCATATGACTAACCCTATGACTCACAAAAGCTAGACAAACGTAAGATAACACCCCCCCACTCCACCCCTGCTTTATGAAAACTCTGTTTTGTTTTATAATTCAACCATCACCTCAGGATACAAGGCATTATGTTTTAAACAAAATAAAATTCAAGACATGTGACATGAAATTGGACTAGTATTTTCTGGTAAGAACTCAGTATATCTGAGTTTTACAAAGAAAAGCTCCATTGAATAAAAGTTTTCCTTTAAATGTGTGGCAAAGTCAAATCATCTAAATGATAATAGTTTACCTTTTCACCTTTAGAGCCTTTCAGACCTCTGACACCATCTGCTCCCTGAGGAATAAAACAGAAGGATTACGTCACGATAATGTTTGCTCTGACATCCATCAAATAATGTGAAAACCACGCAAAAACATTTACCTTGACTCCCCGAGGACCAGGGTATCCAATAGGGCCCTGTGGGCCAGGAGGACCCTGAAAAATAGTCACTGCACTTTAATATACACTACCACACTGGAAATATTACTCATTCATATCCTATACATTTACTAAATCATCTACAGGGTCTGATATTTCTCTACTATTAAATTTTGTAACAATTTCTTGGATAGCTTTTAATATTTGTTGTTAGATTTGGTAAACACAATATGTAACCAGAACTGCCCACTGAAACAGTATAAGGAGGCTTCAAATAGCTCAGGGTGTGCAGTGGTTATGCATGGGTCTGAAATCCACACAGTCAACAGTTCGACAACCTCAGCAGCTCTGTGGTAGAAAGACAAGGCTTTCTACTCTGGTGCACAGTTACTGTCACAGAAACCTAACGGCGTCACCTTGAGCCAGGGCTGACTTGAAGGCAATGCAAGAGAGAGAGAGCGAGAGGGAGTTCAAAATGTTTGGGGGAAAAAATTCCACTACCATTTAATTCCATTTTTCCACAAGCATTTTGAAACCCTTTGTATGATGAAAATTATATATATTTTCCATATAGGTTACATTTTATTAATTTACTTAAATTAATAAATATAGATCATATAATTTCAGTTACTATGGTAATGTTGAGAATTTTCATATCACTTAATACGTATGTATAACTAGCCACTCTAAGTAAAATTCTTTGGCCCTGCCAATTCAATTGAAAACACTATTAATACTGACTAAGCATTTATTTTGTTATTTTCAAGATATATTGATAATTAAATTGCTGTTAAATATATGTTCCCTTGTATTAAACATTAATAGGAAGTAGTAGGTTAGTATTAGGCTAACATAAGCATTTTAATTGACAATCATTTTTTGTTTATTTAATTGCCGTAATTTATATGATCACTTATTGATCATAGAGTATATATGCAAAATGTAAATATAGTCCTAATCACAGCAATAATCTTAAAAACAGGGGAGCTAATTTAATTTATAGACTTCTAATAAAAACTTAAATTTATCACAGCCATGCCTGTCTCTTAGACCCATGGAAAAATGACTATGGGAACAGTTTTTGTGTTTAAATGTTAGGACACATTATTGACAAAATAAACAAACATATGCAAGTAAAGAAGGACTGCAAGCTCCTGTATGATTTTAATCTTAGAGGAATACACCAATAACCACATGAAGGCATTTTGTTCAGGAATAAATTAGCAGAGCCTGTAAATATATACACTGTGACGTACCAGGGCACCTTTATCTCCAGACTGGCCTTCTTTCCCAGGGTGGCCCTAGGTTGAGCAAGAATAGACAGTGGTTAGAACACGATGATTAATCTGTTCTTTTTGTTGTTGCCTTTATTGATTGACATGCTACACTTTGTGTGTTAAAGAGTGAGGTTGTATTGCATCAATGCATTTGGCCATAAACAGTCTTAGAAGTCGTGACTCTTGGAAGGAAATACTGTATAAGCTAATATTTGATGCATGTAAAATCACCAAATATGACAAATCTTGGGAAAAGCTAACCAATCAAGATACAGTAACAAATTAATAGTCATTAAAAATGTGACTCCAATCTCCAATGGGTCTTACATGAAATTACTGAGTTTAAATTGATTTTTATTTTTCTCATTGAGCTACTGATTATGTGTGGCAATTCAAAAAACAGCTATGTAATTGAGACATTCAAAAAGAGAAAGATAAAAAATATGAAGAATATTACCCATTTTACTGAAACTTGATTAGTGAAAATGTACAGTGATATCACAATTAAAATGAATAACAACAAATAGAGGCAGAATTAAAACTCCTGTATCTTAGGCATTACACACTTGAAAAAGTGCTTTGAAGGGGGAAAAAATAACTAGACATTTAAAATACAACTGTGGATATTTCATCATTATATTTTTATAACTACTAGAAGACTACCTTAAATAAAAGTAAATTCTATTTTTCTAGAGAAGAAGTGAGTTCCTGAAGGCTAAGAAATTTCCATGGAAGAATTCTGAAGATATTTACACAGGATGAGAAACTTCACCTGAACTGTTAAAATATGTCTAGTTTGGAAAAGAGGATAGGACAGTGGAGAGTGCTTTCTGTAAAATACAGAAAATAGGAAAGTCTTAGAGATGGAAAACTTTAGAGCATGGTGAGAGAAAAGCAAGGAGATCTGTCCGCTGACGGTTTATGGAGAAATTGGAAAATAGGAGGTTGGGGTAGCTTCTGGTGCAGAATGCCAGAATGAGTTTATCCAGAGGCCACTGTGCGCTGACGAAAGGTTTTGCAATATAAAAGTGACATGATGACGTGGAGTTTTACTGAGATCAATGTTTAAATTACTGGCCACATTTGCTTTTTTTAATGACTTCACATAGCTATTTCCAAAACACATGTAAAATTGATTGGTGAAGATAATATACAGAATGTTTAATGACCAGGTAATTGTTACTTACAGGGGGCCCATCCGCACCAGCAAGCCCAGCAAGCCCTGGTTTTCCTTGTGGTCCCTAATCAAATACAAAAGGAATCTTTTATTAAAAAATAAATAGTAAAGGAAAATCTCGAAATTTGTATAAATAGGAATATACAACAAATAAAATCATTGCATCATCATTTTCTACTAGAAGAGGAAAGTTTCTTCATAATTAATTAGCAAATCGCCTGGAAGAAATGACATAGAAACATGAAGAGAAATAAATTTAACAGCTGTCAAAACATACTTGTAGTTAGCCAGCTTAGTATTCCTATATGTGTCTTTTTAATAAATCATAGCTGTGCTTTTGGATACCACAATAAACTAGAACTTAGGTGATAAAGGAGAACATAAAATAAAGGTCTGGAATAAATTGACTTTCATAATTAAAGAAGAAAGCAAAGGATATTATCATCAATAGCATCAATAGGTGACAATTCAAAAACATACTAAATAACAGATTTTAAAAACTAAGATATATTAAAGTATTTCAAGAAACCCGAATTGTAGTGTGATATAGAAGGATAAATCTAATATTTTGATGTAAAAAGAGTATACTATTTAATATGGAAGAATCAAATAATGAAAAAGTATCTTGCCATTTAACACATTAATTTGATGCATAAGCAAAAAAGGTTGAGTCTTATTTAATTTGGCCATTGCTAAGTTTGGCACATGGTAAAAGTCATTTTTTGCAAGAGATAAACCCTTTCTGGGAAAGGAAACAAAATTTGTGAAAATAATCAGGACACTATGTCTCAGACAATGAACCACTATTGTTTCTGCTCCAGTATTACCCAGGATTCAGACAGAGTTGAAAGAGCAAGGAAAAATCAGCAAGCCCAGATGACGGACACATTTTAAGGATTTCCCATTCTCAGAAATATATAGGCAAGCATTGTATCTATATTGAGTGATATTATAGATTTTATTCTAAGAAAGTATCACCTAAAACACTATATTATTTTATATGGAAGTGTGCACACTTTATAACTGAGATTACAGGGATCTCACACAGAGGATTTGAAACTTCAGATCCTTCACTTCACTTTGGGAAGTTATTTAGTCAAGGTTTTTTAAAATTATGTAAGGTCGATTATAAAATAATATGTATTTTCATGTTCATATTTGCCTGTCACTAATTTTTGCTTCCTAAACAGTTATCTTATTTCATATACATGTATATATGTATATATGTATATACACACACACCCACACACATATATGAACACAGAACTACTTCACTATATTAACAGGATATGTAGTAGATGCAAATGATTTACTAGAGAATACTAATGGATTATTTTGTTGAGATATACTTGTAGGTAGAAGAGGGAGATTAAAATCAGATCATTTTCCAAATCAAGTTATAATAAACCCTTCTATTTGATAATGCAAGAGCTATAAAAGCAGAAAGTTATTCATTTCCTAATTACTTGAGGCTTCCACAGAGGGGAATACATTTGAATGGAGGAAAGAATGAATGAATTTCATATTTTTCAACATTTCATAAAGAAGTAAACTAGACCAATTGTTGTTAAAATGATTATGCTTTATGGTAATCCCAGGTGGGTAGGAATTGAATTGATTTCTATAGAGTTTCAAACCTATGACATTTTGGAAGCAATCAGTAGGCCTTTTTCATAATTACCTTGGGAGGATTCTAACCAACCACCTTCCCAATAGTACTAAAAGATTTAATGTGTTGCTCAATTAGAAACTTCCTCAGATTTAATAGGGTAAGTAAACTGAATTGAGTGTTTGTATGTAGTGTCGGTGCAGTATCCACTTTCTATGAATAGTTATCAAAATGCTTGGGGAAATATTTTAAACAATGTTAACCTAAACTCAGCTCTTTTCCAATATCTCCAAAGGCCCTGTCTTTACATATTATTATTTTTTATCTTGCTTCTCATGGTGTAGTACACTTGCTCCATGGAAGAATGGTGGTGCTTTCTACTCC
>NW_022104341.1:13922696-13924054 GCF_000313985.2 Echinops telfairi | reverse complement strand
CATTTCTTCCATTTGCCTTAGCCACTCTACAATAAAGAACAATTTTCAGAGTCTCTTCTGGCATCCGCTTTGATCTCTTCTTTCCTTCCAGTCTTTTGAATGACCTTTTACTTTCTTCATTATTGATATTCCTGATTTCATACTATAATTCATTTGGTTTTCTGTTATTAGTGTTCAATGGGTCACATCTGTTCTCAAAATTCAGGTGATATATATTCATGATCATATTTTGGCTTTCCTGGACTTGTTTTAATTTTCCTCAGATTCAAACTGAGCATACATGTGAGCAATTCATTGTCATTCCACAGTTGACTCCGGCCTGGTTTAGCGTCTCAGCTTCTCCATCATCTATTCCCATAGATGTAGTTAATTTGATTTCAGTAAATTCCATTTGGAGATGACCCCATTGACAGTTACTTTTTGAGTTCTTGAAAAAGACTATTTGCTATGAAGAAATTGTTGATCTTGCAAACTTCTCTCACATGATCTCCAGCTTCATTTTTAACACATCCTTTTTAACTAAGAATGCAAATCCATTCCCCATTATTTCATTCCCAACATTGTAGGCCATATGATTTTCTGATTCAAAATGGCCAATACCAGTCCATTTCTGCTCAGCAACAACTAGAGCACTAACATTTATGCATTTCATAAGATTTTAAAGAATTTTCCAAGATGCACACTTTGCACATCCAAGTTCCCATTATTAATTATAATTCCAGCTATTTGTTTTCATTTGGAGTCATGCTCCATCAGAAAACAAAGGTGCTGAAGGCCTTAAGCCTACAGGCTTTAGTCCATCCATATCATTATGGGTGACTATACTATGAGAAGGCAGTTCTTCTTCTGTCATCTTTCAGAGTATTTGCTTCCACTCAGGAGGTTGTCCATCTCTGACACTGCTTTGATGGTATTTATTCAGTTTCCTGAGGTGAATGCCTCTGAAGTGGATGGCCAGCCTCTTCCTTCTTTGTAGTGTGTTCTTAGCCTGCAAGGTATACTGAAAAAGCAACGCAGCAACCTGTAAATCAGCACAGAGTGACAAACAAGCCGTGGGCGGGCAGATGATAGAGTACAATCTGAACAGTCAAAAGGTGTGAGCTACTGACAGTTTTTAGAACACAAATAAACATGATAATAAATGAAAAACTACAAACCCAAAATCTATATCATGTAGCCTTACATTAATATTAAATTTTAATAAAAGGAAACCTATAGACCAAAATTGGATAAGTGACCATCTAGGTAGGGGGATGGGAGAGGAAAGTACCTATAAGTTGAAATGATGTTTCTTTCTGCAGCACAGTAAATGTTCTAAAATTAGATTGTGATGAAATTTCTACATCACTATAAAAGTA
>NW_022104341.1:13917978-13921305 GCF_000313985.2 Echinops telfairi | reverse complement strand
TCATGGCCATGAGATTGTAATAGGATCCTAGTCATGGCAATGAGACTGTAATAGGATCCTAGTCATGGCCATGAGATTGTAATAGGATCTTAGTCAGGAGCCTTCTGCAGGGGCAGCAGTTCCTGCTGGAATTCCATGAGCACTGCATGATCCATTTTCTCTTAGAAAAAGTGGGGCTCCTACAGTTTGCTTAAATTTTAAAAAGAAAAAGAAAAGAAAGTAAAATGTTTTCCTACAATCACATTTTAAATATGTTTAGGGCTATATAAAACATGGGGAGGCTATCCATTTTCTTGTATAAAGATACTATCTTACCCCATTATCTCCAAGGAGCTGCAGTGGCTTAGACTTACTTGAGGTCCTGGATTTCCTTGCTGACCTGGTGGACCAGGCTCCCCCTGGGGACCCTGCCGGAGGAAAATATAAAGTGTCTTTAAGGGGATGGCACAATAGATGGTTTTACTGATGAACTGAGAAAACAGCCCTCAAATCAGTTTTCCCTCTATTGACTTTAGGAAAATCTTGCTAATTATTATTAGCAGACACTCCTTCCCAAAATGCTACAAGACATCATTTGCTGAAAAGATTTAGCAACAAAAATGGTTTGTTAATACTTAGATTGGACGATGATTTATTGTGTTCTCTACATACCATATTTCCTTTGGAGCCTTGAGGACCATCTATGCCTGCAATACCCTTAAATGGAGGGGGAAAAGATTATGAGTAAACCTAGAAACTACACCGAAAAGGAAACAGGTTTACCTAATATAATAACACATACTAGCGAGGATAACTTAAAATCAATTTACGAACTCCTCATCCATTTGCATAGCATTTTCCATTTAGTAAGGGAATTTGGTATGCAAATACAATCAATAAAGCGACCAAAATACGCTCCAAATTCAAGTTCACTTCAATCAGTAGATTTTCAACTGCTAACAACCGTATAGGGCAGAGAACTGTCCCAACTGGTTTTCTAAGACTTTACATCTTTACAGTAGTAGTCACCTCATTTCCCCCCCAAACTATAAGGCTGTTGGAGGGTTCAAATCCCTGATCTTCTAGTGCACAGGGCTGGCAAAAGATCAGTGAAGGTGACAAGCACGACCATTAGATCTAAGATGAAAAGGCAGTAAACGTGTCTGTCTACCAAAACTTTCTTCCAGGATTTATAAAGTCTGCAAACATATTTTCTTTAGAAAATTTCAACAGCTTCTAGCAATACATACAGGCTGCCCAGTAGGCCCCGGAGTCCCCCTTGGTCCCAATAATCCTCGAGGACCCTAAAAGAAAGCAAAATAAAAATTTGATGCTAATTTTTTTTAAGGTTTCCGAACACACCTCTTCTGAAGAAAGTCCAATGTAATGTCTAGAGTATAAATATTTGCACGTCTTTCAACGCACAGAAATTTTGTTCAAAGTAAAATTTTTAATCTAACATAAATATAAAGTGTTAATCCTTATCTAAAATCCAGAATGAGAAAGTGACTTTTGTTACAGAAACCATACATCTTTGATTCTACAAACATATACAAAAATTTAAGAAATTTTTAAAAAATAGAAAGTTTAAACCTTTGTACTTTTATATCATTTTCTAATTTGAATGAATTAAAATTTTAAGCTGGGACAAAGAAAAACTATATAGATATAAGAGTCCAGATCCTCATTTATTTTATGTTTAGAATTATCTCATTTTGAGAAAGATTACTCACTGAAACAAAAAGCTGAATAAATGTGCAGATTTCAGAAAGCATATCTTTGAGGGAAATTTTCCTATTATTTCTATTCTTTATTGAGTTTATTTCTCCTTCTTTTCCTCATCACCTCTACTTTCTACTCACTTTTCTTCTACAGAAAAGTCAGTGAAACAATTTACTGTCTCCTCTATTTACTTGGACTATGGCATTTGTCTGGACAGGATCTGTCAAATGGCAAACTAGAATTAAAATTAGCAGGGGAATTTGGGTCTAGTCTTTAACCTAACTTATATAAAATGTGGAGGGGGGGATGAAATATATAATCTAGTGTATTATATTTCTTATCTGATATATAATCATTATATCATTCTTGTTTTCTCTATATAGTCGATAGATTCATTCAGCCTAACAACAACGACAACAGCTGTATATATATAGTAGAGCTCTTGATTTTTTTTTAAGATGGAGGCAAAAAACAACTAGAAGGGTTTTAAAGGTGGGGAAATGGTATCTTCTACATTTTACTCTCTCAGTTGTGTAAGATTTTCTAAATAACAAAAATAGAATTTCATGTATTCTTTCCTTTTTTTACATTAAAATTATTTGGTTTGGTTATATGAGACCACACTATGTATCATAGTTTGTCAAAGCAATTAGTTATATGTAGCTCAGTAGGCACTATTACTCAAAAAACAGGCTACCAAAATCTAAAGTTACTTACAGCTTCTCCCGGGAGACCCCTTGGTCCTATTTCTCCATCTTCTCCCTGTTGTTGGCAGAATGAATGTGAGGATCATGAAGTTAGACAATGTATTTCAACATGACTTGGTTCCCTGCTGCTTAATTCAAAATATTTAGTGTACCCTCATTCCGTCTTCTCCAGGAGCTCCAGGGGGACCTTGAGGACCTCGCTCACCCTGTGAAGTAAACAACCGTGTTACTAGATGACATGAAACACAATACTTACAAGTCTAAAGGGAGCCCTTCTAGCCAAATACAACAGAGTGTATCAGGGGGAAAAAATAGGCTTTATTTGTTTCAGATCACTTCATAGATAGATTAAAATTTTATAATGTTAATTGGCTTTAAATACAAATTTTCCAAAAAATAAAATGTTCTCATAATTTTAAATACATAAAAACTTTAAATACGATATCTGAAATGACATTGAGATGATAAGTCATTAAACGATTTAAGAAGTGATTAGGCTGAACACTGTTTTCAAACTTGGAGAAACTTTGCTAATTTCAACATAATTTTATATTTTCTTCTGCTTCTGCAAAAGTTTATGTTAATAAAGCACTACTCTAGTGCTATACATTATGTTGGAATTTTTGATAGATGAAATTAGATATGTAAATTTATACATGCTAGGCACATGCTAAATTTTGCTGGATATTTACAGAGTTTAAATTTCACTGTCTCTTTCTCTTCCAATTTACCTTATGGCTGGCTGCTCTGTCTGTATTTCAAATGCAATGATTCAAAACAGATATTTTTTTGGAGAGCTCACCCTTGGCTTAATTTGGAAGATGCTCATACATGTCATAATATAAATATGTAATATATTGCTATTCAGCATGGTAGTTAATTTAGCTTTAAAAGTTTAAAACTCACATATGCTTGAAAG
>NW_022104341.1:13899857-13917878 GCF_000313985.2 Echinops telfairi | reverse complement strand
ATATCTGAAATGACATTGAGATGATAAGTCATTAAACGATTTAAGAAGTGATTAGGCTGAACACTGTTTTCAAACTTGGAGAAACTTTGCTAATTTCAACATAATTTTATATTTTCTTCTGCTTCTGCAAAAGTTTATGTTAATAAAGCACTACTCTAGTGCTATACATTATGTTGGAATTTTTGATAGATGAAATTAGATATGTAAATTTATACATGCTAGGCACATGCTAAATTTTGCTGGATATTTACAGAGTTTAAATTTCACTGTCTCTTTCTCTTCCAATTTACCTTATGGCTGGCTGCTCTGTCTGTATTTCAAATGCAATGATTCAAAACAGATATTTTTTTGGAGAGCGCAACCTTGGCTTAATTTGGAAGATGCTCATACATGTCATAATATAAATATGTAATATATTGCTATTCAGCATGGTAGTTAATTTAGCTTTAAAAGTTTAAAACTCACATATGCTTGAAAGCTTATAACTTCACCATGGTGATAGCTTGTGGCATCTATGAGAGAACTTTTACAAAATATTTGTGGAAACTTCCATTGTTTCCTTATTTTATTTTTCCATAAATTCTTTGAAGTCTCCCCATACATATTCATAAAGTTTTCATTTCAAAGTAAGTTTACATACAGGACTATTTCAATTTCCAAGAATAATTACAGAACTAACACAAATGTCATATATATAATTTTACCTCTCTAATTTTAAAAGCATATTGAATGCAATATTTCATTAAATTAACTTATAAATATTTCATAATCGTTTTCTACTTCTGATATCTTAAAGTAAATCCATTTCTAAAATTACATAAAATTCCTATCATCGCTTTAAAAAAGTAATAAAATGAGATATCTTACCTTGTGACCTTTGTCACCAGGTAGACCTGGAAGCCCATCAAATCCTCGATCTCCCTGTAAAATCATCATCATCATCATCATTATCACCATTATCATCTTCTTCATCACTATCCTCATCATCACCATCAGCATCTGCATTTCCAGACTATATCTGTACTAAAATTTGATTATGACATATTCTGACCTATCATGAAATTATATCTTAAAGTATAAACTGACATGCAAGAAAGACCTTAGTGTGGAACTGTGGGAATGCCTGACCTTTGCTCCAGGTTCCCCTGGCATTCCTCTGCCTCCATCAGCACCAGGACGACCCTGATGATGCAAAAACATAAGTAAGCAATGGAGATTCCTACTAGCACAGAGCAAAAGACACCAAGACAGCGATGTCATTAAAATCCCTTTATAACATCCAAGGAAAATCAACCATACCCTTTTCCCGACTTTCCCTGTGGGCCCAGGTGGTCCTTGGACACCTCGAGGACCCTATAAGAAAACATCACAATTAAACTACTGCATAGAAGGCTCTATGATTGAGTACTTGCACATAGGCAAAGATCGCTTTAGAAAGTGAGACAGGCTTAGCT
This sequence comes from Echinops telfairi, assembly GCF_000313985.2. NCBI lineage: Eukaryota > Metazoa > Chordata > Mammalia > Afrosoricida > Tenrecidae > Echinops > Echinops telfairi. Next base: position 13,916,424 of record NW_022104341.1, on the reverse strand, counting down.
TTATCGTTGCTTTCATGTAACTATTCATTTAAGTAAAACAAAATTATTTCTTAGATACAAATGGTGATAAAACAGAAGCTAAGAAACCAACTTTTTCTAAGTGACTTCTTCCCCAAAAATCTTATTATTTTGTAAAGCTTATATAAAGACACATGAATACATTTAAACATAGGCAATAAAACGCTATTTTCATCTTTAAAAAATCCTTATTTGTTCATATTATTCTCAAAACTTGGGAGCTTTATGCATCCTTTAGGTAAAATCTTAGTCATTTATCACAATCCCCTGTTCTTTCCAACTTCTTTTCCTTCACCTTTTTTATGTCTTTTCCTATAAATACCTTCTTTTCTTTAACCACAATGTCTGGTATATGTTTCTTTGATCATCTAAAAAATGCACATTTACTGTTTTTTTTTAAATTAGTCTGTCACTAATTTTCCATGGAATCGAAAGCTTCTTCAATTAAAATAGGTTATATAAATGATGTAATTCATATACTAATTTAGCAAATGCAGATATTTTAAACATCTTATAAATTAAAATATTTTCTAAAACATATGAGTAATATATATAACTTTTCTTTACCTGAGGGCCAGGATCACCACTCTCACCTTTGGCCCCAGATGAACCAGGTCCCCCCTAAAGACAAAAAGTGCATATATGATCCCTTCCACTTAGCAAGTTTCTATCTCTTGTATCCTACCACTTGCTCTTTAAATAAATAAGCAGTATCCAAAAGATAATCCATCCAAAAATCCTGGTTTCATTAGATACTAAATAAAAATTTCAATTTTTTTATGTAAATGCCTTTTTAAAGTTTGCTGATTTTATTCTCATGCATGAATTACATTTAAACACTATTTTGATATGACTACACAAAGACACTCCAAGAAAAGAAAATATGAAAATGGAAGGAAAGGAGGGCAAAAGGCGGTAAAGGAAGAAATGAGGACAAAATCTCCTGTATTTCTAGAGAAATTCTTTTCCATAAAGTCAACCTCAAAAACCACATTCAAATTTTCCTCAATATTTGCAACCTTAGAGCACTTGCAATAAGAGGTATTATTCTATGGTGTAGTATGGTGCTGTCAGGTAGACTTTAATCTAAGATACTGTTTAGAGCACTTGCAATAAGAGATATTATTTTATGGTGTAGCATGGTGCTGTCTGGTAGACTTTAGTCTAAGAACTACACAGTGGTTCAAACCCACCAGCCACTCCCTTAGGGGAAACATGAAGCTCTCTGTCCCCAGGGTAAGCCTCAGAAATCCGATAGGATGGGCTATGAGTCAGAATTGGCTCAATGGCAATGGGCAATATCAGAGGCAGGACATTTTTACTAAGTCCAGAGTCACTGAACCCATTTACACAACAATGCCTTGGAAAAAATGTTATTGCTTTTACACTAAAAATTCTCATATATGGAATTGTAGAGCAATAAGAAGTTAAGAACAGACAATCATTACAAATATCTTATTTTCAAAGAACATTTCCCAGACTGAATTTCTCCCCCCATTTTAGGACAAACACTTGCTAAAAGGTTTTACATAATTCAAACTATACAACACAACCCTGATACATTAACAGGAAAAAACAAACAAAAATAACAAGGTCATTTTAAATGGTTGAAATTTGTTTGAAAAAAATAATTGTAAGATATTTAGGCTCTGCAAAATGTTGCAGGATATTACATTGAACATGGTACTTATAGTTATTTAATATGAAAATGCACCTAGTGATTTAAGAAACTTATAGTTTATTCAAATCAATACATATTCAAATAACTAGTACAGTAAATCAAAGTGCAACATAATTAAGAATACTTCTAAATCTTTAAACGACAGATATTGAGAGCCTCCTTGTGGCTCCAAAGTAGAATTACTAATTCATATGGCTTCCGAGGAATATGGCAAACCAAGTAAGAAGAATAGTTTAATCTTGAAAATTGCAGGAATAATTTTCAGTCTTCTGATGAAAAATTCTTGCAATGGAATTTTTCCAAGAGAAACCAGAAGTTCTATATTAATAAGATTATTAAGCACTGAATTGAAAGCAACTAATGAACAGCCTATTTATTTTAATTATTTTAATGCGTTATGCTTTCTGATTATAAGCACTTACTCCTCAACAGATTATAACACTTAATTATAAACTTTGTCCAAACATGTAAATATTCTCAGATAATGTCTGATTGTAAAAGAATAAGAATTTTTAAATTCCATGTTTCCTACAAGTTATCTAATATAGAATTTCATTAGCCTTTAAAATGTTTCCATTGAAAGAGTATATATGTTTATGACAAAATATAGATCTAAGCAGTTACTTTTCTAAATTGTACAAAACAGGGACTTTATGGATTTTATAATACTCAAAATCAATAATCCTTCGTTATTATAGAATAAAATATATTAAAAATGAAATTATCAAAAAGAGGGGTAATTGTTTGCCTTCTCTCTCAATTCCTTTCTTTAATATGTGCTGTTATTCTTAGATGCTGATGGATAATTTGCAACTCACAGTAGCCCGACATACAACAGAATGAAGCACTGCCAGGCCCTGTGCCATCATCACAAGTTTTGTTAGGTTTCAGTCCATTGTGGCAGGGTGTGGGAGTTACATAATCTGCTGTCAATTTGAGAAGATTACAAGTGAAGAGCTGGTCTGGCCTGTCAATCAAAATATAACCAATGAGGCCTGTGTGACCATGGCCTTCTCCTGAGAATTCTGGGAACTCCTGTTTCTCCTCCTTGGAGGCGGAGACACTTCTCTCGCTCTGCTCACTCCCCGGGAGGTGCTCTACTGATGAGACACATGGAACTATGCTAGTGTCCTGAGCTGGAGAAGCCACATGGAGACCCCTGCCAGCACTGCAGTGCTTACACCACCACCGAATCCACAAGACTTCTCTCCCAGTGGCCTGTGTTCTTCTTCCTGTATTTGGCATCATTGCATGTGTTTCATGCGTCTGAAGAGGACTTTATTGATTGGTATTGGACATATGGGCTAAGAAGAGACTTAGGGACTTGATCTGCACTGGGCTGGGATGTTTTCTCAATATTCAATTGCTCTTGTATCTAAAGCTCTTTCTTATACAGATATGCGTGTTTATGAACTTGTTTCTCTCTAGTCTACCAAGACTAAACACAGGGACACTGTGTCAATCTAAACTGGCAAGGTTCTTCCTCGTTTTTGCCAACCCCTTACTTCAGCAAACATGATGTCCTTGCCAGGGACTGGCCCTTTTTGAGAACATGTCTAAAGTTGGACAGATAAAGGCTCATCATATTCTTTTCTAAGAAGCATTATTTCTGTACTTCTTCCATGGGAGATGAATTAGAATTAACTAGAAGGTAGTGAGTTCCATGTTAATTTAGTACTACCCTATGTACTCGAGTACAAGCCAACCTGAATAACAGCCAAGGCACCTAATTTTAACCACAAAAACTGCATTAAAATGTGCTGAAAAACTCGGCTTATACACTAGTATGTACGATATTTGCCAACACCATAATTCTAATGCAGCAATTATTTTCTATTATTCCTTATTCAGTGTTGAACATTCAGAAGCATAGGGATTGACTGAAAATGCTCTGGCTTGGAAGATGCACGCCTTAGTCTTCAAAGTGACATCTTTGCTTTCTAACACTTTAGAGAGGTCTTTTCCAGTAGAGCAACCCAATGCAATATTGCTATTGTTAGTTGCTGCCAGTCAGTTACAATATATCAGGACACCCTATGTACAACTGAATGCTCAAATATAGGGGAGGCAGTTGCCCCTGGCTTGGGTCAGGGCAACTTCGTCCTTCTGACATCTTGTCTTCAACACATTGCACAACAGATTTTCTCAATGCAATGTGTCACCCAGCTTCTTTTTTACTCTCTTGACTGATACTTAAATGAGCATTGATTGTGAATCCAAATAAAATGAAATCCTGGACAACTTCAGTCTTTTCTCTGTCTATTGGTCCACTTGCGAAGATTTCTGTTTTCAAAGACTGTGCTTTCCAATCCCGTAATTACAGTCTCAGAAACCCACAGCAGGGTCTGTATGAATCAGCACCTACTCAAGTGTAGTGAGTTTGGCTTTGCTTATATCAAGTTGTAATTCATATTGAAGGCTGTAGTCCCTGATTTCATCAGGAAGTGCTTTAACTAAGGTTGTATAACAAATTTCACTGGACTAGAGCATATTTTTATTTAATATCAAATTGTGTTTAATTTAAAGTTGAAACTAGATATTGATGAAATATAAAGCATATCATAATTGCATTTTTATGAAATTAATAGATGGACACATTACTCTTAATGATATGAGTATTTTCATTTTATTGATTTTATATTAAAGTTCATCATTTAAAGTACTTTCATGGAAACTTATTGAAGCCTAAGTTAAAACAGACTTTTAATTGACTCAAAATAAGGCATAGGGATTTTCATCAGCCTTTTTCATCAATCAGATAAGTGAACAACGGCTGGAAAAAGGTGTGCATGTATTCAGTAGTACTGGAATTGTATCGTGCGGTCTTTTTTAGTAACTTACCACAGGACCCGGTCTTCCAGTTAGACCCATTGGACCAGGTGGGCCTCGTAGAGCAATCTAGGAAAGAAAACGATCAAGTTCAGAAATTTACTCCTGGAAGAATATATTAAAACACAATTAATCACTTGTTTAAGCTACCTCTAAGTAAATTATCAATATACATATAACAGCTACTTGCTAGAAAGAGTGCCAAATTCTTACAGAATTACATATTTCTAGAATGCAAAAAATGCTGTATACATAACAGACATTTTAGCAGTTGTAACTCATATATACATATTTTACGCAGCTGTAATTCATATATAATAGGTTTTTAATTATAAATAATAAAGTTAAATTAACAAGTGTGATGCCTAATAATTTTACTGTTCTGAAATACACCTCAGAGTAATGCATGAGCTTCTGCTCTTAAATATATGTGAGTAAAACATATCATAGCCAATAATAATAATAATAATAAAAATAAATATTTAGTGTTCTTATAAGTATACTGTGTACACCATCTCTAATTTTTAAAACTGCCATTATACATTTTTAAAGGTACAGAAAATGGTAATTCTCAGTTTATAGAGGGTTATAAGCTGAAGATGGCTATCAACTAATTTTTTTGGTAAAAATATTGCACTCATTGCTATTAAGTAAATTCCTACTCTCAGCGATTCCACAGGATAGGGAAGAACCACTCCTAAGTGTTTCCAAGACAACCTTTATTGAAGCAGTTAGTGGAATAGAACTGTTGACCTTGCATTTAGCAGCCCAATGCATAACCCACTTCACTGTGTAGGCAACTCCAAAGACTGAGAAGTACACAATTATACCTCTGAAATGTATTTGAAAATTTATTCCTTTCATGTAAAAGAATGTCTGTGAAACAGTTCCTAAATTATGTGCAAAATTAAGAAATGTTTGTTCAAATTTTATTATCTTAATTCTATTTATACTCACAGACATACTTTATAGAGGTTAAAAACTGCATGTAAAATATATGAAGAGCTATGTTTTAAATGAAAATAAGTTTGTGTGCTATAATGGTATTCGGTCATATAATGGTAATATGACAAGGGTTAAATTCCTATCTGTAACATTTAAGCAAAGAAAATGTCACTACTGGAAAAAGTAAACAAAGTTTGCTCAGCTTTCCACCCACATTCAGTATAGTATTCAGAAGTGAGCATTCTGGTTATCATGTTACCAAATCCTAGAAACACAGGCACACACATAAATGCACACAGTCGGCATATGTTCGACAGCGGGAGCACTGGATTGGGGGACGCATGCGTGCTCTGCCTTACCCGAGCTTGCTGTAGGATTGCCTGAGCCTGAGCTTCTTGAGCAGAGATGCTTGGTCCTTTGGAGCTGTCCCCCCCGTAGCGAAACTAGGAAGAATCAAAATAAAGAGCTCAAAATTAGTTTTTCATAAGTATGTTTGTTTGGGTGTCTTGACCATGAAATGAAAACTACTTACTTCAATTACTGGAATTGCACAACTCCAAGAAAACTTCTGCGTTATTTTCTTTCTAATAAGCTCCTCTAACCATACGGCAATCAGTCATTGAGGTGGCAATTGCTCATTTGTAGAGGGAACATATTACAGACCCCTTTCCAATTCTAAATTCTATAACCTCTGAACAATTTTAAATAAAACTTCATACATTTTTATGCATATAAAAATATACGTTCTGTTAATTTATTTGTGAACATTTCCAATGTACTAAATTCCGTGGTGGTTACAGATTAGTCTTTCTTTGGTGGTGCCAAACTTTGGACTCACCAAAATCGTAGAAAATATTATCCTGGAAATATTTTCATTTTGCTTGACAGTACTCGGTTAACACTACTAAAGTGTGATGCTTCCTAATAACGTCTCCAAAAAAGTTGAACCCTCTTTTAATTTTAACTCAAATTCAAGTATGAGTCATGCTTTTATCCAAAGTATTCATTTCTTGAAATTCTGTTTATTCTATTTGATAAATCATTTTATTTTTTCCAGAAAACTACAATAAAGAACCTGAAGTGAATCTTTTGGTAAAGTAAATGAACATTGACTGGTGAGTACTGACCTACGTTTAAGCATCTCAAGTTGCTGTGCGGTGCTGTGGACTCAGTTCTGGTCTTACGTTCCAACCACTGAGTCCTGTGCAATCCTCACAATTGTACTCATGCTCGAGCCCACTGTCCCAGCCACTGTGTCCATCCGACTGGTCGAGCCTCTCACTCCATGGCAGCGTCTGTTACCAAGCAAAATGGCTTTTTCCAGGAACTGGTCTCTCCTGATAACATGCCCAAAGTACGTAAGAGAAAGTTTTCCACCCTCGTTTCTAAGGAGCATGGTGGCTGTTATTTCTTCAGAGGCAGACGGTTGTTCTTTTGCCAGTCAATGGTACTTGCAATAATCTCTCCAGCATATAATTCAAATAGATCAACTCTTCTTTGGTAGTCCTTATTCAATGTCTAACTTTTACATGCATGTGGGCAATTGAAAATACCATGCCTGGTCTCAGGCGCACATTAGTCCAAAGAGTAACATCTTTGAGCTTTAAAGAGATTTTGTGCAGCAGATTTGCCCAATGGAATGCATCCTTTGATCTCTTGAGTGCTATTTCCAAGAGCACTGATGGTGGATCCAACCAAGAGAAAATCCTTGGCATATTCAATCTTTTCTCCATTTATCATGATCCTCGTTAGTCCAGTTGAGGATTTTGGTCTTCGTTATATTGTAATCCATACTGAAGGCTCAATCCTTTATTCTTATCAACAAGTTCTACAAATCCTCCTCACTTTCACCAAACAAGTTTCTTTAATTTTGTTCCTCTCAGATTGAATAAGTATCCTAAAAGGTTACAACCGTGACACACATTTTTCTGGTTTTAAACTATGTGACAATCCTTATTCAGTTCTAATGACTACCTCTTGAACCATATACATGGTTCAAGGAAGTGCTTTGGAATTCCCATACTTCACAATATTATAAATAGATTTATGATACATGCATTCAAATACTTTGCATAGTCAGTAAAAAGACAAATAAACATTTCCCTGGTATTCCCAGCTTTGACCCCAGATCTATCTGATATGAGCAGTGATATCCCTGTTTCATGTCTTTTTCTGAATCTGGCTTGAATTTCTGTTACCGTTCTGTCAATGTACTGCTGAAATCTTTGTTGAAGGAATCTTTGGCAAAACATCTACTTACATGTGATAGCAATGATGTTGTTCTATAATTTTCACGTTATCTTAAGTCACGTTGCTTTGTAAGGGGCACAAATAAGGACCAGTTGGCCAATTAGCTGTCTTCCTAACAGAATAACGGGTGCTTCCAGTGCTTAATCAGCTTGTTGAGACATTTCAGTAAGTATTCTTTCAGTTTGGGGAGCCTTATTTTCCTTCATACCGTCAGTGAGGCTTGGACTTCTTCCTCCAGTACTACTTGTTCCTGCTCATGTGGTACCTCTTGAAATGGTTGAATATAGAAAAGGTCACTTTAATATAGTGACTGTATATGCCTCCAGTCTTCTTTTGATGCTTCCTACATGTTCAATCGTTTGCCAATTGAATCTTTGAACACTGCAACTCAATGCTTGCAGTTTGTCTTCCATTCTTTCAGCCTGAGATATGCTAGCGTGTCCTTCCCTTTCGGTTTCTAACTCCAGGTCTTTGCACATTGCATTATCGCACATTACTTTACTCTGTCTTCCTGAGCTCCCCTTTGAAATTTTCTCTTCAACTCTTGTACTGTAATTCTTCCATTTGCTTTAGCTACTCTTGAGACCAAGAGAAAATGTCAGAGATTTTTAGACCGCCTCTTTGATTTTTTCTTTCTTTCTTGTCTCTTAAATAATATTTTGCTTTCTTCGTGTATGATGTCCCTGATGTCATCCCACAGCTCTTCAGGTTCTCTCAATTTAGTGTTCAAAGGCTCACATCTGTTCGGGATAGCATATTCCAATCAGACTCTGGCCTGCTTTTGGTGGAAGACATTGAACTTCTCCACCTTTCCACAGATGTAGTTAATTTGATTCATGTGCATTTTACCTGGATATGTTCCAGTGCATAGTCACCATTTGCATTGTTGAAAAGGGGACAAAGTCGTCAGTCTTATAAAATTCTAATATGCTGGCTCCAGCTTCATTTCTACAGCCAAGGCCATATTTTCTGACTACTGTTCTATTATTTTTGTTTCCATTTTTTGCAGTCCAAATGCCAACAATCAATACTACATCTTGATTGCATGCTTGATCTATTTCAGACTGACGTTGGTAGACTTTTTCAATTTCTTCTGCACTAGATTGAGTAGTTGGTGTGTAAATTGGAAGAATAATTGTATTGACTGGATTTTTGGATTTGGATAGATTTTCTCCTGTCACAGATAACACTGCACATCAAGTTAGAGCTTTAAATGGCCTTCTTGACAACGAATGGGACATCACTCATCTTAAATTTGTCATTAGTGACATGCGAAACTACATGACTACCTGATTCAAAATGAGTGAGACCAGTCCATTATAGCTCACTAACACCTAGAATGTGTTATGCATGTTTATGCAGTTCATATGATTTTTCACGACTTCAATTTTCCTAGATACATGCTCCACGCTTTCCAAATTCTGATTACTAACACCCGTTTACAGCTGATTCTTCTCATTTTGAGTCATGCCCCATCAGTAAACGAAGGTCTTGAAAGCTTTATTCCATTCACCTCATTACAGTTGTCCTTCCTTGGAGAAGGCAGCCATATTTTGAATGCCTTCCAACCTATACATACCGAACAGTGTTCTACTGCTATTCAGATTTCCAGTATCTGACATTGTTAACTTGCTAGTTATAGTTTTCCATGTCTAATTCCTTAGAAGTTGATGAACTATACCTTCTTCATTGTCTGTTCTTAGTCTGAAATCACTGCAGAAAGTTGTTCACCTTGAGTGTCCCTGGTGGTATTTGAAATACCACTGCAAGCGCTTCCAGAATCTTAGCAACATACAAGCCACCACAGCACAATGAAGTGACAGACAATTGGTGGAAATTTAGTGTAACTTATGATAAATATTATATCAATGTTATTTTAAGTTTGTTATTGATAAAATTAAGATAAACCACATGATTGGAAAGATATTTTTAAACCAATAAGTTTTATTAGCAGAAGTCTAGTACCACAATGTAATCTTGGTTCTAATGCAATTATTAACATTTATTTATACTTTTTTAGTAACATTTCCGTTAATTCCCTAGTCTGGTTGCTTTTTAGTATCTCTGCCTCATAGAATGATTTGCACTTGACTTTTCTGTATTATAGTGAAATAATTTACGTGTAGGAGCAAAATAGGAAAATATCAAGGCATCTTTCTATCAAAAAAGGACTCACCGGTAACATTAACATAGTACCAGGAGGACCGGGTAGACCATCAGCCCCTGGCAAGCCAGGACGTCCTGGAGGGCCCTAAGAAAGTCAAAAGCATAATTTTAAAAAGCAGTCTATATTTATTAGGAAAAAAAACTTTAAGTAGCACAATTTTCTTTGAATTTGCTTGTTCCTCATTGGTTACTCTCTTCAATTAAATATATCTAGAAATATTTGAATTCCATTGTAGTAGTTTTGAATAATGTTAATAATGCCTGATTAGTAAGTATAATCCAAGGAGTTCGCAGTCTATTTACTTAGAATCTCAAATTGGATATGGTAAAAAGCTCATCTGTTCTAGGAGAATCAATGTTATAGAATCAAGTGAGTTAAATGTATGTTGTAGTTAAATAAGTAAATGATAAACTATTTAAAATCAAATTGATACCTTTAGTATGTATTTAAATATATTCAGTAGAGTATAATTAACCAATATTTACAATGTCTGCTTAATGTTTAAATGGTGCAAAAGTAGATGTTTATATAATGGGGCTTCAAAACATTTGTGAACAAATATCATTTTCTTTACTTTTGATTTTCTCTAACTTTTTGAAGCTCTTTCACTGTGACTATGGCATATGCTTAAAAATGCAAAGACGTGCCTGCAATTATTAGAAAGGTGAATAAATATGCATCTGTAAGAACCGTCTTGATGGCAGTAGTTGAATATATAATTAGGTGACTAAGTCTTACAAAGCAGATATTTATATGCTCCAATAGAAATAGGCTTTTTGATTTTCAAGTCATACTTTGGAGTGGTATACTCTAAAATTAACCAGTACATACATAAAAAAGATAAACTTGAACAATTCACTAAGTAAAAAAGCTTAAAGAAATGATAATTTCTTAAGAAAGTTAATACTTCTTAACTATATTATCAACTGCAGTCTGACAAGATTATATTTTATTTATACTATAAATCTAATAGGCACTCTTTAAGATTTTAAAATATCCAAAGATGCTAAAATAACTAATATAGAAACATATCATTATTTTTAAATTAAAAATTACCTAAAATTTTAGCATATTTATATGTCTATATTCTAAAACAATAAACAGTCTAAGGAGATTAATTCATAATCTGCAATAAAGTTTTAAGGTAAATAAATTATGGATTACAAAATATTCTTAAGAAAATGAAATTTCAAATTGGAAGGTATTAATTAAAGTGACAGATTATAAATAAATATCTGAATTAGACTGGACATAAGAGATGAAAAAAGCGAATTCTGTATAAAGTCCTATTTGCAAAGTACATAGTTTATACCCACAGACCTTAATTTGCTACCAGCTACCATGTCGGATTTCCTGAAATATTTTAGAATATGTCATTCAGTGAGTTTAATTTTTTAATTTGCTTTTAAAACTACAAATGTATAAGAAGGATCAACCATTTACATGTCTCATTATTTCTTAGCACTATTGTTAAGAGGAAAAAAGCAAAAACATTCAAAAAAGCAAACCCCACAAATGTATTAATATTCAAGAGTGGAGACAAAGAGAAGAAAAATAGAGAGCACACTATACATGGGAAGAGGGTTTAGTAAGATGATCTGAAGAGACTAGATGGAAACTTTACCTATTTCATCTGTGACTTAATCCTCAAATTATAAATTTAAACTTATTAGTTCATGCTATTAGTATCATAATAAATATCTATGAGTGTCAGGAAAATATGTGAAATTAAAATGTGAAGGACCGAATCTAAAGTAATGAATTCCTATCAGTATGTAAATGGAGAATAAAAGTTTACTTAACAATTATAACATGAATACATTCTTTAATCTTTCTATAGTTAGAAAAATGAACTAAACTATTATACAAGGAATTAGTAGACAGCCCCCATCCCTAACCAGAAGGGTACAAGCTAAACTTCTCGACTATTTTTAAGATGTTTTATCTGTATTATATGTTTTAGACTTATGTAATAGTGTAGCCCTTAACTTACCCTGTCTCCAGTGTCACCAGGGGGTCCAGTGGGGCCTTGTAGACCTGGAGGGCCCATAAGACCCTATGGAGAGAAAAATATATGCTCTGATTCAGATTCCTAATCTCATTAGTATTCAGGAAAATCTGACCCATTAAATTCAAAGAAGAGCTCATTCATGTTCCAGAAATTTATACTTGTCTCCAAAGCAATTACTCTATTTATCTTCCTATGAAAAGACAACATATAGAAACAGCTTCATGGCTAGCTCCACTGTTCCTCTATTAACAGGCTCTCAGAATGGAGATGGACATTTCAAGGAAAACAGGAAAGGAGGTTGTGCCAATGTAAAGACCCGGAGGTAGAAGTTGGTTCCCAGTCCTCACTGAAGAAATTGTATACTTGTAAAACTAGACTTCAAAATGTGATAGCAAAGCTGAAAGCCAGAAAACATTTATCTTGCAGGCATTTTTATTTTTTCTTTTACAGAAAATATTTAAAGGCAGCTAGGATACTGATATTTAAAATAAAATATAATTATTTCAGATGACTCCAGCTTAATTTCCCAAAAGACAGAGACATTTTCCACAAGGTCAAATTAGTACAATTATTTTGAATCAAAACACACCGAATGACTTTAGCCTTAATAGGAAATAGTACTGAAAAGGATAACAACTGCATGAGAAGAATAGGTAATGCAGACATGCTCCACTTGTGTTTGTGGTGTGCTTTCCAGTCAATATGAACTCAGGAACCTACAAGGAAGAGTAGAACTATGCCCTTGAGCTTCCTAATTTGTAATCTTTATGGGAGCAGACCATCAGCTCTTTTCTCCCTTGAACCTACTAGTGTGCTCAAACCACCAACCTTGCAAGTAGTCCCCAAACACTTACAGCCACCAGGGTTCCTTTACAGTTGACCTCAAAATCTTCATTTCTTTCTTACTTAGAAATAATTCTATGCCTCAATTGTGTAAAGCACACATATACATTCATTTCCCTTTTTAAGAAAAAGGTTATAGTGCCTTTGCTTTCCTAAAATTCAGGGTTGTTGTTATTAGGACTGTAATTCTGACTCACAGCAGCCCTGTGTACAACAGAATAAAAACTGCCTAGTAACTAGGCCCTAGTTGATCCTATACCATTCTCATCATTATTCCTATGTTTGAGCCCAATTTTGCAACAACTGTGTCATTAGGATCTCAATGATATTAAGAGTTGCTAAGATAGTTAGATGGCTAAAAACTGTTTCAAATAAAATTTGATTCTCAATCACACACACGAAAATACCGAATAGCCAAATCTGAAGGAGGAAGGTGAAGGCCAAAGCCTCTTTGAAAAGAGTCTAACCTCCATACTCTAATAATAAAATGTGTCTAAAATATGTACACTTAAAATGTAATGTGACTCTTTTACCAACTATAAAATATCAAAGACAAAAATAATTCTTAAAAATTTACATACCGCTGGTCCAGATGGTCCTGGTGGCCCTTCAATAAGCATACCCTATCATTTAAAAAATATAAAATAAAATCATTAGAAAATCATTATCAGAGAAATACAGCTCCAAACATTTTAAGAAATCACATCACTACATTTTTAAAAACGTGAAATATATTTTTCAACTGTATAAAAGGAGAGGAAGAAATTCTAAGTAATGAAAGTCCTACTCTCAAAAAAATGACATACTAATGTTTTTTAATTGGTATAGTACTTATGAAATAGTATTTAGATGGGAGCAGGGAGTGAGGGGGAAAAATGAAGAGCTGATGCCAAGGGCTTAAGTGGAGATCAAATGCTTTGAGAATGATGCAGGCAACGAATGTACAAATGTGCTTTTACACAACTGATGTATATATGGATTGTGATAGAAGTTGCATGAGCCTCCAATAAAATGATTTATAAAAAAAATAGTGTTTAGAAACACCATTTATGAGAGAGAGATAAGGTTGGGAAATAAATGTTCAGGACACATGCTGTTGTTCAAAATATGAAAATTAGAAAAAAAATTCATAGAAATATGAAAACACATTACATTAGAATGGATAATGCGCTAAGTGCTCTAGTGAAGGACATACAAACAAAAGAGACATGGTCAACTTTTCCATATGGTTGCTCAGTGCCTTTCAGTCAGTTCTAACTCATAGTGACTTTATATGCAACAGAACAAAATATTCCCATCCTCACACTAGTTGTGTTTGAACTGACTGTGCAGCCACTATGTCAATCCATCTCAGGGAGAGTTTTCCTATTTTCAGACACTCTTCTTTCATAAGCATAATGTTCTTTTACAAAGACGGGTCTCTACTGAGAACATTCCCAAAGTACCTGAGAAGCTTCACCATCTTCACTTCTTTGTGTTGTTGTTTTTAATCATTTTATTAGGGGCTCATACAACTCTTATCACCATCCATACACACATCAATTGTGTAAAGTGCATTTGTACATTCATTGCCCTCATCATTCTCAAAACATTTCCTCTCCACTTAAGCCCCCGGCATTAGGTCCTCATTTTTCCCCATCTTCACTTCTAATGGCTATTCTGACTATATTGCTTCCAAGAACTTGTTTCAATGTCAGGAAGTTCATGGTAAATTCAGTGTTCTTCTCCAAGACCGTAATTCAAACCCATGAATTCTTCTGTGGTCTTCCTTATTTATTGGCCCAATTTCACACACATGTGAGGCAATGCTTTTGTGCTAGGTTCTGAGCCGGCGCAGCCATGTGCACAGCAGAAGGAGACACTGCAGAGTGCTGCACCAGGCTCACAGTTGTTCCTGTGCTGGAGCCAACCGGGGCAGCCACTGTGCCGTCCATCTCCTGGAGGCCCTTCCTCTACTCCCTGCCCCTGTTTTACCAAACACGATGTCCTTCTTCAAGGAGTGGTCTCTCCTGACATTATGTCTAAAGTATGTGAGAGGACGTATTCGTGCCTCTAAGGAGCACACTAGCACACTTCTTGCAAAAGAGATTTATTTGTCTTTCTGGCAGTCCACGGGACTCTCAATATTCTTCATCCACACCAATATTCAAATGCATCTATTCTTCTTAGGTCATTCTTAATCAATGTCCAACTTTCACATACATATGAGGACATGGAAAATAGCATGGCTTCAGTCAGGTGCAACTTAGTCCTCAAAGAAACACCCTTGCTTTGAATACTCAAGAGGACTTTGCAGCAGATTTACAAGTCTTTTGATCTCCTGACTGCAGCTTCCATCACCATTGCTTAGGGTTCCAAGCAAAACAAAATCCTTGATACCCTGAGCCTTTTCCCATTGATCGCGATGTGGTCAAATGGGTCAGTTGGAAGGATTGTGGTTTTCTTTACACTAAATTGAAACCATCTTTAGTTTTCATTTCTTTGATTTTCATCAAGTACCTCAAGTCTCCCTGACTTTCACTGAGCAAAGTTGTGTCATTTTCATATAGTTAGTACGAATAAGGCTGACTTCGATCTCGATACTGGATTCTTCGTAACATTGTCCAACTTATTAGACTATTTGTTGAGCATAGAGGCTGAATAAGTACAGTGAAAATGTACAACCCTGAATACACCTTTTTGATTTTACACAATGCAGTGGTCCCTTATGCTGTTCGAACAACTATCTCTTGGTTCATGCACAAGTTTTTATGAGCATTATCAAATATCCATTAATTTTGATTCTTAAAAATGTTATCCATAGTTTATTACAAAACACACAGTAAACTATCTTTGCATATTCCATGTAATGAAAGTATGCATCTTTTTGGAGTTCTTTGCTTTCAGTAGAGAGACATCTGATACCAATCATGATACCTCTCATTTTGTGTTTTCTTCTGAATGCAGTTTGAATTTCTGGAAGGTCCTTGTTGATGTTCTGTTACAAGTATTTGTAAATTAATTTCAGCAAAAATTTACTTGCATGTTATATTAATGCCATTGTTCAATATTCTGTTGGGTGCACTTTCTTTGGAATTTGCACAAATATGGATCTCTTGAAGTCACTTAGCTATGTAGCTTTCTACCAAAGTTCATGGCTGACACTAGTGAATGCTTCTAGTGTTTCATCAGCTTATCCAAACAGTTCAGTTGTTATTCTGCCAATGCCTTAAGTCTTGGTTTCAATCAATATTTTCAGTTTAGATTTGATTTCTTCCCTCAGTACCATCGGTTGTTGATCATATATATACAACCTCTTGAACTGGTCAAACATCTGCCAGTTCTTTTGTTACAATGACTTTGTGTATTTCCATCCATCTTCTTCCGATGTTTCCTCCAATGTTTAATATTTTGTCTATAGAATCCTTCAATATGAAAACGTGACCCTTGAGTTCTTTCTTCATTTCTTTCATCCTGAGATGAGCATGCTCTTCCTTTTTGGCTAATACCAGGGGTCTATATATTTCATTATAATATTTTGTATTCTCAAGTAGTCTTTTGAAATTTTCTGTTCAGCTCTTTTACTTCGTCATTTCTCCATTCACTTTAACTAATCTCAATTCAAAATCTGGTTTTAGAGCCTCTTCTTACATTCCCTTTGTTTTGTTCTTTCTTTACTGTCTTTTTACAAAATTCATCATCTTATAGGGAGCTCTTTCAGATGCCATAATATTCCATAATTCAAATAGATTAAGCATAATTGTACAATTGCTACTACAATCAGTTTCAAGAGATTTTTTTCTTGAACTCTTGATATTAGCTCCCCTCAATCTTCTCCCCCCAC
>NW_022104341.1:13896951-13899590 GCF_000313985.2 Echinops telfairi | reverse complement strand
TTATATACATGAACATACGTAAGTCTAAAGTATTAATGAGGTGAAACATAAGCCTTAATAATAAGTGGGAGAAATATTAAAGAACCAGAGGATAGTTATGTGTTTCATCAGTGCTATATCACAGCCTGAATTGCCCCCATGTCTCCTCTATGAGTACCTGTCCAAATGACTTGCAGGTGAGTTTTGGGTCTTCACTGTGTCCATAATCCTTCACATTAATTTGATTGCTTCTTTTTGAAATTGAAATACCTATTCCAGTGGCACTTCATGTTGACACAGGCTGCTGTGCTTCTTCTATGTAGGCTTTGTTTCTTCCCTGCTCAATGGCCACACATTTGGCTACAAGCTTTTAAGATCCCAGATCCTGCATTTTTTTAATAGCTGGGCACCATCAGCTTTCTTCACCACATTTGATTATGCACCCATTTTGTCTTCAGCAATAATGTTGGAAAGGTATCATATACTACATTATTAGAACAAATCATTCTTTTATTGAGGTGAGATTTTAGTAGAGGCCCAAAGTCCATCTGCTTTCTTATTGTATTTACATATATGTACATCTATGACAAAAACACCTATATGCATATACTTATACATTTACATATGTATATATCTATATTTATAGCTAGATATATGTTATTTTTTTGCTTCCTTCTTTCCTTTTTCTTTCCTCCTACCCCACTATCATTCACCTCTCAGTAATTCCTCTCAGATACTTTTTGATTGATCAAACCCAAGCAACAATGCTGCACCCTCCTCACCTCCTATTTAATAACTTTGCTATTTCCATGTCCCTGTCATTATTGGCTCACCCCTCCCCTCCCCCTATTTCCACCCTTCTCATGGCCCACCCCACAACCTTCAGTCCATCATTGTCTCCATGGGGTTATACTGACTATACTGACTAACTTATACAAAGAGATAGATACTTTTTTCTGTCTTTTTAATTGTCGCTTGCTTTCTTCATTTTCTTGATGTCATCCCATAACTTATTGGTCTTTGGTTATTATTATTCAATATATCATGAATATCTGCTCCTGTGATGCTCTTCAAGTTCAGGTGTGATGTATTCAAGGTCATATTGTGGCTCTTGTGAACTTGTTTTAAGTTTTTCAGCTTCAACTTGAACTTCACTATGAACCTTTGATGGTTTGTTGCACAGTCAACCTTTGGATCTGTTTTCACTAATGATATTTAACCTCACCCTTATCTCTACCCATAGATGTATCAATTTTATTCCTTTGACATCCACATATACAGTCACCATTCATGTTGCTGATAAAGAGTATTTGCAAAGATGAAATAAGTATTGCAAGATTCTATCGGCAAATGTCATTTCAATCATATTCTAAGCTATGTTTTGCAACTACTAATGCTCCCTCTTTTTTCCAACTATTGCAGTCCAAATGATCGTAATTATCAGTGCATCTTGTCAGCATGTTTTATCAATGTCAGACTGAAGATGTTGGTATAATTCTTCAATTTTTTTTTTAATTCCTAGCTTTTGGTTGGTGAGTGAATTTTATTAATGGTTGTATTAACCAGTCCTCCTTCTAGGCACATAGACAGTATTCTATCAGACAGCATTATCCTTCAAGATAGGTCTTAAAATTTTCTTTACGATGTCCAATGCAGTACTAATCCTCAGAGGTCCTTCCTAATTCCCAGCATATTAAACCATGATTTTCCAACTCTAACCAATACCAGTCCAGTTCAGCTCACTTATGCCTAGAATATTGATCTTTATGCATTCCATTTTTATGACTTATAATTCTCCTAATTTATTCTCCACATGTTTCATGTTCTAATTACTTATAGATATTTGCATCTATTTATTCTCATTTTCAGTTGTACCCTGTCAGCAAATGCTGGTTCCAATAGTGTTACTCCATCGCTATCATTAAAATTAACTGTGCTTAGAGGAGACCGTTCTTCCACAGTTGTATTTTGAGTGTTTGCTGATAAGAAGGGCTCATCTTTCAATACGATGTCTGACAATGTTCCACTGCAATTCATAGTTTTCATCAGCTAAGCTCTTGGAAGTACAGTCATTTTCCCTCTTTCTAGTGTGTACTCAGTCTGGAAGCTCCACTGATCCTACTGGTATTTGAAATAACAATGCCAAAAAATGCCCAGCATCTTAGTAAAATACAAGCCACTATGGTAAGAAAAATGGATGGAAACAACTAAAAAATGTCCCTAGTGGCCAGAATTATCCCTAACACAAATCATGTGCTTAATAAATGTTAACTATATGAATGAGTGTGTGTAAATTGGCACCTGCACACCTTTGCTCAAGGAAAATAAAGTCCAGAAAAGAGTATTGCATGCAAATATTAAATATATGTTTAATAAACTTAACAATAGATTCGTATTTATGGTAAGAATCCATTACTAAAAAGTTAGCTATTTTTGCCTTCTGATAATTCCCATGTCATTTAAAAGTAGGTTGTATTTTTTGGTTAAAAGCCCAACTCATAACCCACTAAGCCCCTAAGGCGCCTGTGAAAGACTATATTTCTAAAAATACCAGGTTCTAGAAATCAGCGGTGGGAACTATGGATCCCTGGAATAAAAACGCCAATTGCTGAGGAACTTTTATACAGCAGCTACCAAATGTTAGAAACCTGCTTGAGTTC
>NW_022104341.1:13873563-13896794 GCF_000313985.2 Echinops telfairi | reverse complement strand
CAGCGGTGGGAACTATGGATCCCTGGAATAAAAACGCCAATTGCTGAGGAACTTTTATACAGCAGCTACCAAATGTTAGAAACCTGCTTGAGTTCCTTAAGCCTTTGTTTTTGATAATATTATACTTTGCTGAATCTCAAGAAATTTACCAATTTCAAAATTTATCTCCATAATTTTCTGGTTTGCTGAAAAGTCACTTTCACAGATATTACTATTTATTATACATGTGTTCCATTAGAAGCATTTTGAAAAAAAGAATTTTCAATGGTAATGCATTAACATATATAATAATTTCAGATGATGGTAACCAATAGTATAAATTAAATAACTATATCTGACTTTAAAATATATTCACGAGTACTTACAGGTTCAACTACTGCCGGTTCTCCTTTTTGGCCCTTTTCTCCATATGCACCATGACCATTTATCTATTGAGCACAAATTCATTAGGTAAATAAAGCCAGTTTCAATTGAAAAAAAAAAAAAAAGGAGAGGTGGGAGAGGAGGCATGCAGTCATCAAAACATTTTAAATGAATTAAGAAAATGTATGTTTTCTTAATTAGAAAGCTATTAAATGTTTTTGCGCAAGTATTAGAAAGAATGTGTATTAATACTGATTTTTCCATTAAGATTGATTGTTCACTGATAAATAGACATAACGTACCTTTCTAGAACTCATTTCATTATTTCAAGGTATAACAATATGTCATGTTAATTTTAATAAAATGGTATAACACCAAAACTTAAATTTGTGATTCTGCATAATAAAGGCTATATTTCAATCTTATAAATGACAAGAAACATGGGTTTGAATTCTATTCAATATTTATACTTTAAAGAAAAGACCAAGGGTGAATACAGAAGATAAAACCTCTGAAAATTCTTAAGAGTCAATTTGATTAAGTTATTCGAGAAGTAATAAATATTCAAAGTTTATAAATGAATAGAGCATGCATTTTAAAACCTGAAAGCCTGTCGTGTATATGAAAATATTATAAAAACTAAGAGGTACAGTGACATAGATTCTAGCGCTGACTTACGCTTGTTTCTGTGATATCAGTCTCTGCTGGCACACCTGGGCCAAATTCTTCAATAGTGGGGCTTGTTGGTTTCTCTTCATATTCTTTATATTCATAAAAATCATATTCGCCTAAATCTCCATCTACCAGAAGATCAGAATCCCTGCCGTCTATTCTTTTGCTTTCATACAGTGTATCCTCAGAATTTTTCCTCTGGGCATCATAATCCTCTCCAGTTAGATATTCTTCAGTAAATACATCTTCAACTGGATTTGGCTAATTCGTTATGTTGTAAGGAATTGGAGAACATGAAGTTTATTGTTAGTGAAGCAAGGTAAGCACCGGCAATTACAGTTTGATTACGCGTCACGGAAGTGATTGGAACACAAAGCAAGCCAGTCACACTGTGAGAAGGCCTGGAAAGCGAGTCTCTCAGGAAAAACAGAAGGAATATATCTGTACTTTGGGATGTACAAATAAATATTGCTATCAACATGTTTTTCCCAATAAACCACAAATATTCACATGGAGTCAACATGTGTATTTGTTCCACTAAAAAGTATTAATCAATTTAATTTTGACTTTATAGTTGTAGATGGTAATAAATAAGAAGCCATAAACTTCAATCTTTGCTTAACTTTAAAATATCACAAAATATCTTCATGAAATATAACTGTTACCTAGGTTGATATATTATGACCATTACAAATGTCCATTTATTTTTGCTATAACTATGCAACAATTTAGTATTTAGGTGGATATTCTTTCATCATAGTATGTTAAAAATAAAACTTAAATTATATTCTACGGATTTAAGGTAATGCAATAGGATATATCACTATACAAGTCATTAAAAAGTAGAAACTATTCACTTAAGAGTCCCACCATTCAGACTGCTGTCATGTTGATTCTGACTTATGGCAACCCTGTATGACAGGTTAGAACTACTGCTGTGGGTTTGAGGCTGTAAATATTTATTGGAGTAGAAACCCTCATCATTCTCCTGACATCTAGGAATTACTTTTAAGTGAGTCGATTGAGTAGATGACATTAATAATACTTCATCGTAAGTATAAAAATGTAAACCTGTTATAATTCCTTATTAATATCACAGATCTAAATTATGTGTATTTGCAAACTGTTTAGACTTTTGGTTATGCTGTGACATAAATGCCATGTTTTTTGCTATTCTTTGATTTTTCACTTTTAAATATTTTCACTTTTAAATAATTTTCTTGAATGTTTAATGTACAATAATGATAATATGTGAACTCATAAGTAAGGAGAAAATACTATCTATAGAAGTTTATTATTAGAGTCAGAATACTACTATATTCATCACTTTGAATTAAAGTTAGATATATTAGAGATGTAAATAAACATATTTAAACAATATGCCCATTTTTGCAAAATTAATTTATAGTAGATAAACATTGAACTTCATCCTCATCCTAAATTGTTCATGTTCTAAATAATGTTAGATGTAAAAAAACCACTTAGCTTATTTGTCTCACTGAGACACATGTAACACATATATATTTTCTAGTAACTAAATTACTCGGGTAATCCTCACATAAATATTTGAAAAAATATAAGTAATTGTGATGTCAGATAAATTAGCTAACTAAAACTGAATTGTATTTTTTAAGGGGTTGAATATATGTTCAGTCTGACAATCATGGAGTGTTTGGCTTGAACCTTTATGTTCTACAGTATTTTCATAGGGAAAAAAAACTTTAAAGTTATATTATTTTAACCCTAAGAAGCATCATAACACTACATCCTTAATATGTTTGGAAATGTAAATAGCTGTCAAAATACACTCAAGTTGCCTTTTGCTCCCACAAATAATGAATGTCATAAACATGCATGATTATTGGTCATGTAGAATAAAGTCTTACTGTATCATCTGATGATACAATTTTCACATTAGAGGATTTCCTCCTCCGACTCAAACCACGTTGTGACTGTCCATTGTCACAACATGTTGAAAATGTGTTTACTCTCAGAAACAAGCAAGAAAAGGAAAGCAGCCAATTCAGGGTGATCAATTTAGCAATTGCATGAAGCACAGTATCATGCAAAATCTGAATTGGAATTATTTTGTAATTAACTGCTTTCAGAAATAGCAAACCAAAGAATGCTATTGTTTCTCTTACTACAACAAAACTGCTCAGGGATTTCAAATTTATCCAGAGTAAGGTATATCAAAGGGTACTACCCAAATTTAATATATCGATATAGATTACCTCATTTGTGCCGTGTGCACGTCTAGGCGCTTCTGTCTGGTAACTTCCCATGGTTCCGTAGTTGTATTCTTGGAAATCATCAATGACATTCGCCTAATAACAGATTCGAAAGGAAAACAACTCAGGAAAATGAAAAGCAAGCCCGACATACGGGAACCCGGATTTAATTGTGTTACGGAATTAGCCCGCTGCGTATCGACCGAGTTTGGTTAGGACGAGGACTGCGCATCAGAGATCTTCCAGTTTAGCCCGGAGAGATCTTGATTGTTTGGCTTTGCTACCTTTACCCCTAGCTTGGCCTTGGCTGCGGCTTGGGAACTTTTCTTCTTCCTGGAGGCAGTTTTCTCAGATTTGGGGGGTGTAAACTTTTTGGACTTTTCCTTTGACTTAGTGGCCACTGTCTTTGTCTTCTTTTTGAAATTTGATTTCTTTTTCTATAAAATGTGACGAAAGATGGAACGGACAACATAAATACAAGGAAAAGGGATGTGAAGGGCATGAATGAAAGAATGGATAAACAAAATGAGTAAAATTTCTTCAGGGCAGGTACTGTAAAAAAAGTCAGTTATGATATATAGAAGTAGGCTGAATGAAAAGCTTATGATACGTCTAAGGCACAGAGGACATGAAGAATCACAGAACATGCAACAGGCACCACATACAACGGCACCGCTTTGTTTTTACCTCTGTTTGTGCTACTGTCTCCTCAGCTACAGTAGGCATCTCTGTTACACTTTCAGCCTCTTTATATTCTGTTTCCCCATACTCATAGTCATATTCGATTATATCCTCAGGTGCATACTACATTGCAAAGGAAAAATACCAGGCAATTTTGTTAGTTGCAAGTAACATATATTAACAAAGTGGGAATTCTCTTAACTTTTACTTGGAGTAAATGTTAAGAGAAATGGTAATACAGTCATTCTCTAAAAGTTAATGTATGTATTACACGGAAATATTATACTTTCTTATACAGAGTATAATAACATATAAATAATAAAGCAAGTTTTCTAAAGGCAGAAAAGTGGCCTATTTCTAAAAGCACAAAAGGAATTGTAAGGAACTAAAATTTTGAATATTGATTATGGGCAATTATTGCTTGGATATAGTTGCTGACCATCGTTGTTAATTTTGACTCATAAAAATTACTATGCACTACTGCTCTATAAGAATTTCAATGTTAATCGGAATGGTTGCATATAATTTTCATTAAACCACACATTTTAAAGAAAAATATGGAAAGTAATTTCCCAGAGGAATTTTCCAGAACTTTTGCCTCTATGGTGAGAGGGCAAAGAAAGGGAAGATGAAAGAAGGAAATACAAAACCTCAAACGAGTCTGATCTATCAAGAAGGCTGCAATCGATGGTGGGGCGGGGGGGCGCTTATTCAAACAGCTCAGCGGTCTCTGATAGACTGTATAGACGCTATAACCACCAACATAGCACATACCTAACCCCATCCCATGGGGACATTATTTACTCTAGCCCTTGAAAAATTAGCAACACCAGAAATAAATTTTTCTAGACTGATCTGGAAGTCATTTTCAAATATAAATATAAGTATGACTTTAGTGTTCCTTATGATTGTTGAAACTCAAATTGGATGAAATGAGCTGAAAAAAGATTTGTTATTAAAATTGAGTCTGGTAAAGATTTACAACTCTTCTTAATATGATTAACTTTTCAATTGCATGATATGTGATGGGCAAAAAAAAACTTTATAAAAGAAAAATAATTGTAACTATATCCCTATAATAATAGTTTAAAGATCAATTAATATATAGCTGATTCAATAGTTTTATGGGGTTTTTCCTATTTGATAAAATGAAAAAATGCCTAAATATTATAGCTTAGACATTTTTGCTTGTATGTCTCTGCAAGAAATTAGTCCATTATTAAAAAACATCATGAAGTAAATAAAAATTAAATAATGTAATCACATATTAAATAGATATAAGTAGAGATTGACTAAGCTCTATTGAGTAATTTTTCTAAAGTTATGTTCATCAATTTTGAAGTAAGAAATATTGGATTTACATAACTATTGGCTGCTATTTTTAAGTACAATAAAAGTTTAAGTACAGACTTACTGACTAATTTTATACTTTAAATAGTTAAAATTTTACCAAAATTTTAGAACCACATGTATCTCTAATAAGAGTACTTAATATATACTGAGTACTCTAATAAGCACTCTAGTAAGTATTCTAATAAGAGTGTTTAATATGTACTTAATAATATACTGAGAACAAAACATATATAAACAAAACATTTAATCTTTTGTTGGAAAATAAAACCAAACCATCAAAATTTTAATTTTGAGTAATATTTTATTCAAATTTTATTGTATAGCCTGGAATAGAATTGTATTTTGAAGATGTTTCTGTTGAATTTTCATCTATTTACACTCTACATGTCTCACTCTATAATATATGATAATAATGCAATGCTTTGACAAGCATGTAAATAAATGAATTTTTAAAAATGGATTTGAAGTAGGTTGGAAATGTTATTCAGATGAAAATAACTGGAAATCTGTTACAGTCTGGAAAAATCACACTCAAATTTACTGCCATATTTAAGAGTCAAATTCCATAAATAAATTTCAATATATGAATCTATTATTGGAAAATGAATAAAGTACAATAGGCATGCATAATAGTTCATATTGTACTTTATGTTCTATATTCACAGGTAACACTGCATTTCTATATTCTATTAGCAAAGCACTTAGCGACCCATTATTAAAATCCATGCTTATACTATAATCAAATATAGTATATATATCAAACAAAATTAATTAGGACTACTGGCTAATTTAATCAGTGATATATACAAACAAATTTCAGGGATACATATGTTTATGTGCACAGATACATGAACACAAGTAAAACAGTATTGGTATATGATCATAGAAACTTTTATTAAATAAAATAACAAAATATGATGCTATTGTTTCTCTGCATATCCTTTACCTAGAGCTATACTCTTTTTCTGAAAAATTCCTCAGTGCAATTTCTGGACTTTGTATCATCAATTGAGATTTCAATATTCTTATTACATCTTGCTAATAAACCACTTTAATTGTCCTCTGCCAAGAAATTTGATCAAGATTACCCACTTTGTATACTAAAAAAATTCAACACAATTTCATGAGCTAACCTATCTGCCTTGAATTTAATTGCACTAGCAGATCCCTTTGAAGTCTTTGTTTTGATTGGAGCTTGCTCTCTGGATTGTATTATTGAATCCAAAACCTGTTTCTGGTTATGATTCACTTCGTAAAATTGTGAGTTTTGACTTGCTTAAAGAACTGATTGTTTAGTGTCCTTGCATTGTGTGGGTACCCTAACAATACTAAGGCAAGCCTGTGAAGGAGGTTCAAAGAGTTTATGGGAAAATGGAATTCAAGGGTAATGAAATTTCCCATGAGATGTTTGAAGACCCTTCTGATTAGTTAGAGAATTTTCTGTAGTCACCACTGAGCACAGAGACGTGTTTAAAAGTCTTGTGTTTGGGACAAACCCTAGCATGCATGACTTATAACCCTAGTAGCACTACTTTTCAACTTCCTCTTGTGTGTGTGTGTGTGTGTGTGTGTGTGTGTGTGTGTGTGTTTTGGAGAGTGAGGAGGACTACAAAAATTTTGACATTTTTCTTCTAATTTTTTGAATACCCCGAAACACACACACACACACAAACACTAGAATGTAGCTATCTCATTATTGAAATAGCATTGTTATTTGAAGATAGAGGGAAAACTGAGATCTTGTTGTTCTTTTAAAAAAAACTGTTGCTGTGGCACAATCAACATCGAAACTAGTGAGAACTTATTATATTATATCATTATTATTATCTTACTGAATTACCCAAGCATAGTTTAATGTGGGACCTATTATGATAGTGTACTGTTTTACCCATTCAATGCTTCTAGTGAAAGCAAGTTTGACATCTCAACAGCATACTTTCTGTGAACATTAAAAAGGCAAGTGATTTCTAATCGAATTTCAAATTAGAGATGAGTTATTTTCCTTTAGCATAATTCAGCTTGTCTCTAAAATATGGAAATAAAACTTCTCAAAAAGATATATGAAGAATGTATGCTTTAATTTCTCTAAAATTCAGAGCCATATTGATTACTGGACAGAATGAATTTTATCTTTATAAAAACAATATAATATTCATCTATATGTACAACAAAATGATATACATTTTAATATTAAGATACTACATAACCTCTCAAGTCGAGAAGCATTAAACTTGATGAGCATTTGATCTATCTTCTTGGAACTCATAGAAAGTCATTTAAAATTAATGAAGGACTTGAGACGTATGAAAGAAGTAAAGCCAAATACTGTATCTGGGTAATTTCCCTTATTTCCCTTCCTGTGGCTTCATGATACTTAGCTCTGTTTTTAAAAGCATTAATATTCTTCATGGAAATGATCAGTGCAACAGAATTTCTTATTGTATCTGAAAAAATGATATTATAAATGTCTTAAATAATAGATTACGAATTGAATTCATATGCAAAAATAATAACAAAAAGTTATAAGATCTTATCCCAACCTAGATAGAAAAGTCAAAGGGTGAAACTCCATAGCCTATTTAGAAAAGAAGAAAATTGTTATCTGCTTTCAAACGTAAAACAGAAAAAAAATAAAACATTTTCATCCAGTCAATTTTGATTCAAATGGCCCTATTGCAAAGAGTAGAACTGCCCCAAAAGGGTTCACAAGCTGTAAAACTTTACAGATCTAGCCTGCCACATCTGCCCCATGCCAGACCCGTCTCCCACAGATCAGCTGGTGCATTGAAACCACCCACCTTTCGTTTTGCAGACAGTTCTAATATTTGTAAGCTTTGATGCCTAAACACGCGAATGCACTCCACCTTAAGAATAAAAATCTAAAGGCACAGCTTTGTTTCAAGCAAAGCCTAAATCTCTTCCAGCCCTGCTTCATTTTAATTTCAATAAAATCTAACATCAAAGGCATTCACATAGAATTCTGGATAAAGGCTACATGCTACTATATTTCTGTTATTATTTTTTTAATAATTAAGTCTGACAAATTTGCTCATACTATGTTAACATAGACATACCCATTTTTCTTTGAAGGAGAATAGAATCAAATTTCATTATGGTGAAATCTGAACATTTGGACTTCAAATGAAATATACTTAATCAAAGTATAACCATTTAGCTGGTGCAATCAGTTCACGTGGCTTTTCATTTCATCTCGCTTTTACCACAATTGGTACAAGAAAATAAGATTATATATTAATATAGCATAACCCTAAGGAAAGTAGAAAAAAAGTAACTCCAAATATTTGACACAACCTGAAAACTTTAAAATGGCCCGAACGTCATTTTTAATCTTCATGAGTTGTCAAAAAGACTAGAGAAATGCAGTGTATTGTAAGATATGTAGATTTAGCTTGAATAAGTTGTAATTATTGAAAATCTCAGGGTGCAAATATAGCTTTAGTAAATTATCTTTTTTTTTTTTTTCACTATTTGACTCCACTCCACCCAAAATAGTTGCCCTGATGGCACACTGCTTCAGTGTTCAAGTGCTAACGGAAAGGTCAGAAGTGTGAATCTGCCAGTCACCCTGCAAAAGCATGAGGTGGCACCTGCTTTCAAAAAGATTACAGCCTAGGAGTCTTCCAGGCAGTTCTCTGCCCTGCAGGGCTGCGATGGTTAGTAAACATTTGATGACAATGAGTTTATGCACACCGCTTATTAGTGAGTTACTGCCATGATTAAATAACTTCAAGTTAAAATCTATTTTAATGGAGGAAAGGAACAACAAAAACCCTTAACTAATTTATTTTTGAAATATTAGGCTACTATGAGGTTAAACGCACAGTTTAATTAAAAGTGAGTAAGTAGTTACATATATTTTCTGAAAGCAAGGCTAGTTCATAGCATTGCCAAGAGAAAGCCTGTCCTGACATTGTGCTCCCACCTCATCTATCTGTGGTTCCTGAGCCTGGGCAGCCTTGGGTGAGGAAGAGTCGCAGTCGGGGCTGTAATGCTCACAGTAGTCATATGCTGCTTTGGGGTCACCTGTGATCAACAATTGCTGGATGTCCCCCTGCAAAAAAACAAACATGGATGTAGTCAGCATTCCCAATACACAGGTTCACGGAGCAAACTTTATCCCAAACCATGTGTAGTTTATTTTAAAAACCTAAAGATAAATATATATTTTATATATATATAAATATAAATTATAGTTCAATGTTTAAGAATAGTCTTAACAGATTAAGATAAAAGATAAAACACATACATATTTTAAAAACTACCTGATAATCTGTTATTTCCTTATCATTTGTGGTTCATGAAATCTATACTTTGTGTGCATATTTGATAAAACTTGATTCTTTTCACTAATAGCTTATGGTATCTGACATAAGGTAAACAAAATATAAGAAATGAAGAGAGCAAATATTACTTTTGAAGTGCAAATATATAATGAAAATGATGTTATTCAATATTAAATAGACACAAATTGATCTCAGTCATTATTGTTATCCTAAAATCTGAAAATAAAATATATAGATTGATTTTATTAGTGGAAAAAAATAAAAATATATATATCAAGTAAGGTTTGTGGATTTTTTATTAAGAAAACATGACCCAACTAATCATAGACCAAAATGCACTTATTTAGAAATCCTTATTATTTTAACACAAAGATAAAATATAAATATTTAATATAGAATTATCTTAAGTGTTTTCCTTCCAACAGCATCTGGAAGTTGAGTAAACAAAAGAAATTGTAAAATATGACTGTTTCTCCTGAAAAAGATGACATGTTAACATAAAACTAGTTTGCTATGAATCTAGTTAACTCTGAATTACAACTAAGCATGCGTAATATTTCACTGATCACGTTGAATAATCAGGCTCCCCTACATTTAGGAAAATAAATCTGATGAACAGATGTGCAACATTGCTCTGTACATGCTTGAGCCTTCATGAGAACACAGGTTTGAATTACAAATTCAGCATGATGAAAGTATCTATAAGTAACTATAACATAATGTATAAAGTTTTATTGAAAAATGTACTATACATAAAGCATTGAACATAGAACTATGGAAGTAACAAGTTAAATGTGATGGGATCCCTTCCCCCAGGAGAGTAAAATTACAACTTAGTGGTTATGAATATTTAAGATTTAATAAATGTTAACATATGCAACTTAAGAACATATACAACACAGTGCTTTGAGAAGTGTCAATAATAAATATAAATGATTTAAGTTTAGCAGCAATCCTTTAGTATATACTTGTGAGATAGGCACAAGTATATAATACTTGTTTTCTTCTTTGGTTTCTTCTTTCTAAAAGCCAATTTTCATCCTCATCCTGAGAATTAGCATTATGTTTAACGATCACAAACCTACATTTCTATCTCATCTTTAACTGTGAAAAACAATTGCATATAATTTACAGATCATAAAATTCACTCCTTCGAAGAATAGAATTGGCTTTTATTATTTTCACAAGGTTGCCTAACTATCTACCACCACAACTTAATTTCAGAAAATTTCGTCACAACAAAAATAAACCTCCTAACTATTGGCAGTAATTTTCCATGTCTCCCTTGCACATCCTCATGTACCACTGGTACCACGAGTTTAGCTTCTATGGGTTTTGAACATTTGAATCTCTGGAACCAACGAGTGTGTCACCTTTTGTGATTTGTGTCTTTCAGTTGTTAGATCCTGTCAAGTTGGTGCCCAATTCATAGCAAGCACATGCACAGTGGAAAGAAAAGCCATTTTACCCTGCCCCATACCATTGTGTGGTTGTGTATCTGACTGAGTCTATCAGGTGTCCAGAAACTGCTTTTTGGCAGAGGATAATCAAGTCAGTCTCTTGATTCCATCTTAATCTGACAGCCACTGAGATTCGCTCAGCAGCAAATTGTTGTTGTTGTTAGGTGCGTGCAATTGGTTCTCCCTCATAAGGAACGCAGGTACAAATGCAGCAAGCATCTTGTGGTCCCGCAGGTCCTCCCGACTTAAGCTGTGTTGCCCATTGTGCGGCCCATTGTGCGGCCGCTGCGTTCACTCCTGTCATCGAGGAGCCTTCACTCTTCTGCTGATACTCTGACTTACCAGCGCGATGTCCTGCTCCAGGGCGGGCCCCTCCAGACAATGTGGACTACCACGTTACACAAAGTCTTTCCATTCTTGCTTCTATGGAGCATTCTAGTTGGACATTCAAGAGAAACTGATTTTTCCCCTGGAAGTCCAACGTATTCAGTAGTCCTCACTAATACAATAATTCAACGGCACTAATTCTTCCCTGGTCTTCTAATTCTCTCTGCACATTCTCTCCGGAAATTCTGCTCTTTTCATTTTGCTCTTGTCTTCTTCATGACATCCTACTTTCTTTAGTTATATGCTCTATATATCATCCCCATACCTCAGCCATTCAGCCTTCAGTCATTAGTGTTCAATGCGTCAAATCTATTCTTGAGATGGTCTATAAATAAAGGTGGGGTATACTCAAGTTTATATTTCGGCACTTTTGGATTTGTTTTTATCTTCTTCAGCTTCCGCTTGAATTTACCTATGAGAAAATTATTGTCTATTGTAGTAGCTGGCCTCTGATCTTGTTCTGAAAACTCACCTTAAGTTTGCCCATCATCTCTTTCCATTGACGTTGAAAACATTCAACATCATAGCAAACTGCAAACCGCCATTGACAGGACAGGTGGAGGACGTGAAAGGGTGTAATGATTGGGAACCAAACTTCTATAGTTTTCATCAATGTTTTAACATATATCAAGATGTCTTGATGAAGAAGCATTTTAGAGACATAGCAGTTTGTTGAGTTAGCCATGGGTTCTGGTGATTTGGTTGTTTACACTTATTACCTACTGTATTGTGTCTCATATCTTATCATTTCTGTTCATTTATTGCTTCATTATTGTTTTCTTTTATGTTAAACTTTTTAAAATGTACATTTTTTTCCAGTTTCTTTTTCTCTATTTTTATTTTTTTTAGGAGTTGGTCAACTTTTCTCAGATCAGCACTTCAATATTATATTCTCAGATCAAGTTTCAGTATTATACAAAATTCAATGTTAAGCAAAAATTTGTTCCTGTATACTTCTATTTCCTATTCTCTCCTTTAATATTATTATTCAAAGTTCTTAAGATTTCCTAATAATTTTGTTTTTGTTTATCTGGAAAAATCTTTGTTTCCCCCTCCATTCTACTGGTTAGCTTTGTTTGGTATAGAAATTTTGGTTGACAGTTTTTTTGAGGGAGGGTTGGGGGGGGGGATTTTATACTATGTCTTCCCTCAATATTTTGGTCTCTGTGGTATCTGATGACAAATAAACTCTTCATCTTAAATGAAATCAATAAAATATTATGAGTCACTCATCTCTTGTTGCTTTAATCCTCCTTTCTTTGCCGTCGTTTTTAAAATTTTTGATTTAGGATTTCCGTAGGTCAGTGACTTATTTAATGCATCTCTTCTAGAGAAAGTCTCTGAAACTCCCAACAATGACCTGTCCCTGCATCAATCAAAATGTGAAGCTATTCATATGTAAATAGTATTCACATGTAAATGTTAACAGGATTCATTGGATTACCATCATGCGAAATATAACATGAGGCCTCTGAGAAGTGGAGTAGGTATGAATATCACTGCCAAGAAGAGCCAGGGGTGGAGCAAGTCCTCTGGACCCTGAGATCCAGAAGACAGCTGACACTAGAAGAACAGCAGCAGAGCCAGGAACCTGAGAATGAAACAGTGTTGAACTTCCCAGCCCACATAGCAATTAAAGTTAGTGCTCTTGGGCAGGGGGCTGGCTTGGGAGTATCAGCCTCAGGGCAGTTAATAGGAAGATTTGGATTACATATCCATAGATTAGGAGCTGACTGCCTTTGGATAAGGTTTACAGCTGTGTAGTATGCCCTTTGGGTATTTATTAATTGCCCTGGGGGAGCTTTGTAACATGTCTAGATTAAATTTTTGTATGTATTTATCATCTGCATTGTAGCCTGTTAACTTTCTTAAAAGAATCTTTCAATATTATGACCCAAGGCTTGCTTTTCTTCAGTCCTTTCCATTCATGATAGGCTGAGCAGTTATCAGAAAGATATCATTATAAAGTCTATTATGGCAGACATAGGCCAAAATGCAATATCTTACCATTTGATATCCCCTTTGACCCATTTTAAAATTGCTTCAGTTGAAAAAAAAGTGGAGGGAAATACATGTGGATTAAGCCCATAGTGAATTCCCTCTGACTATGGGCCAGAGATGTGAATAGCCTTGCTATCATGCCTTGGAAAGTGGATTGTTATAGACACAATTAGGTTAAAATTTAGCACCTTATCATTCATTTAAATTTGTTCTAGTTTTTAATATTTTCTGCTTTCTTTTCAATTGAGGTTTTTATGCTTTACTTTGTTACTGTTGAGAGTTTTTAAGACAGGTAAATCTATCAAGACAGTAACTGGTTCCTTGGTGATATGGAGTTGGGGGGGAAATGGGGAGCTAATAATGACGAGTATAAGAATGAAGAAAGTGCACTAAAACTGATTGTGAAAATGGTTGTACAACTCTTCTTTTTTTAACTCCCTGTACAACTCTTCTTGATGTGATGAACTAATGAATTGTATGATATGTGAATTATATTCTAATGAAACTGTTAAACAAAGAAATAAAGAATACCAATAAAGATAATGACAAGTAAATATAAAAAATTAATTGACCACATATGAAAAAAAAAAGATAGGCTGAGCATGTTCTTCTTTTGCTTTTCGTTTCATTCAAACATTTCACTTTGCCTTCTCCAGCTGTCCTTTGAAATACTCTGTTCAGCTCTTTGACCCCCTTGCTTCTTCCATTTGCCTTAGTCACTCTCTGATTAAAAACAAGTTTCAGTGTCTCTTCTGACATGTCTTCATATTTGTCTTTTTAATGACCTTTTATTTCCTTTGTGCTATATTTGAGGTCATCCTACAGCTCTTTGGGTGTACTGTAATTAGGGTTTAGTGCACCAAATAGTTTCTTGCTGCACAAGACTTCTTTAAAGTATTAAAAAACAAGGAGGTTATTTCGAGGACTAATGTGCGCCAAAACTAGCGAGGATTTTTTCAGTCACCTCATATCCATGTGAAAATTGTACGTTGGATAAGGAAGACTGCAGAAGAATCAATGCCCTTGAATTATGGTGCTGGAAACGAATACTGAGAGAACCATGGATGACCAAAAGAACGAACTAATCTGTCTCGGAAGAAGTCCAGCCAGACTGTTCCCTAGAAGCAAGGATGGCAAGACTTAGTTTCACATACTATGGACACATTGTTAGCAGAGACCAGTTGCTGGAGGACATCATGCTTGGTAAAGTGCAGGGCCATTGAGAAAAAAAATGCATGGATTGACACAGTGGCTGTAACAATGAGCTCAATCATAAGAACTGGGCAGTGTTTGATTCGGTTAAACATAGGATCTCCATGAGTCAGACCTGACTGGTGGACACCTAAGGACAGCAACCATGTCTGTGACACCCCCTTTCATCATGAGCATTGTCTATGAGCTCTGTGTGGTCTTTACAAGGAATAGCGGAATCTAAATAAAAATAGAGAATGCTGTTTAGGTAAGAGAATACAGTGTATCTGTGAATCACTTGGAGTTTATTCTATTTGGGGTGTTTGATCTAATTTACAAATTTATGTGCATCATCAAATTGGAAAACTTTCTGGCAACTGTTTCCTGGAATATTCTTTCAGGCTGTTATTCTCCTCTCCTGCCAATACTTTGATTATATGTGATAGTAAACTTGCTCGTTTCTCACATGTCCCTAAAGCTCTGTCAAGTTTTCCTCATTAGCATCTCCTTATTTCATTCACACCAGAATTTCCTTTTGTTCTCCCTTCCTCATTTATCTCTTTATTGATGTCCCCTACTTGGTGCGAAACCATACTTTCCTCTACTTCCTTAGTCACTCTTGCCTTTAGTTTTCTGAACATATTCACAATTACTGATTTCAAGGAGCTATTAAATTTATTATCAGGATTTATAAAGGAAATCTCCTAAACACTGCCCCGGAACCTGACCACACACGTTTTCTTTGCCTGTCTCATACTTTTTTTATTATTGTTGACTATTCTAACTATTATCGATTATTCTAAGTAGGATGATATGGCAACTCTGCAAATCAGGTTTCTTACCTAGTGTTTGTTCACAGTTCTATTTGTTGTTGCTGCTGGTCTTGTTTAGTGACTTTCTGAATTAATTCTTTAAGGGTGTATACTTTATTGCCTTTGTCTACTGAGATCTGTGCTTAGGTAATATTGTGGTCAACAAATGATTGGACAAGATTTCCAAATATTTTGTACTGAGGAGCTATGCGTGTGTTAGAGCACGACCTCAACACCCCAACTGTTTACAATTAGGCATGAGTCTTAATTTCTTGATGTGCAGCATCCAGAAGTTAATCATATTTGAGAGATTAGACCCTTCTTGGGCCTTGCCTGAATATGACCAGAGGTCATCTACCGTCCTAGGAATATGCTGCAGTTTTTCAGCATTTTCAGTGAATCTCTAATTCCCAAACTTTTAAAATATTATTGTTTTATAATCTTAGATCACCTCCCCCAGCCCTACTTTGCTCATACTCTCACTTTTAAATTAACATCAGCAGCTAAATGCAAAGACCTTAATCTAGAATAAATAATTATCACCAGATACATGTCACGGACATTAAATATTACAATCTTCAGTCATTGTTTTAACCTATCTTGTTCAGTTCAAACTTCTCTACTGCTCACTCAGACTCATTACAGTTCTCCAAGTTTATTAGGCATTTCATGCAAGCATTATTCCATCCATTCAAAACTGGCTTAAAGCACAGAGGTAAGGTGGTGTTATGTCCAAGAAACACCAAAAGAAAATCGACACCTGCTCTATTTTACAGAAAATATCACTGATCAAGTCATTGCTTTTAATGGTCATAATCTCTATACTATTTTCAAACTGAAAATATATTTCATTAGGCCATACAAATTATTTTTTCTGATATTTTCTGTGTTTTCTTTAATAAACAGAAATATCTACTATTCATCTAGACCTACAAATTAATATAAGCTCTAACAATGTATTGGCAGTACTTCTCATACCATCTAATCCAGTAGTTCTCAAACTTCCTAATGCCATGATCCTTTAATACAGTTCCTCATGTTGCGGTGACCACCCTAACCATAAATTTATTTTCATTGCTACTTCATAACTGTAATTTTGCTACTGTTATGAATCGGGTGACCCCTATGAAAGGGTTGTTCGACCCCCAAAGGGGTCACAACCCACAGAATGAGAACCGCTGATAATCAATTTATGATACTAAGTAGCTACATCTGAATTGTTAGAAATGATCAATCTTGAGGGGGCGTGGAGAGCGAGGGGAAAAAATGAGGAGCTGATACCAAGAGCTCAAGAAGACAGCAAATGTTTTGAGAATGATGGGGGCAATAAATGTACAAATGTGCTTAAAAAAAAGAAATGATCAATCTCAAATAGCAAAGGGATTTTAGACTAAGAACACTCATTTCTACAGTTTTAAAAATAAAGTTTTAATTTGGAAAAGTGTTCAATTTACAACCATGACGATGATTTTTCCCAAAATTTCCATTAACTTTATGGAATCATGCAAGTCATTTCACTTAATTCATCATCTTTAAAATGAATACAATGAGGGATCATTTCTAAGGGCCTTTCTATGACTAAGAATCCTGGAATTAAATGCTAACTCTTATGGAACATATAATGAATGAAGTAAAGATGTTGCTAAAATGCCAGACAAGTTTTCTATCATATGCAAATGGTATTTTTAAAAGCACACTTTGAGACAACAAAAAGAAGTTCTTTAAGTACTTGCTGTTTTATTTAAGAGACTTGGCAGCATTAAATGAATTCCTGCTAAGATTTCCACTCTAAATCTTTACTTCAGGTGTTTAATATAAACTATAAAATATAATATTGGCAAGAAACGGAAAAATTTAGGGGAAAGCCCTAAGTACTATTTTCCCAGAAGCACAGTATAGTGTTTTGCATTAATCATATAACATAGGTTGCGAGACAGTCTGTAGAAAAACGAAGCATTGTGACAGCTCAACTGAATTGTAAACACTCAGGTTCAATAGCATCATGTAAATCTCCGTAGCTGGAAAAGGCTGAAGTCACCAAGTGAAGCTGGCATTTGTAGCACACAAAGCAGGAAAAAGGCATTCCCCCCTCCTCATATCTGCAAAGGAGTCCTGGTGATGGAGTAGGCTATGCCTTGAGTGTCTAATTACAAGATCATAAGTTCAATGGTTGGCCTTAGTTCCCAGCCTGAGATGTACAGAATAGCATCTACCGCTACAGACTGAACATCCCACATCAAGCTCTGATTAGTTGTCCTATTCTACATCATCTAATCAAATCATTTGATCTATGCATGAATACCGTGCTTGCCATGGAGTGAGAACCACAGGAAAGGCAGGAGACATTCATATAAAACCAAAGGATGGGATCAATTCTCACCTATCAGTTAAAAACAACAGTTTAAGAATGATGTTGAAGTGGTATCCGCTTCCTCAGGAGGTCGGGTGGTTGAAGGAGAATCACACTTGGTACCAATGCAAGGTTAGAGGAGAGGTAAGACATGGTTCTACCTTACAATTTTCTTTACCAATCCTGACACCAACCATCCATCTCATGCCACTAACTCTCTGCTAGGTTCATTAATACATACAGAACTCCCAGATAATTCTTACAACAATGGTCCTTATTAAAGAAGTTAACAAGGTATAGTTCAGCGTCAGAAATGCAAAGGATACAGTTCTTTGAACAGAAAAGCTTCTTCTCAGTAATACCCAAAGGGAATCTCTCTAGGTTCCTTTCAGCCCCATGACTCCTGGCCTATGTCTGGCTCAGGCAAATGTGATGAAGATATTTTAGCTCTCAGCCCTGTGGTCCACTGGCTTCAGCCTTGGTTTGGCAAGTGCCGTTTTAACAAATAGACATTCACTCTGCCAGTAATCCTCAGCCTGAAAGCATTTAGTTCTAATTCTGTGAGTCAGCAAATTTAGCTTCCCCCAATTAAGTGCTGGGAGACAACCCATGCTTTCAGAAAGTCACCGTCCCAGAAGCATTCAGCTTTCTCACACTGTGGGCTGGGAAGTTCACCACTCTCTTTGGTTCAGCTGCCTCAGCTGCCTCTGCCTCTTCCCTGTGGTCTCTCACCATCTCTAGTGTCACAGCTCAGTTTCCTGCATCAAGACAGTACATTTCAGGAATTTTGTGATCCAAAGGATGTGCTCCCCTCCTGGGTCGGTCTTCTTTCTTGGTAGTCTTGAGATCCCACTTCTGCTCCTGAAACGCGCTCATTTTAAACCGAGCAGAATGACAAAGCTGACCAATCCCCTCTAAGAGGCAACACAGAACATGGGTCTATGTAACTTATTTAGATTATTAACAAGCTATCCAATTCTCTCGGTGGGTCACAAACCCCTCACATTTTCATGGACTTTTCTAGCCATTTCATAGGAATGTAAAAAGACTACAGTTAACTAGCTGTATCAAGTAATCCACTACATCAGAAAAGTTTTCTCATCAGTGTCAACCTAGCAACATGAAACAATACAGCCTTGTAGAGTTTCAGTTCCATTCTGAATATTGGGAGATCGAAACTTCTGAATTTTTAAATTAGAATGTTCCTTACATTCTAAGCATGGAATTAGCAAACTTTTGAAAGAAAATGGAAGAGCTGATCCAGTACTTGACAACATTTTAAAAATTATTCAGGAATCGTAAGTACATTTTTGCAAGCAAATGAAATCACTTTTATTGAATAATACCCTTCTAGTTTTTAAATTTTAGTTCCCAGCTGCATGGAGCTCATGAGCTGCAGTTTGCAGAGCCCGTTCCAAGAGAACGAGTCGCTTGTGAACCATCTTCTGACCAGCTAGCTTAGTTCTCTGTTTTCACGTTGCTGATTGGCCCGCTTATGAGGATTTTCTTTACTTTTTGTTGTAGTGTAATCCAAGCAGTAGTCAGGAAGTCCAGTGACGTATTGCGGTGGGCAAATCTGCTGTAAAAGATCTCTTTAAAATGTTAAAAGGCAAAGAGGTCACTTTGAGGCTATGGTGCTTGGCCCCAAACACAGTGTTCTGAACCAGCTCATCTGCATGAGAAAGCTGGACACTGAATGAGGAGGCCTGAACAAGAATTGATGTCTTTTAATGATGGTGTTGGCAAAGGATATTCGGATACTCGTAGACAGTGGATGGCCAAAAGAATGAGCAAGTCTGTGTTGGAGGAAGTACAGCCCGAATGGGTCCCCAGAAGCAAGGGTTACCGTCCATTGTCTCAGGAACTCTGAGGATATTATCCAGAAGGATTAGTCCTTGGAGAAGAACATGGTGATTGGGAAAGTAGAAGGTCAGCAAAAAGGGCACTTTCCTCAATGAAATGGATTGACACTGCAACTAAAACATTGCAAAGGTTGTGAAAATGGTTGTAAAAGAATGGCAGAGTCTGAAGTCCTTGGAAAGGGTAACAAACTCCACAACAGCCAAAGTCAAATCCTATGGGGCAAAGGTCAGACATGCCTCCACCTACAAAGCTTCTCAGCAATTCTAGCATCAATTATTCTTCTCCAGACCCTGACTATACATAGTGTCCATCTCTCTACCTCTCAAAGTGTGTCATGGGAGCCAAATTCAATTAGAAAGATAAAAAATAAATAAATGCTCTCTTTTATCTGTCAGCCCTTCATTCTTTCACTATAGCAACAGCCACCACTTGTCTGTCCATGTGCCACATGCTGTGGCTGGTGTGTTGCTGAGATGCTGGATGCTATGTCGCTGGTACTTCAAACACCAGCAGGATCACTTGCCCAAAGAGAACAGGTCTCAGCCGAGCTTCCAGACTAAAAACAGATGATGGAGAAAGACTCAGCTCCCCACTTCAGAGGAAGAAGCAACTGATAACTGTAGGCATAGCTGGGAAGCATTGTCAAATGCTGAAAGCCTAAACAAAGGATGTAGAATATTGACCCAGATATTGCCTAAGAATGGTCCCCTTGGGTCCAAGTGCACTCCAAATGTAAATGAAAAGGAGCTGATTTCTGAGAGATGAGTCAACCATGGCAATATGAGTCGGGTAAAGCTGGTGGGAATGGAGCTTTAGGGATCATTATTTGCTGATAGAGCATGACTCGAGTTGAAGAGAAACAACTTTAATAATGTTCTGATAATGAGAACTTGGAGTGTGCAAAGTATGAAGTTAAGAAAGTTGGACGTGGTTAAAAATTAAATGGAAGGCATGAATATCAACATCCTAGGCATCAGTGACCTTAAATGGAAAGGTAAAGTACATTTACAATCAGAAAATTACAAGATTTACTAGGCTAGGCATACCAAAATCAAGAGGAATGGCTTGACATTCATTATTAGAAAGGATCATGATGTACATTATGAAGTACAGTGCTGTTTGTGATAGGATTATGTCTATCAGCCTTCAAGGAAATCCAAACAATATAATGATTAGTCAAATTTATGAACGACCACAACAGCTAATGATGAAGAAATTGAAAAATTCTACGAACTATGTCCATTGGAAATTGACCAAATATGCAATCAATGTGCATTGATAGTTATTGGTGATTGGAAAGCAAATGTTGGAAACAAAGAGGAAGGGACTAGTTGAGAA
This sequence comes from Echinops telfairi, assembly GCF_000313985.2. NCBI lineage: Eukaryota > Metazoa > Chordata > Mammalia > Afrosoricida > Tenrecidae > Echinops > Echinops telfairi. The sequence continues at coordinate 13,875,788 of NW_022104341.1, read as the reverse complement.
TATGGATCTGGTGAGAGAAAAGAAGCTGGAGATCACACGCTAGAACATTGCAAACCAACGATTCGTTCATAGCAAATGCCCTTTTCAGCAACTCAGAAGTCAACTATACAAATGGACTTCCCCAGAAGAAATCATCAGGAATCAAATTCACTACAGCTGTGGGAAGACAATGGAGAAGCTCAATGTCAGCGGATAAAACAAGACCAGGGGCCGACTGTGGAATAGACCCTCAATTGCATATATATAAGTTCAGGATAAAGCTGAAGAAAATGAAAACAGGTCCAGGAGAGCCAAAATATGACCTTGATTCTAGCCCACATGAATATCAAGAATATCTAAAAAAAAACAAAAAACGATTTAATACACTGAACACTAATGACATAAGACCCAGTGAGCTATGGGAAGACATCATGACTATGATTCACAAAGAAAGAAGAAGGCCGCTAAAAGGAAATATTGGAAAAGAAAGAAAGAAAAGATCAAAGTGGATGTCAGAAGAGACTCTGAAACTTCCTCTTAATTGTAGTATTGCTACAATTGGAAAAAAAATGGAAATGGAAAAAGTATGAAGAAAAGAAGCTGCATAGGAAATTTCAAACAGCAGCTCAAAAAGCCAAAGCCAAATATTGCTACAAAATGTGCAAGCACCTAAAATTAGAAAGCAAAAATGGAATAACATATTCAGCATATCTAATACTGAAAGAGCGCAGGAAAAAAAAATTCAAGCCTCAAGTTGAAATCTCCAAAGATTCTATGGGCAAAATATTGAATGAGACAGGAATATCAAAGGAAGATGGAAAGAATACAGAGTCACTGTACCTAAAAGAACTAGTCAACATTCCACCATTTCCAGGAGTTAACATATGGGTAAGAACCGATGGTGCTGAAGGAAGATGTTCAACCTGCATTGAATTAGCATTAACCAAAAACAAGGCTCCAGGAATGGTTGGAATACCAATAAAAATGTTCCAGCAAGCTGAAAAAGTACTGGAGACACTCACTCTTCTATGCCAGGAAATTTGGAAGATGGCTACTTGGCGAACTGACTGGAAAAGATTCATATATGTGCCCAATCCAAAGATATATGAGCCAACAGAATGCTCAAACTTTAGAAGGAGATCATTGCGAGTACACACAAGTAAAGTTGTGAGTTTAAGAACAGATGGATCTTGGCACAATGCAGAGAACACCAGAAAGATGTTTACTAGTGATTCATTAACCATGGAAAGGCATACGACTATGTGGATTGTACTAATGGTGGATAACCTTGAGAAGAAAGGGAATTCCAGGACACTTCCTCACTGTGTTCATGAGGAACTTTTACATCGATCAAGAAGCAGCTGTGGTAACAGAATAAGGGAATGTTGCATTGTTTATATTCAGGAAAAGTGTGCATATGGATTGCATCCTCTCACCATACTTGTTCAATCTGTATGCTGAGCAAACCTCAGAGAAGCTAGATTATATGACAAAGAATGTGGCAACAGGATTTTAGGAAGGCTTATTAACTACCTTCAAGATGCAAATGACACAACCTTTTTCACTGAAAGTGATGAGGACTTGAAGCACTTGCTGATGATCAAGATTGTAATCTTTGGTATGGATTAAAACTCAATATGAGAAAGAACAAAATCCTCAAACTGGACCAATAGGTAATACGATGATAAAAGGAGAAAAAGTTGAAGTTGTCAAGGATTTTGGCTTGCTAGCATCCACAGCAAATACTCATGGAAGTAACAGTCAGGAGATCAATTAATGTATTGCATTAAGGAAATCTACTGCACAGACCTCTTTAGAGTACTGAAAAACAAGGATGTTGCTGTGAGGACTAAGATGTGCCTGACCGAAGTCAGGGTATTCTCCATTGCTTCATATGCATTTGACAGTTGGATGTCGAATAAGGAAGGCCATAGACAAATTGATGCATTTAAATTGTGGCGCTGGTGAAGCATAATGAGAGTACCATGGACTCCTAAAAGGGCAAACCGATCTGTACTGGAAGAAGGAAGGCCAGATTACCCCGTGGTGGCAAGGATGAGAAAACTTCATCTAACATACATTGGGCATGTTGCCAGCAGACGCCAGGCCCGAGAGAAGGACATCATGTTTGGTAAAGTGGAAGGATAGCAAAAAAGAAGAGAAGCCTCCAGGAGATGGATTGACAAAGTGGCTGCATCAATGGGCTTAGGCATTGGAACTACTGTGAAGATGGCACAGGACACGAA
>NW_022104341.1:13862339-13872526 GCF_000313985.2 Echinops telfairi | reverse complement strand
GCCACTGTCACCCCTGGTCCTGAGGGGTTCATCTGTCCTAGATTCCCGCGTTTCCAATTCCCTTCTGTACCACTGTGCATCCTCTGGTCTAACCAGGTCTGCAAGGCAGAATTGGGGTCATGGTAGTTGGGAGGAAGAAGCATTTAAGAACTAGAGGAAGGTTGTGGGTTTCATTATTGCTATACTGAACCCTAAGGTACCAAATTTAAGTAATTTACAGAAGGTTTTAAAAAGTTTTTCAGATTAAATTATGCTGTAATTGATACTGATTCAGTAAACTTGATGTTACTATTTAGATGTATTGTCATGAGGCTAGTAAAACTATTTAAGTAATTCTCTCTGGTGGCCTAATGGGCTACACATTAACTGAGCTGCTAACTACAAGGTCAGTAGTTCAAAACCAGCAGTAGCTCTGATTAGGTCCCTATCAAATAAGTTATGTTTTAATTTTTCAATGAGCAATAAACTATAAAAACATGTTAATTAAATAACTGAGTGTGTATTTTATATAGACATACATATATCACAATGCTACATATGTACATTAAAATGATTTTGAGCCTGCATTTTAAATTTTATATTAATATAGATAAAGGGTAAAACAGCATACACAGTTCTTTCTTGATTTTAAAAAATTCACACTTAAAAATTTAAATTACAAATCTGAAAACCTACTAATAAATGATTCTCAAATCACAAAAGATTCTTTATTTAACACAAGACTTGCTCCAATTTCTTTAAATAATTAACATTTAAAATATGTGCTACCACAATTTGGACCCCCTTTAAAAAGTGTCTGTATATTTTACAATCATCTATTGTACAAAATAATATAATTAAAAATTCACATTTGGGATTTTAAAAATGTTTTCTCTAAACCAAATGGAAATAATTTGGAAGTCTTATTTTTAAAAAGTAACTTGAAAAAATATTATTTTCATGAAAGGAAATATCAGTTATCCTCCACCATTTTTAACTTGTACTTTAAAACTCAGACTTAAAAGACAGTACTTTTAACAAATCTAACTACCAGCTTCAAAATATGACCTTTACATGTAGGTGTAATTTCCACTGCAGGTCACACAAAGCTAAGAGTAGAATTTGACATTTACTTTGCATTCATGGCCTTAGTCTTGGCAGTGAATTTTAGGCCTATTTTTAATGTATGCATCCTTTGGACTATGAAAAAGAAACTTTATATTATTTTCATCATACATAAAGATTTTTGCAATTACTTCATCAAGCTGAGTAGGTAAACTAGAGATTTAGGGTTCATTTACACATACCAATTTGTTGTTGTTGAAGTGCTGTTAAATCAAGTGTGACTCAGAGAGAGCATATGTACAAGAGAACTAATCCTGAGCCATTTCACAATTATTTTTATATTTGAGCCCATTCTTGCTGCCGCTGTGTCAATTTATTTTGTGGAGTGATTTCCTTTTTTTTTTTTTGGTCCGGTTTTTTTTGTTTGTTTGTTTTTGCTGACCTCTATATTAAAAAGCAGAGACTGGTCTCTCCTGATAACATGTCCACGATACCTTGCGATTCTGGCCTCTAAGGAACTCTCTTGTTTTACTTCTTCCAAGACAGATGGTTCATGCTTTTAGCAGTCCATGCCATTTCATTATTTTTGGCTAGCACCACAACGCAAATGCACCAATTCTTCACCTTTTCTTTTTCAGCGTTCAACTTTCCCAAACATATGAGACAACTGAAAATTCCATGGCTTGGGTCAGGCACACCTTAGTCCTAAAAGTAGCATCTTGCTTTCCAACACTTTAAAGAGGTCTTGTGCAGCATATTTACCCAATAAATGTGCTATCTGATCTCTTGGCAGATGCTTTCATGAACACTGATGGTGGATCCAACCAAGAAAAAAACCTGCCAGTTCCAATCTGTTCTCCATTTATCATGATTTGCCGATCTATCCAGTTGTAAGGATTTGGGTTTTCTTTACATTGAGGTGTGATCCATACTGAAGACACGATCCTGGATCTTCATCAGCAAATGCTTCAAGTTCTCTTCCCTTTCAGCCAGCAAGACTGTATCTGTATATTGAAGGTAGTTAATAAGACTTCCTCCAATCCCGATGCTACATTCTTCTTCATATAAGCCAGTGTCTCTGACTACATAGAACAACATATATTTTGGTGACTGACATGTTAGACTTGTTTGAGGGTATATTTGACCTGCTGATTCAAAAAAAATGTTATCAGTTTTCCCATATCAGCTCTAGTTTTTTGACACACATAATCTATATCACATACCATTCTGTACTCCCCCTGCCGATACAAAAGTAGGATGTTTTAATGTAGTGTTAACTAGCCTGAGATATAGGAAGTCCACATTGGCTTTATTTAAAGTAGATTGTGTTATACTAAATATAGTCGTTTAGGTCAAGCTATATTTCACATGGTGTACTATGATTCAAAAGTATTTTTGAACAGTGAACATTACCTGAACTTGGAGTTTTCCCCAAGTATCATTTTACTTTTACTAGACATGGAACCACAGTTCAATTTGCTGTGTGAGATATTTGACTACAAACCACAATATCAGCTAGGTGAGTCTACCAGCCGCATTGCAAAAGAAAGATGAAACTTTCTGTTCTCATAAAGACTTACAGCCTCAGAAATGTACACGAGAATTGCCACTCTGTCCTCTCAGGTTGCTATGAATCATAATCAACACATTGGTTGTGAGTTTGATATAATAAATAGAGATTGACATGATCTGAAACTCAAAATAAGTCTGTCCGAATTCAAATTCCCATATTAAAATTATATGTTCCAACCTTATTATAAGGTAGCACAACATCTCCATCTGTACACAGAAATATTTAAAGAAAAGTTAGGATTTTGCTTATAAAAAAGCTTTGAGTCAATCTCACCTTTGAAACATTTATCATGAATCATCCACTGACTTCTATATATTAATTTGTGTTTTGAGATATTTACTGCATAATTTGAAGAAAACTTTAGATCTTCCAGATATTTATAAGAAACATGAAGTCTTGCATTTTGAATACATTTCAAGTGCCCTCACACCTTCCAGATGCGTGCCTTTTCAATTTTCTTCTTGCATTTTCCACTAATTTCAAGCTCTTTTGCAATATCCAAGTTTTATTGTTTTTAGGTACCATCGAGTCAGGTCTGACCCATACTGACCCTATGCACAGCAGAACTGAACACTGCATGACCCTGCACCATTTGTCCGTGTGTCATGGGGACATTTGCCCCATATTCCAATTGTCCCTATGCTTGAATCCTTTGTTACAGCTAATGTGTCAATCCATCCCTTGGAGAGCCTTCCTCTTTTTCACTGCCCCTAGACTTTACCCAGCATGATGTCCTCCTCCAGCGACTGGGGTCTCTTGCCACATCTAAATCATGGAAAAGAAAGCCTTGACGTCCTTGCTTCTAAGGAGCACTCTGGCAGCATTTCTCCCATTACAGATGGGTTTGTCCTTTGAGCCGCTCGCGGTACTTTCAACATTCTTCCCTCGCACCACAATTCGAACGCTTCAGTTCTTCTTCAGTCTTCTTTATTCAATGTCCATCTTTCATATGCATGTGAGCCAAATGGAAATACAGTGAACCCTCGCCACTTCGCGCTTCGACTTCCGCGGCTTCACTCTATCACGGTTTTTGTGTAACAACACCCACTGCCTACACCGGCTCCTTCAGAGGAAAAAGACGGCGACCCACCTGTAGAGTACATCCCTTAAGTCATTTCATAGGCTATTGATTACAGTATTTGTACGAACTATGTATAATAATACTGTATGTGAAATATGTAATACTGTAAACTAGATGCCATACATAATATAATAAATAATAAATGATAATTGTAACGTCCAAAATGTTTTACTGTATTTTCCCTTTTTCGTTTAATAAATTGGGTAATGCGAGTGTAATGGTGACTAAAGGGTGTTTTTTCATGTCCTCTATGCTCTAACTATGACAATATTTGATTTACAAATCAGGAATCCTACTTCATGGAATTTCATTTATCACGGTAGGGTCTAGAACCAATTAACCGCGATAAATGAGGGTTCACTGTACCATAATATGGATCAGGTGTGCCTTCAAAGTAATATCGTTGCTTTTCAATACTCTAAAGAGGTCTTATGCAGCAGAATTACCCAATCCAATACATCTTTTGATATCTTGACTGCTGCTTCTATGAGCATTGATGACTGTGGATCCAAGCAAGACAAAATCCTTGATAACTTTTCTCTATTTATTCTCAATCTTTTTTTCTATTTATGATGATGTTACCTAGTGGTCCCATTGTAGCTGCTCAAAGCCTCGTGCATGGCTTAAAAGCTTTGTCAGATCCAACACATAGTTTCTGGACATGATGCACAGCATCCCATTCCAAAAAAGAACAACCCACTCCCATCAAATTCATTCTAACTCACAATAACTTACAGGAGAGAGAAGAACTGCCCCGTGGAGTTTCCAAACCTTTGAATCTTTTTAAAGACTGCAGATTAATTGGTGGGTTCAAACCACTGGTTTTAGGATTGGCAGGTCAAGGCATAACCTACTAGCCACCATGGATCCATCTGTAGCTACTTTAGGAAGTCAATACGTTTTCCCCAAATATTTCTAACCTTCTTTGCTATATCCAGTAGTTTGTTTCTCTGAATTTTTCTCATATTTAAAACTTGATGATATATTAGTTCATTAATATAACTTAATAGTTGAAAATATAGAATACTAAGAAACTAGAGCTGATGCTGTCTAACCAATAAAATTCTCTGCATCAGTAACCCAGTAACCTCAGGAAATGACCTAGAAACCAAGATGCCAAAAAGCATTTTGGTTGTTGACCTGTGTTATTCTCTCAGCATACACACAGAATAAGTAAGGTGAGACGGTTCAGCTGGGACACACCCCTTTCCTGATTTTGGACCGTGCAGTATCCCTTTGTTCTGATGCAAAACTGTCTCTTGATCTATGTTTGGTTACATATGAGTACTATTACATAGTCTGGAATTCCCACTTTTCTCCAAGCTGTTTGGATGCACACAGGAGAATGCCTTTGCTCAGCTAAGAAATGCAAGTAAACATATTTCTGTTATTCTTCACTTTGAGCTAAGACCCATCTCACATCAGTATAGATATCCTTGTTCCATATCCTCTTCTGAATTCATCCTGCACCTCTGGCAGCTCCCTGTCAATGTACTGCATGTGTTATCAGTGGTATTGTTCTGTAATCTGTGCATTCTTTTCAATGGGGACATACATGAATCTCTTCCCATCATCAGGCCAACCAGCTGTCTTCCAAATGTCTTGGCATACACAAATGAGTGCCTCCGTGCTTCACAAGCTGTTGAAACATTTCAACTGGTATTTCATCAATTCCTGGAGACTTGTTTTGGACTAATGCTTTCAGTGCAGCCTGAACTTCTTCCTTCAGAAACCTTGGTTTCAGAGTACACACTGCCTTGTGAAACAGTTGAATGTGTACTGTTTGGGTTTTTTTAATACCATGACTCTGTATTTTTTCCATCTTCTTTATTGATTCCTGCATCATTCAATATTTTGGTTGTGGACTCTTTCAATATTGCAAATATATATTTAGGCTTGATTTTTTAGTTCTATGCATTTCAGATATGCTGAACATGTGCTTCCTTTACAGTATTCTAATTCTATGTCTTTGTATATTTTGTTATAATATTTAACCCTGTGTCCTGGAGCTGCTCTATGAAATTTTCTGCTTAGCTCTTTGACTTGATCATTTATTCCTTGTTTAAGCTACTCTACAATTAAGAGCTAGTTTAGGAATCTCTTCTGACATCCACTTCAATTTTTTTCTTTCATTCCTGTCTTTTTAACGACCTTTGCTTTCTTTATAGGTGATGCGCTTGATGTCATCCCATAGCACATCTTGTCTTCTGTCATTAGTGCTCAATGAGCAAATATGTTCTTGAGATGTTGAGAAATTTCAAATCTCTGCTGTGCTGCCTATTTGTAAAACTAGAGAGAAAGCTTTCTCTCTAGTCTTACAAATAGAGAAAGCTGTCATTTGTACAGACATTGGTATACATTTAATATTTATGTTTTTAGTTGCCATCAAGCCAATGTCATCTCATAGTAACTCCATGTGCAACAGAGTATAACTTTACTACAAGTAAAGTTTTCTTAACTATAATTTTAAAAGTAGATAGCACGCTTTTTTTCTGTCACGGTATCACTTCATTTGTTCCAGCTCTACCCAAAATGTTGCTGTCGTAGAAGTAAGTGTTAAAAACATATCTTATTTTTATTCTAATAAACTTCTCTAATATATAACAATGAAAGTTTATTATCTTCAATCTGAGAATTAATTTATACAAGTTCAAAATATTTTAAAGTATGCATGTACACTCTAAAGAGCATACAACTTTTAATTTTAAAAAGTGTTTCAGTTAGTGTTCTAATTTTGAAAAATGAAAATTTTTATTGTCAACATGAAAAAAATCAATGTATGATATGTCTGTTGAAAAATGAAAGAAGGGAGTGATAGTCCATGTTGAAAGCTTAGAATTCCCCACTGAGATGGGAGCCTTTGGAAAGAATATTGTTGAAGGCGAAGTAAACTGGTTAAAGAACGTTCTTCATTTCAGGTGACAACTATGAATTATTACTATAGAATAAGACACTTTTTTGTAAATAAAATGTTTCATTTTTAGTATACTAGGATAAGTAATATTTTAGTTTAAAGACACAAATGCATGGTAAGATGGAAATTGTAATTTTCTCTAACACAATTTTAGCAAAGCATCATGCAAACACCATGAAGAGGGAAAAGAGGAATGGAGAAAATCAGACTCAGGACCCTCGGTCACACGGAATTATAGCCAGGAAAGCAAGACTACTCATACATAACTGCATGTTTTATTAGAAACATATATATATAGTTATTACTGCATGCCAATTATGAAAAATAAAGATATTTGGAAGGGGTAAGGAGACAACTTTTATCTGAGAAAATGAGAAGAATTATCCAGGAGTCTGGACTGTATGAAAATTATGAGGAAAGCCCAACTTTGTTTCTAAAACTGGGAACACTGTATTCTCTTTGGATTCCAAAATCTTATCATTCACACTTCTCTTTCCTACTCTGTGAACAAAAAGTATCAACCCCACTCCTTGCAGACCAGGATGAATATGACAGGTAGTGTATCAATTCAGCTGGGCAGGATTCTCAGTGATTTGGCCCAATAATTCCCCATCATGTGAACTAACAAAATATAATCAAGGATTGAGCTAGCAATCAATCTTCTGATGCAATTGAAAATAAGATTCCACAGGGATATGCCTAATTTCCATATAAGTAGACATTGTAGGAAAGTTTGCCTGCCTTATAGATTTGGATCTTGCATCTGGCACATTGACCTACATACAGTACCCTTGTCTTAAGCCAACTGCCCACTATATTGCCTACTGATCCTAGGAGCAATTAATGTGCTGCCGTCTGACCTGCCTGTCTTGGATTGGCCTCTAAAGCTACAAGGCTGACCTGCTGAGCTTCAATTCATCTGCCTCTGCATCCAAAAGCCTATGGTCTTTCTGTTTCCTCTTCCAGCTTCCTAGTTCATCAACCCCTACAGCTAAGTGAGCCAGCAGAATCCTCCATTTTAACATCTGACCCCTGGATTTGAGCCAGTTTAGACTTACTATTTCTAAAATTGTGAGACATATTCTTGGGGAGAATATATATATCACTGATATTTGCTTCTCCAGAAAAATCCAACCTAACAATTGAGGCAATGGAAATTACCAACCAGAATTCAGAAACTGGGAAGAGAAACATATTATAGTGGTTTTCTATATAAGCTTCCCTGGCATGCCACAGGGTTCTGGATGTGGCTAGGGTCCCTAACACCTATTGCCATTGTTGAAAACCATCATGGCATTCACTCTCACTACTTCCATTCCTATTCCTTTCAGCCAAAAGAACAATAAAGGTAGCTGCCAGGTTCCATAACTTCCTTGTTGATTCCCTGTGCCCATCTCACCGCCCAGAAACCATCTGATTAGAGCTCTGTTTCTTGCCAGAACTCTGATTGAACTCATGAGAATTAATGTGAGAAAAATAGAGAAAGACTTATATGTGAGGGCCCTGAAATTGAACTTAGCATCACCTTTTTATACATATTAACTGTAAGTAAGCATTCTAATGATCAGTAAAATGCAGTGTTTCATATCTTTTACTAACCAGGTTAACTTATTGTGTTTGATTAAATTCAATAGCACATATACATTACAAGGTAGGAACATAATATATTTTGTTCACTTAAGGATCCCCAGTTCCTAAAATAGGTCTACACATAACTCATAGGAACCCCATGTAACAGAGAACTAGCCCATATGGTTTTGTAGTCTGTAATTTTTATTGAGCAAATCACTGCAATCAAGTCTAGTTCCAAATCACAGCAATCCTACAGTACAAAACAGAACTATCCCATTGGGATTTCCCATTGGATCTGTGCTGGTATCAAGACAGTGATAGGCTGCTAAAAAAAGAGGAGAAAGATGTGTCCTTTGGCTTTGTAAAGATCTATAGAGCTTTGGAACTTTTATGGGGCAGTTCTATGTCTAATAAGGTAGGTGTAAGTTGTAATATCCTTGGTGGCAGTGAGATTCAGGCTTTTTGTTTTGTTCATTAATCATTACAGAGTGAGCTGTCATGTTTCTTCCACGGAATGGTGAAAGACTGGAGTCATCAATGCTTTGGTTAACAACTAAGCTTTGAACACCACCAGGGTTCTTTGCTCACAGTTATAAAGCCATTTGAACATTTATAAATTGAGAGTAGCATTATCTTGCATTACTTCAAAGAGATGAGTGTATATATGTTTACATATACAATATTTTAATTATAAAATATACATGAATACGGTGTATGTTATATATAATATTTCAGAAAAATTAAAGGGAAACAGACTGGCAAACTTCCAGACATGTATGTCAACATTATGCCATTTGATAAATGCTGTTATAGAATTTATTTATAATTGTTCCCCTCCAACTTTTTAAATTCAATTTCAGAAATCTGAAAGGCATTAATCTATAAATTAACTCTGTCAGGAAATAGCATAATAGACAAAAAGAAAAGAAGCTAAGAAGTTTTCAGCATGTGGCCTGCACAAGTATACCTTAGCAAAATTTTATACTATTTCCATAAGATAATCCTCTGAGCACTAAAACTTCTGTTCCAATTTGATATTAGAGCTTTACTGAAAAGTATAGTAAGTTTTTTATTGCATATCCAGGACCACTGTTGACATTATATCTTAAACATTGCATAAATGTCTCAAGCTGTAACTGCCATTATCAGAAAATTAACTCAAAACATATGTTTCCTGTCTGCTCAGACTTCTGAACTTGCCAAGACATTCATTTTCATTACAGTTGTTCTAACATTCCATACAGTTAAGGATTCTTCTCAACTATTTTGGGTGGTAAAGGAAAGCTTCCAAAATACTTAGAATTTTAGGGTAATTGAAAATTGCATAAGAGAAGAGACCTGAAACATAATTCAATGAAAGGAATGAGACTAACCACATAATCAAAGACAGAACTCCTGCCCACACTTCCCTTATACTGTGTGGCATCCCCCAAGGCATCTTAAGAAGCCAGTTGAAGAACATCAGAAATGGACCCGTTTTATTTGCATACACTGTGAATTCTGCAAATACTTACCAAGTGGTACAGAAAATCCTGATGATATATAAAACACTCCAAAGATGGATAAAACACTCCAAGTCTATTGGACTGCTCTACACATCAGACAAGGTCACAGAAGAGACGTTTAAAAAGGTGGTACCCTTTACAATAGCCAAGTACAAATTGAAATACCTAGGGATATATACCTGACTAAAAAAAAAACCAAAGATTTGTATGTGGAAAATTATAGAACACTACTACAAGAAATCAAGGGTGACCTCAACAAATGGAAGAATATCCCATGCTCGTGGATTGGCAGACTCAATATAGTAAAGATGTCAGTTCTGCCCAAGGCACTATATTAATTCAATGCTATCCCAATACAAATACCCCCATCCTTCTTCAAAGAATTGGAAAAACTGATTACCAACTTCATATGGAGGAGGGAGAAGCCAAGAATTAGCAGAGAACTCCTCAAGAAGAAAGATAAAGTGGGAGGGCTTGCTCTACCTGACTATAGCACGT
>NW_022104341.1:13853770-13860925 GCF_000313985.2 Echinops telfairi | reverse complement strand
TTTTGGTCTTATTTGCTATAAACGATGGGTCAGCCCTAAGTATATTTACTCATTTATTGAAAGTGTGTGTCAGATGCTCTTCTAGACATTACAAATATAGTAATGAAAAATCACTGTGTCCGACCTTTTGAAATTAAACTAAAAACCTGTTTTCATTGGATTAGCTATGGTTCACGATGACTTTGTATGTGTCAGAATAGAACAGTGGTTTCCACAGAGTTTCTAAAGTCTAAATGGTTAAAAGTTGATCCCCAGCACATTGCTCTTAAGCACCTCTGGATGAATCTGAATCACCAAACTTTTAGTTTGGAGTCAGGTGCTCACCCATTGGCACCACCAAGGGATTTCTCTTGGAGTTATATCCAAGAGAAAAGACACATGCAATGCAGCAGAAGGCTAAAGTGCTGTAAGAAGTATAAAGCAAAGGAGTGAGATGTGTCGGAGAGTGAAGCGCTACACCCATGATGTGAGACGAGGGAAGATTTCACTGAGAAAAGGACATGGAGACACCTGAAAGAAGCGGGGCTGCGTGAAATGCAGGTATTTGAGCTGCGCTCTCCTGGCAAAAGGACCAGCAGATTCCCACTCCTCCAGCAGGAGCATGCTTGATACAGGCCAGGAAGAACAGAGGAAACAAGAGTGAGAGCAGCCAGTGAGGATGCCAGAGAGACAGGACAGAGGGTGCTTGCAGACATACAACCCTACTGACCTTAGGGGAACAGCGGCGGCATTGGCTTTTATACTAAATAAGTCAAAAAGTCACTGAAAGTTTCACAACAAAAAATATTACATTCTTCATTCATTCTCTCAGGCAGGTATTATTTGTCAGGAGTGCTTGTAGTTTTGCAACTTAAAGAACAGGCTAACGGATGGAAGGATAGAGCAAAGATCAGTTCCAAAGCTATTGAAATTATCCAAGAAGAGAGAATATAACAGTTAACAACCCTTGCATCATGGTTAAGCATTTGGCTGCTAACTAAGCGATCAGATTTTAAACCAACAACCACTGTGTGAGAGAAATATAAAGACCTGCACCTGTAAAGATTACAGGCTTGGCAACCCAGTGGGGCAGTTGTACTCTGTCCTGTGGTTGCTGTGGGCTGCCTTCTACTAGAGAGTGAGTACTTCAATAAGAACTGTATACCTAACTAAAGTAATGGAAATCTTACTCTGAAAAAATTAATACCCTAAGAAGAAAGCTATATATTAGTAGACATGTATTGATTCTTCTTTGGTCTGCTTTTTCCAATGTCCAAATTTCACATGCACATGAGGCAATTGAAAATACCAAGGTTTGGGTAAGTTGCACGCTAGTCTTCAAAGTAACACCCCTTGTTCTTCAACACTCCAAAGAGGTCTCGTGCAGCAGATTTACCTAATGCACCTTTTTGTTGTTGTTGTTGTTGTTGTTGTTGATCTCTTGATCTTCCATGAGCATTGACTGTGACGTTATGCAAGGTAAAATCCTAGAAACTTCTATGTTTTCTCTGTTTATCATAATGTTATGTACTGGTCTAGTTGTGAAGATGTTAGTCTTTGAGTCATATAGTGGTTACGCGTTGGGACTGCGAACCGCAGGGACGGAAGTTCAAAACAACCAGCAGCTCCTTCAGAGAAAAAGGGTTTTCTACTCCTGTGAACAATTATGGTCTCAGAAGCCCATAGGGAATCACCAAGAGTCAACATAGCCTTGATGGCAGTGAGTTTGAGTTTTTGGTTTATATTAAGTCATAATCAATACTGAAGGCTCCAATCCTTGACCTCCATCAGCATGTATATCAAATCCTCCTCACTTTCAGCAAGCATGACTGTGTCATCTGCATGTTGCAGGTGAACTATACGCCTTCCTCAAATCCAGATCCTGCATTCTTCTTCATAGAATCCAGCTTCTTTGATGATTTGCTTAGCATACTGATTTAATGAGAATGGTCAGAGAAGGAAACTCTGATGCACTCCTTGCCTGATTTTAAGCTGTGCAGTATTCTCTTGTTCTCCCAGTACAACCGCCATGGGCAAGTTTCACATGAGCACAATGCAGCGCACTGGAATTCTGAATATTCTCAATGTTCTCCAAACTTTGTGATGATTCATAATCGTTAAAGCACAAGTAAACATCTTTCTGGTATTCCTTTGTCTTTAGTCAAGATCCATTTAACATCAGCAATGATATCCCTTATTCGATGTTCTCTTCTGAATCTCCCATGGACCTCTAGCCCCTCCATGTTGATGGCTGTGGCAAACATTGTTCGATGATCTTCAGAAAACGTTTCCTTGTATGTAATAGTAGTGATATTGCTCTACAGTTTGAGCATTCTGTTGGGTCACCTTTCTTTGGAATGGATACAAATATGGATTTCTCCCAATTACTTAACCAAGTAACTGTCTTCAAATTTCCTGGTACAGGTGTGTACTTTCAGTGCTTCATCCAGTGCTTCAATATTTCATCAAATTGAAATATTTCTATTGGTGGGTTAGCAACTCCTAGAGCCTTGTTTTTGGCTAATGCTTTCAGTGCAGCTTGAATTTCTTCCTTCAGCAACATTGGTTCTTACTCTTCTGAGACTTCCTGAAATGGTTGGAAATCAACTAGTTCTTTTTGGTACAGTGATTCTGTTTATTCTTTCTATCTTCTCTTGATGCTTACTGCATCATTCTACATATTTCCCAGGGAATCTTTCAAAGTTGCAACATGAGGTGTAAATGTTCTCTTGAGTTCTTTCATTGAAGATATGCTAAGCATGCTCTTCTGTTTGGATTTTCTAACTCTACTTCTGTGCAAATGTCGTTATAATATTTGATTTTATCTTCTCTTGCCACATTTTGAAATTTTCTGTTCAACTCGTTGACTTCATCATTTCTTCCATTTTCCTTAGACACTATGAGTAAGAACAAGTTTCAGTGTCTCTTCTGACATCCACATTGATCTTTCTTGCTTTCCTCGCTTTTTAATGTCCCTTTACTGTCATGAATGATGTTCTTGATGTCCTCCAAAAGCTCGTCGGGTCTTCTTACACATGGTTCAATGCATCAAATTTATTCTTGAGACCTCTCAAAATTCAGGTGGGATAGACACAAGGTCATATTTTGGCTCTCTTGGATTTGTTTTAGTTTTCTTCAACTTGAACCTGAACTTACATAAGAGCAATTGATGGTTTGTTCCACAATCAGTGCCTGGCCTGATTTTAGCTCTGAATGGTGCTTTTTCATTGTATTTTCCCACCAAATAACCCACTGCCCTTGAGTCATTTCTGATTCACAGTGATCCCTGTGGGTTTCTAAGAAGACTATAAGTGTTTACAGATGTAGAATGCCCAGTCTTTCCCCAGCATAAATGCTGGTGGTTTCAAACTGCTAACCATGCAGATTACAGCCCAACATGTAACCACTACACCACCAGGTCTCCATTTCGTCCCACAGATATAGTCTTGATTTCAGTGTATTACATTTGGAGAACTCTATGTGTATATTACCTTTTGCATTGTTGAAAAAGATATTTGCAATGAACAAGTCCTTAGTCTTGCAAAATTCTATCGGGTCATCTCCAGTTTTGTTTCTATCCTCAAACCCATACTTTCCAACCACTGTTCCTTCCTTTTTCTTTTCAGCATTTGGATTCCAAGTTCCAATAATTGTCATGCTTGATCAATTTCTGATTCAAGCCGTTGGTAGAATTTTTCAATTTCTTCATCACTACTTTTGGTTATGGTGCATAAATCTGAATAATAATTGTATGAGTTGGTGCCACAACTTGGTAAAAATTTATTATGAATCACCTAACCTATATAATTTCTTAACTTGTTTATACACACATCTATATTCCTAATGAAACACATATATCTATCCTTAAAATGTGTAAGAATATCTATACAGATATAGATAATGCTTAACATAAAATATGTGTATTTTATACAAACTGTTGTCATGGAATTTATTCTAATTCACAGTGATTTCACATGTTTTATAGTAGAATTGTGCACCATAATATTTTCTATATGAATTTTTGGAAATACATCTTCAGATTTTTCTTCTAAGGCACCAATGAGTATACTTAAACTTGTCAATCTTAATTGCAATCTATCAGCTATTTTCATCACCCAGGATATCCATGGTTTATAAAGATACTACTGCAAAATACTAAGTATATATATTTAACTATTGCTACATGAAAACCAAAATATTTCCTTAAAAACAATATATAAATTGTTCTATATTACAAGTCAACTATATCATGAATTTATTAAGTATGGTTGCTGAGCCTAAAGTTACATTGATACATTGTGTCTCCAGTATTTTAACACTAAACTGTATTCTACTTCCACTTATTGGATTCATTTAGACTTGTAGTGTGTATTTTAATCAACTCTGCCAAATTTTTATCCCATGTTTATAGCCATAATTAATTCCCTGGAGCCTGTATATTTTTTCATAACATTAAGCAACAAGTAAGCTTGTTTGTCGGTATATTACACAAAACAAGAAAAACAAAAGGGATTCCAAAGGTACATTGTCAATAATTAAAGAAAAAGCTACAATCATATTCCCAAATGCATGTGTTTTTAACTGCATAGAACAAACCAAACTAAATAACTATAAGCAGACGCAAACTTCCTTAGTTTTCTATTTTGTCCACCTTTTTTTCTGTTACTTTGCCAGAATAGGAGAGGAAGTCCCTTTTCAGAATGACATTTTATTTTTGCTTTCAGATATTAAAGGTTTCATTAAATTAATGATGTAATAATTCAAGAGTTTGTTGTAAAGTCAAATTTAAAATTTTGTTGCCCACATCTTGTTTCTACCAAATTTCAGAAATAATTACGTAAGAAATAGCTTATTTGTAAACAAGCACATATAATACATAGTATTTTAAGATACAGATATAAACATTTAAGAAATATTAATTAGTTTAATTATCAAACACTTTTGTTACATAAATAGTACAGTTATCTCATTGTAAAGATGAGGTAAAAGGTTTGGAGTGGTATATAACTTGTCCATTATCTCAAAGACAGTAAATTCCAAAGGCAGAAATCAAGCTTAGAGTCAATATTATTAACTATCATACATGAGGCTATAAGAATAAAATAAATATAATAAATGTTATAAGCTTTTTCAGTCAACCCTCTCTTTCCTTTTTAAGATGATGAATGATACCTTTCATTTTCCAGTGAAACCATGGAAATTACTCTATGAACTGCTCCCACTAAATGTTAACTTTCTGTTTCTAAAGTTTATTTTTTGTATACATTGATAAATGCAAAGTAAATATAAGACTAAAAAAATAACGAGCACATCTTTCTATTTTAGAATATAAATTAAAAGCACATCATGAAAAAAAGTTTAAACCGTGTAGGTTATATTTTATTATTATATACAAAAACACCAAAAAACTCAGGGTAAAAAGGTTCAATACATTTTAAAAATAATACCATCCTACTTTAGAGGATGAAACTTGCACAATTCCATGATATAGTCTCTATGTTAATGAAAAAGTTTTGTGTAAGGAATCCACTTTTTTTTAATGTTTACACATTAGAGTTCCAATTTTCCTAAACTAGTGCAATCTTACAATAGTCCAATCCTTTGGTTAAACACATCAAATTCTGAGAAAAAATGTTTTTTTAAAGTTACCTAAAAATCTGAAGAGTGAAGAAAAGCAGGCAAATTTTACAGGTAAATCAGCATGTGGAGAAGCAAAGCAAGATGTGGATATATTTCCTGTGAGGATTATTTTTCCTATTAGAGGTTTTGTTGTGAGAGCGGAACACAGTATCTGAGCTATACAATGTTATGGTGCCCAACACTTAGATAAAAATTCCTTTTTTCTGAAGAAAATAACCAGAAAAAAATATTAAGCATACAGGTCAGCAAATGTAAAGTTTATTCTGGAGGATTGAAAAAGAGGACTTTCTGATGTTCTTTATGAACCAAATAAATCCCAGACTATTCAAGAAGTCATCTTTTGTAGCAAACCCAAAGCAACACACAAAATGCTTAAAGACTTGAATTGAGTTTAGTAATTCACAAACAATTCTCAGAATACCTCCCAAACTTTGTCTTTGTTGACCAGAGCAAAGCAAGCAGACATATGCTTTAAAAACGGAATTGAAATATGAACCACAGCCTACAGAAGGCAAGGCAGAACATATGGTCTAACCCACCTTGGCTGAATGCCTGCCTAAATGAAAATATCAATATTTTCCAAGACTAAAGAAAAAATTCTAAACAAAATAGTATTCAGAAACCCAGGTGGTCCCTTAGTATCCATGTTTCCAGCACATCTATGGATATACCAAAATCCATAGGTACTTAAGTTCCATAAATAAAATGAGATATTTCCATATAGCCTAAACCTAACCTAGTAGACTTGAAATTATCTCCAGATTGCTTAATTTACCATGTATTCTATTTACTTTGAGGGAATGATTTGATGACTTAAATGCTATTTTTTTCCTTTAAAATATTTGATATGCAGTTAGCTGAATCAGGGATATAGTATTTGCAGGTACAAAGGATAGACTATAATTAAAACCACTGAACTGAGAAAGCTCCAAGAAAATATGACTAAATCTCAAGTTAAAATAAACAGATGTGAAAATCTTGACAATCCAGACACTGAAATGTTCAGATGCTTTTGAAAAGTTAATATAAGTATACTCTACAAAATAATAAAACATACTTTTGAAAGGAGTAAAAGATAGAAATACAAATTGGTAAAATAAAAACTTCTTTAAAAAAAGAAAAATCTAGAATTGGAAACAGTAATACTTAAATAATTCACACCACAGAAACTAAAAAAAGAAGTGGGGGGTGGGGGCAGGACAGAAGACTCAGTGGACTTCAAGCTAAATCAACAGAAAATATTCAAATCTAAACATACACAGAAAAGGACATCTGAGAAAAAGCCAAAGTGGATGGCATTTTTGTAACTGGAGATTCAGAAGGATATAAGAAAGAACAAAGTGGAAAGGTATTTGGAGAAATAAACCTTAAAGCATCCATCCTTTTCTGGAAAACATTTATTTCGAGATCTACTAGGTTCCAAGAAATCCAAAATAGAATAAATCCAAATAAACACATGTCTGGGTGCCTCATAATAAACCTGTTTTTAAAAGTACTGATGAAATAGAAAATATTAATAGCAGCTAAATAAAGATG
>NW_022104341.1:13847372-13852086 GCF_000313985.2 Echinops telfairi | reverse complement strand
TATATGACATTATGCTACATGATATTAGTCAATTACAATAGACAAATGTTGCATAATATTGCTAGTTTCAACAATTATGAAAAGTTGAAAAGTTTTCAAACTAAAATAAGCATTCTGAATGTTTACCAGGGGTGGGGGTACAGGGGCAGTGAAATATTTAATGTTTCTCTTTAGTCCAAGTCTCTGTAACTCCCACCAAATAACCTTTCCTGCATGGGTCTGGGTAATAAGATGCTGAAAGTTAGAGGATCCATCTGCCTGTTAACAGGTTGATTCGATTGCCATTCTGCTAAGAAGGGGGATCAGATTTCACTACCCACAACATCCAGGAGTAGAGTGTGTCCTCTGGACCCCCAATTCCTTGTCGAGTGTACTTCCTGGATCCACAAGACAGCTGTGATAGCAGAGGGGCGGCAGCAGAACTAGGAGCCAGAACATAAAACAGAGTGCTTGTTTTCCCAGACCACAGTGCTCTGGGGCAGGAGGCTGGCTTGTGTGATGGGGCATTCAATTGAGGGGGCTGGGCTTGCTGACTCAAGAAGGTAGAATTGAGTGCCTTCAAGCTGTAGCTTACTGAATGGGGTGCTTCTGGCCTCTTCATTAGGAGAGATGCATGCGCTGACCCACAGAACTTGAGCTGAACGCCTTTGGGTTGCAGCATACAGTAGAGTGGCATGCCCTTGGGCATTTATTAGCAGTTCTCAAAAAAACTTTGCACCATGTTCTGACTGAACAACTATATCTTGAGCACTTCTCACTTGCATTGTAATATGTTAACTTCCTTAATAAACTCCTTAATAATGAATAATGTTTGTGAGTACTGTATGATCATTGCAATGAATTATAGAATCTAGATGACAAAGTAGAGACTATTGTATGTGAGATAATACAAAGACGGAAAGATTAGAAAATAACTGGATAGAGAGTAGACACATGTTCACCTGGATGAAGGGAAACGCAAAACAATCCTACCAAGGTTCAAAAAGTGAAGGCGACAAGGGTCACTGGGAAGAGTGCAAGAGTTAAAGGCAATGGGAGTGAATACTGTTACATACACAACCTTGCAATAATGGTGATCTGCAAGTGGATTCACAGACCGACACATGGGCTGGATGAGTATTGGAGGGATAGTGGGAGTATAAATATGAATATATACAGGTTTCGCAAAAGATATTTGTACATGGGCATTTGCTTTTGCTGCAACTATGTCCATGAATAGTGGTAGAACATATTAATCTCATTCCCATGAAGTCGATTCTGATTCATGGCGACCCTACAGGACAGGGTAGTCCTGCTCCTATGGGTTTCTGAGACTGTAACTCTTTCCGGGAGTTAAAAGCCTCATCTCTCTCTCCCACGGAGTGGCTATGGGTGTAGAACTGCTGACCTTATGGATCAGAGTCCAAGGTGTAGCCACTACCCCACCACAACTCCTGGTAGAGCAAATGGGGAAATTTTACCCCAAAAATGTTTTAGATATATTCTAAGCCCTTGAGAGATTGATTTGGTGGGCCTAAAGACTAAGGACCATAGTTTCAAAGAACTCCTAGGTCAATTTAAATAACAGTCCACAGAGATCATGTTTTACAAGCTACTTCACTGAGTAGCAACTGGGATTTTAAAAGCTGATGAGCAGATAACTATGTTGCAACTATTGGCTTCTTCCTGTCCAGAGGAAAGGGTGAAGGCAATCAAAGATGTATGGAAATAATTAGCCTAGTGGACTAATGGACAAGATGAACATTCGTTTCCACATGCTTGAAAACAGAATTTGATGTCCCACTACTACTGACAACTGTTCTACACAGGATCATAATGGAAGGTCCTGGATAGAGTGAGAGAAAAACGTGGAACAAAAGTCAAAATCATAAAACAGACCAGGCTGACTGGTTCTGTAAAGAGTGGTGTAACCCATGAAAATATGAGCCTTCATTCACATTTAAGTCTGGAAAAATACTTATACCCATGCCTCAATTTTCAGCCTTAGAAAACCAAAGGGGACACTTCTACTCTGTCTGATCAGGTTGCTATAATCTGAAATTGACTTTTTGGCATAGACAATGATATAGAAGTGTATTATCTGAACCCCAGTCTGTAAATTAGTGTTGTATAATATACCAACATATATATATATTATTACATATTAGTGGAGAAAATCAGAAAAAAATAGGATAGATGCCACTCTGAATTTATTTTGTTCTTTATATGAAAATAAGAAGCCCAGATAGCACTGTGGATTAAACATTAAGCTGCTATCTGCAAGGTCAGAGGTTCACTTCCACTCTGGAGACAGTGATGAAGCTGTCTACTCCCATATTTACAATCTCAGAAATTCTACATAGAATTGCTAGGAGTTAGAATTGACTTAATGACAAGGTGTTTGGTTTGGCTCTCTCTCTCTCTCTCTCTCTCTCTCTCTCTCCACACACACATACACGTGTGCGCACACGCAAGCTTCAAAAAGTTAATGGAATATGAATTGAAAGTTGAATTGAAGGATAATTTCACATAGGCCTGTGCATGTATTTGCTGCCTGAGATAGATAGATGATAGATAGATAGATAGATAGATAGATAGATAGATAGATAGATAGATAGATAGATAGATAGATAGATAGATATAGATATCGATGATATAGATATAGAGATAGAGATAAAGATATAGATATATATACTGTGTGTGTGTGCATACCATTGTGCTTAGGTGCTGTGGAATCCATTGAGACTCAAAGGAACCCAGTCTCAAACAGAATGAAACACTGCCAAATAAAGTATCATGGTTGATCTCATTGTTTCAGGCCACAATGTCAATCCAGCTACTTGAAGGTCTTCCTCTATTTACCTGAATCTGCTCTTTACAACATTTGATGGCCTTTTCTAGAGACTTTCCCCTCCTGAAACCATGTTCAAAGTATGAGAGACAGTCTTGTCATTCTAGTTTCCAAAGAGTGACCTAAGTTTGCTCCTCCATAAATGTACTTGTTCATTCTTTTGGTAGTCCCTGGTGCAGTCAACACTCTATGCCCACACCATCATTCAAAAGCAACAATTCCTCTCTGGTATTCCTTAATCATGGTCCAATTGTTCAAAGGATGTGGGGTGATAGAAAATATACTGGCTTGGATCAAGGACACCATAGTCTTATGTTCTTTAACACTTTACAGAGGTCTTCTTGTCTATCTTAGTCTGTATGCCATGCTGACACCCACCCACCCTGAGTGGCACTACTGTTATTTAAAATGCCAGTGGGCTACCTTCAACATCATATCCATATGCATGCCACCATGGTATGATATATTGATACAGGATTAGTGGCATAGACAAACATGCTTATGTGAGTAGATAGTCACAAATCAACAAAACACAGCAACCATCCTATGTGAAACAGGGTTATTAACCTATAATATATTGTGCCTTGAAAAATAAATTACTCAGAACATGTATGACTATGGTAACATCACTATGGTAACAATTAAGGTGTCCAGCATGCATCCCTAGGGTCAAAACTCAGATCTGTTTGCTCTATTAATAATTAAGTGAAAATTAAAGCATGAATAACCAGGTTGAATTATTATTCTAAGTATGAAAAGAAAGAATTTGATTATTATAATTAATAAAATATAATTGAAAAGTAGCTTTTACACTAGTGAATAGAGCTTTAACATTCGTGAAAAGAAAAATATAGAATTTTAACTTTAGTGAAAAGAAACAAAATGATTTAAAAAACAAATTTCATCTTCTGCAATAGTATCTCAGCTTTACCTTGGAAACATTGACAGTGAGCAGACAAATGAAGAATATATGACTTTTACATTTCTCTAAGTTAATATCCCAGGGATGGAAGTGAAGAAAATGTTATTTTCTCCAAAGAAAATAATACAAAGTACTTAGAGTAAAGCCATTTATTTGTGCTTCCCAGGAGAACAGCACTGCAGTATGCAAAGCGACCAGTCTCACTCAATGTTGCTCGGGTAGTACAGTTACTTTGTCTAGTCATTCTTGTCCTGAACAATGGTAAACATCAACACTGCACTCACAGAAGAAGAAAGCAGGCCACCCTTATACATTTTCAACTTTACAACCCACATTGACTGTCACTGGTAGTGATCATTTAGTAACACTGGCCCATCGGATTTAATGACATGCAGCTTAAAGTTGGGTTTATTTTTAAAGTTTTTACCTCAAACACTTCTTCATCCAGGATCCTTGTTCCAAAAACAGTGATTCCATTGGTATCCACAATTGCTCTCTCACTTCTATCAAGCGGTTTTGTAGTTTTCTTTTTACAATCAACAATCATTGTAACTGTTTTCTTCTCCACGCTGATGGCTACCCGATGCCACCTAAGAAAGCCAAGGAGATTTCCTGTGAGCTCCAAAGAGATAGGCTGCCGAGTCACCGTTCATATAGAAACAGTGGAGTATATTTTAACTTGTAAAGGTGAGCCAACATGGTATTAAAATGAAGGTTCATAAATTACTCAGTTAACAGGTTATCACATTGTGTTTACCTTTCACAGTGCTAGGCTTGCAAAAGAACACAATCAGTATAAAATGCACGGAAGGATGTTGATAAGAATTCTTTGCTTTGCTTTTTAAGGTTGCAACAAAGGCTGAATCTCACCGTGTCCTGATGAGGGTATTTGATAGAGATTAGAGAAGGATATGAAGTAAGTAATAGTTTCCATGTACGTAAATGCTTTCATCCAAAGTGGA
>NW_022104341.1:13844952-13846798 GCF_000313985.2 Echinops telfairi | reverse complement strand
AAAAACATTTTATTGAGGGCTCTTACAGCTATGCAAGACACTTAAACCTTTACAGGAACAGAGAACCTCATTGTTTTCCCATGGAAAGAAGGATGGGTTTCAACCACCAGTTAGTTAGCAATTCAATGTATAGACCATTATGCCATTAGGACTTGCTATACACACATATATATATTTAAATACATATTTCTCCAAACGCAAAATGTTAAATTAATATTCCAGAAGTGCCTAGAGCTAGATAGATCCATAAAAGAGCCAAAATGTTGCAGTAATCTCGTTCAAATATCTGTTTCATGTGTCTTGGCATGACTACTGATGAGGACCAAGTATTTTTCCATATATGCTTAATTTCAGATCTTTTTCCCTAGCACACAAATTGCTCAGGCATCTGTTTGGTTTAAAATGAGCAAGATATACACAAATCACCATCTAATATAGCAAGAACAAAATTTACACATATTTCTGCTACAGAGTGCACTGCAAACCAACCCCAATATTTTAGTTACGTGTTTTTCTTAAAATTTTTTTTGATAATTTAAAATATCAAAAACTGATTAGTACTATAAACTCTATTTTTGTTGAACTAATTTACATTTGGGTATTTATAATAATGTGTAATAATTATGATGTAATATGCCTAATTCTTATTAATATGCTAAATAAACATTTACTTCACTGTCATTTCTATTCTCTTTTTCACAGAACACACATTCAGATGATCAGAAAATCCCACCAGCTCTTATGCTCAAAGTATGTACAGACTTCAATGCCTCTCAACTTAATCCAAGTCTCCATTCCGCTCATCGGGAGGTCCAGCTAGTCTGTCTATTTTGCTTCAGTACTCTTATAACCTACAAATCTGTTCTGCGAGCACCACAGAGACCATTTAAAAATATATTAGACCGTCCAATATTCACCCTGTATGTCAACATCCTTAAACTGCCTCCTCGGACTTCCCCTGGCCTCTCTCTGACCTCCTGCCAATTTTTCTCTCTTTTTGTTGCCCTGTATACCAGCCACACATATTCTTTGTTGTTCTTTGCACATTATTCTTCCCTCTGCCAAGAGTGTTCTTGATACAGTGTGAACAGAACTTATTCCCTCACTTTTTGAGGGTCTTTAGTCAATTTGAAACAGTAGTCAGCACTTCTAAGTGATCAGCTGCTAACCCAAAGTTTGGCAAATCCACTGTGGGAGAAAGACTCCACTAAAGATTATATCCCAGGAAACTCTGGGAGAGTTATATTCTGTCACATGGAGTCACTATGCATTGAATTCAACAGAAGGGTACCTAACATCCTCATATATAATTTTTTATCCTGCTTTGTTTTCATTCATAGAACTACCAGCATTTGGTACTAAATATTTACATGTTTGTCCATTGTCTGTCACTTCTCCTAGAGCTTAAGTTCCAGGAGTATATCAGCTTCTTCAGGGTCCTGAAGACTAACACTGCACATCTTATGTTTAGTAGGTAGTAAGTACTGATGGTATGAATGAACTGATGATTGTCCTTAGAAACAGAGAATCTGCTTCAGTAACAATATATTTTTCATTTCAAATGTTATGCCAGTTGATTTCTGGAAATATCATGCTTTAACAGTACATAATATACTGCCTGACACACAGTAGGATTTAATAAGTTGTTGTTGAAATAATGCATAAATCACTATTATTATTTATTCATTTTATTCAGAGTATTGTTAAGGTAATACTTTACAATGATGACTTATATATACGTTTGGTACAGCCCCTTATTCTGTTTGACAGTAAATAAAAAATCTTTATTGACCATTCCCTGGCCTAAAAATTTAGATTGGTGTTTAGTAATGATCACAGAGTGATA
>NW_022104341.1:13840668-13844355 GCF_000313985.2 Echinops telfairi | reverse complement strand
CCATCACTAACAGTCCTCATCAAAATGATTGCAGGAAGTTCCTAAGTCTTCCCTTTTTTGACTCTCGCCTTCCAATGCTCCATTCGCAGCTCAATGTTTTATATTATTTTTCCTAAGTAGGTAGTGGTTATTGGAGAGTCAGCCCAAATCCTGTCTCTGTTATGTTTCAAATACACGACCTTAGGCAAGTTACTTACATTCCCAGGGAGCTCAGTTCCCTTGAAATGTGTTTATTAGCATTACTTTCCTATGAGTTGGAAAATTTATCTGACTTAAATATGTATAAAGTGCTAAGAGAAATACATTGCACACACCAATTATTGTATAAGGTTCTTTAGCTCATTGATAGTATTAGTAAAATATAAGTAGGATCTGATCACTCTTCTATTCATATGCCCTATACACACACACATAAACACACACACGTAAGAGTGGCTTTGAGACAATTATGGCTCATATGGACTCTATATTTGAGAGTAGAACTGTCCTATAGGATTTGTTTCTTTTTTCCCTATATTGATTTTTTAGGCTGTTTTACAAGAGTAAGTTGCCACACCTTTACCCTGTGGAGTGCCTCCAAACTAAACTCACTGCATCCAGTTGATGCTGACTCATAGCAACCCAAAAGGACAAGGCAGAATGCCCCCGTGGGCTTCAGAGCCTGGCATGCTAAGGGAGGAAAAAGTCCTGACATTCTCCATTGGAGCAGCTGGTGGTGGTTTCTAACTGCTGACCTTGCAGGTAGCCACCCAACACATCACCACTGTATCACCTGGGCTCCTTCCTAGTGGGTTCCAATACTGACCTTTTGTTTGGCACACATGCTCATAACTACTGTGCTGCCATTGATTCAAGTTTAGAAACTCTATAATGACATCCCAATCCAATCAGTGTTTACAAACACCTGATGTGTTTATAAACACAGTGAGTTGCACCATCTCACCTCCCACTGCTTCTGGATCTTCTTGGCCTATTTATGTTCTGTCAGGATGACTTCCTTGATGTTGTTTTACAAAATCAGCCGCACCCAAGCCTCAGGGGCTTTGTATTTCCTTCCCAACTGTCCTGGATGTTTTCCCTCAAAGATCTATGGAGGGGGGCTCCCACCACCTGTAGATCTTTCTCACAGACTACCTGCTTAGTGAAATCTTCACTACTTAACATCACCTCCCTCCCCAACCTTGTGCCATTGTCTCTTCTCTTCAGCATTCTTTTTCATTCTTGGGTCACTTACTTCCCATCTGCGATATTAACAGTCCTGAAGAGAGGATAGTCCTCTGGGGCAGGTTTTCCAGTGTGGTCTTCAAACAGGAAAACAGGTGATCTCCCAACCTCAACGCCAATTTGCTGAATACCGTGCTCATTGTAGATAGACAAAAGGAAAGACTGAATCCCCTTTTTGGGTTTTACTGTAAATAATATTGAAAAATCTTCTGGGAAAGGTCCACCTGAGAAAAGAAGGCAAAGAGACATAAATTAAGAAGTTTCCCATAATTTCTGGATCACGTTATCATCCTTTGATTTTTTTCTCTGCACCTTTATTAAGCCATCTAAGCTCAAATAGTAATAACAGTGTAGATTAAAGAACACAGGGTGGGGAAGGGTTATTAAGCTATATCTGCAATATTGATTGACACTATATCCAAAGATTAAAGTCACTAATTCAAATCACACAATAAAGTGTAACTGAATTAAAACTTAGGACACAAAATCATGGCACCAGTAAAATATCAAAGAGTATAGTAAGCACCCTCAAAAGAGTTGTTCAAGTACCATTGTTAGTGTACAGTTTTTATTGCCACCTTTATCTCATTTTGACCATGCACCCTTGTCCATATGACTTTAAGAGACCGTGCGTGAAGTCACTCGTTCAGGCATGCCGTAGAAACCTAGCATTCTTTAGCAGTCTTTCTTATCGTGAAATGCAAGTTCAGCAAGAGGAAGCATCAACTTAAAAGAAAAGTCACTGCCATTGAGTCTCATTTATATCGACCCGATAGGATAGAAGAAAACAACCCTTTTGGGTTTTCAGGGCTACAAATCCTTAAGGAGTAGAAATCAATCAGAACTACGAGGTATTTGACTATGTAGTTCAAGAAAGCAAACTTTGTTCTCTCTTCCTTGTCACCGTGACATCCAAAATATCCAGCCTGTCCATAACATAGTGCCTGATCTACATAGACACTACATTAGTACTTATGAGGTA
Organism: Echinops telfairi; assembly: GCF_000313985.2. NCBI lineage: Eukaryota > Metazoa > Chordata > Mammalia > Afrosoricida > Tenrecidae > Echinops > Echinops telfairi. Next base: position 13,842,149 of record NW_022104341.1, on the reverse strand, counting down.
AATAAATCAATTAAACTATTACTATACTTACAGTCAGATAACAAAATAATGACTACTTAGAAAACATTAATTAAAACACTGTATATTAAATCACAGGCTTTATACAAGTGGCTTCAAAAAGTTCATGGAAAAACCCATGTTTTCTTAATTCCATATTTCTACAAAATTTTTGAAGGTGTGTGTGTGTGTGTGTGTGTGTGTGTGTGAATTGAGGCTTTATCTACTCTGGCATGAGTTAAGGAGGTACTTTTTAAGGTATAAGTTTATTAAATTAAAATTTCATTCTGCAAAAATTCTGAAATACATGTGCTTATATAATCAACAATATATAGACCAACATCAAAAAAAATTTATTTGATCTAGTTATTCCAAATTCAATTACAAAACCCCAAATCCCACTGCATTGAGTTGATTCTATCTAATAGATAACCCTCTATACTATATACAGCGGTTCTCAACCTGTGGGTCACGACCCCTTTGGGGGTCAAATGACCCTTTCACAGGGGTCGCCTAAGACCATCAGAAAACACATGTTTCTGATCATCTTAGGAACCGAGACACGGCTCCTCTATCCATCTCCAGACGGGTCCGCCCACATGCTGATATACCCACGTACCAGTACCTGGCATGAAGAGTGTTACCCATGTTACACCATGCTTCAAGACAAAATTTCATTTATTTGTAATTAGAAATAAATACTTCACAATATAGAATTGCATATTGTTTTTGTGATTCATCACTGTGCTTTAATTATGTTCAATTTGTAACAATGAAAATACATCCTGTATATCAGATATTTATATTATGATTCATAACAGTAGCAAAATTACAGTTATGAAGTAGCAGCGAAAATAATGTGATGGTTGGGGGTCACACAAGCTGAGGAACCGTGAGGAAGGTTGAGCACCACTGCTCTCGCGGGTTTCCGAGGCTGCATGTCTTCACAGAGTAGTCAGCCTCAGCTTTTTCCTGCAGAGTAGCTGGTAGGTTTGAACTGTTTACTTGTGGAAACAATGCAATGCTTCCCACCAGCACCACTAAGGAATCTTGAGTTCAGTTATAGACAAAAGTATAAAATTATAAGCAAATAATTCACAAATCATACAATTCAATAATTCAAGCACATCAAGAAGAGTTGTTCAATCATCACCACAATCAGTTTTAGAACATTTTCTTCATTGTTGTACTCATCGTTAATAGCTCCCCATTTTCCCCTAACTTCACCTGCCATACCCTCAAGGGGACATTAACCCAATTACAGTCTTTATCGATTTACCTATCCTGAATTTCATATACAGAAAATAATTTTTAAAACAAACAAATCAATAAAAAAAAACACATAAAGCTGTTGAAAAAACTTGGGGGGTGTGGGGTAGTGGGGGAAAACTATATCTGGACAAAATTTTGCCTATTATTACTGACACAATTTTAAACTTGATAATTCTATATACTTAAAAATATACAAAATTATAATAATATGG
>NW_022104341.1:13838391-13839790 GCF_000313985.2 Echinops telfairi | reverse complement strand
GATGACAAAAAATAATAATAATATTAATTTGTCCCTAATTGCTTAAATAAAGGTTTCAAATATGTATATATCTCAAAACTAAAAGATAATTATATTCTAATCTCAATTTATATTAAAATATTATTTTTATTTTTAAATAACTTACAAATACAACATTGCTACATCACAAATAGGATGGATCAATTTTGATACTGCAGTGAGAAAATTGGTCTTTTGCTACTTGATCTGAGTGTCCCAGAAACGTTCCATTTTATATCTAGAAAATGATGATCATCAAAATAAAACAAAAAAATATGCAAAAAAATCTTTAACATGCTGAATCTTTAATTATATATACAACTAAGGATTTCTGCCTATTACTGAGAAAGTACTAGAGAATGTTTTTTAAGAAGCAAGTAGGGATGTTGAGAATCACAAAAGTTTTGCATCTCAAATATACCTGCAATTTTCAAAAGTTAATGTAATGCAAGAGATGACACTGAGATAGTATATAGATTGGTAAATATATTTTATCATATTTTTCAAAAACTTAAAAATGTCTACATCGAGATGTTTCGGAGAGAATTTTAGGAACTAATTTATTCATATGAGTAAATAGAGTATCAAACTAATCATCCTAATTGTGTTCATTAGAAATATAAATATGACAACTTTATAAAGTGTTCAATATCCTATATGTACTAATGAGTAAAATAGTAAATGATGGAAGTATTATTAAATTTAAACTTAAGCAATAAACTTTTAATTATAACCTTTTAGCTATAACTTTAAGATTAAAAAAAATGGCTGTCCTAAAATATATGACATGACACTGACACTGTTAGTCTAACCTAGGTCCAAAGGAAACAAACAAAAAGGTTTGCCCTGAGTAGATTTGGACTGATAGCATCCTTCAAGGTGGTGCATTGGTATGTGCTGGCATGCTAACTGCAAGGCCAGCTGTTTGAAACCACTAACCACTGTCTACGCCAGTGAAGAGAGATTATTTTGAAAACTCACAGGGCAGTTCTATAAGGTTTCCATGAGTCGTGCCTGACTTGATGGCAAGGAGGTGGTTTCTTATCTTTACAGAAACTGACTGTCACATCTTTGTGCTGGAGCTGATGGGTCTGAACCATTAACCTCGTAGTAAGTAGCCAAGTAATAAGCCAACAGGACTGCTTTGAGCTATCTCAAACTTCATTCCTCCTAAAAGAAGCTAATGGAAATTTGCCTATAACTCATTAAACTGATCACAAATAATTCAGAAATGTGACCACTTAATTTCAAAGCTTTATCTCATAATGCACTATATGCAATGCAGATGAAATATGAGCTTTGAAGTTCAAAATGTCATGTGCTGAAATATATAAATGCCCCAACAGGCTAGACTGGAAAACACAAGTTTTTCTTGCTTGGT
>NW_022104341.1:13830984-13836792 GCF_000313985.2 Echinops telfairi | reverse complement strand
AAAAAAAATGCTTCTAAAGGATAAAACATTTTGTCTCAAATCATGATACTAATGAAGACACTGCTGTTACTAAATCATAATTTGTCACTGACACCTGTGTGCATAAAATTGTGTTTGTGTGTGTATGTGTGCTCACCATGATTCATTCTGATCATTTTAAACTCAATTGGTGTTCTTCAGTGTCACTGAGTCAGTGCAGCTCATAGCAACCCTTATTCATCCTGAATCATCCTCACAAATGCTGCTCCTGTGTCCTACCTTGTCCAGGATCTTTCTCTGTTTTTTCACCAGGACTGATACGCTTTTCCAGGGACTGGTCTCTCCTGATAATATTTCCAAACACACGAGGCAAAGTCTTGCCACCCTTGCTTCGAAAGAGGATTCTGACTTTACTTCTTCCAAAAGCACAGTTTGTTTTTGCAGTCGTGTAGACAGGGTCACTTTAAGTCAGAACCAAGTTGGTGGCATCTCCTGGCATTCCATGGCACTTTGAATATTCTTTGCCAGTACATAATTGAAATGCATTGGTTCTTCTTTGAGCTTTCTTATAGAATGCCCATTTTCACACACATATGAGGCCATTGAACATGCCATGGCCTGAGTCAGGTGCCCTTCGTCCTCAAAGTGATGTATCTTTATTGTCAACAATTTAAAGAAGACTTATGAAGCCGATTTACCTAATAGCTATGTGTCAGTTGATCAGCTCAATAGTAATTCTTAAATTTGGAGCTTTTAAGATGAATACATACTGTACACCTGAACAAATGTGATATAAAATGACACAATAATGTTATTTCATTTTATTTAAGTGGTGCTCATGTCTTCCCATACAGAATAAGTTTCTCTAGATAAAATAGGTTTCTGAAACAGCTTCGTAGTGAATAGGATGTTTTAACCAAGAGAAGGAACACCATTTGCATGGTGGAGAGAATATTGCCTTTGCCAAACAGAAGAGCCAGCATGGGCCCCCTGCTTCACAGGTATGTACTGGCTGTGTGGCTATGTTGAAGCATTTCAACTTTCTTGCTCCCAATCCATAAATTGGACCTAACCATCACCCTTCCTTGATGGATATGAAGATAATGATGAGTGTGCATGTGTGTGTGTGTATGTTAAATCCTGTGTGTAGTGTCAGTGTCATGGAATAGGACTCTAAAGAGAGCAACTGCTATTCAGATAAATTTGTAAATTACAGCTTCTATTCTGCTCGCAAACACAAAGTTTTCAGACATTTAAATTAAAGGTCTCAAATGAGGACTTTGGAGGATACACAAGTGAAATTCTACCAGAACATTACAATGACTGTATTTAACAAATGCCCACCACACCCTAGTGTTGCCTGCTGAAGCTCCCAATGCTACTGCTTTCTTCAACAGAGGAGGTTCCTTTTTAGTTCTTTGCATAATGGAAGAAGGAATTCCCTAAATATATTTTAAAGGCTTATTTTCATTAACATAAAAATTTTTGGTTTTTTAAAGATTTATTTCAGTGATTTGTATTAACTGACATTTTGCACTATTGGATAGGAAGCTCTACCTTCTAAGTATAATAATTTGCATGGGGAAATGCAATATCAATTATAAATTTCTCTTCCTATAAGAAATAAAACATTGATTAACAGAATCACATGCCTTGGACACAATATTGTGAGGAAAAAAACAAACAAGCTAACAAATATAAATGAGCTGTAGTAATTTTGAGGACAAAGTTGTAACTTTGAAAATTAAGATGTGCCTGACCCGAAGTATGGCATTTCCTTTTGCATGTGAAAGCTGGACCTATACATAAGGAGGACCGAAGGAGAACAGATTTCTTTGAACTCGGTCAAACACACGATATCCTGCAGGGAGAACGAACAAATCTGTCTTAGAAGTGTCAGTAGCATGCTCCTTAGAAGTATGGATGGTGAGAGTTCTTGGGGACCAATCAGGAGGGAGGGACCAATCTCTGGGGAAAGGGATGCATTTTGAAAAAGAGAGGGTCATTCGGGGTCATAGACAGCAGTGATAGTGAGGATGTTGCAGGACTTGACAGTGCCTCTTAGCTGTGCAGACAGGATCACTGAAAGTCAGAGCCAACACAATGGAATCTACCAACAGCATCAACGAACTGCAGCAAGGAGAATTAACAAGTCTACGTTGTTTTCTTCAAGAAAAACAAAGCAGAAAAGTTCATATAATGAACATAGTAAAAGGTATAATGTCTTATGAATTGACATCTCAAACTATAAGATATGATTTCTTAAAAGTTTAAAATTAATTGTAATGTCTTGCATATTTCTAAAACAATTCCAATAACAAATTTTGCTCATTTTCTCTCTAAATCATCCTATCCCTATTTTTTATTTCTGCATTAAAGCACAGCAATTACAAAACCAATTTAGCTGTTTATTATTTAAAATACAGTACTATTTTGTTTCACTAGCACTTAAAAAAATTTTTTTTTCAAAATCATAGAAGTTCTGCATTGATATCTTTAAAGCTTCTTCTAAGAGAAAAAACACACTTTCCTGTTCTGCAATATTTAATTCCTTGTTTTAAAATATTGCTTTTATTTGTAAAATAGCCTTATGTGAAAACATGGAATTTATCTACAGAGAGGAGATAAAAAATATTAAATATTTAAATAATAAGTTGCTTTTGTAAATATCCCAAAGTAACACAAAAGGAAAATAATAAACATAGAGAAAATATTAGCAGTCCAAATTAGGTTTAAGTAATAACCCAAAATAACATGGACAAGTCAGAGAATTACACTGAATTCAATTTCCTTTCCATAATATAATGAGATGTCCAGTTAAAAGGAAGTTATAGGGATAAAAATCAACAGGTATTTTAAAACATTCAGACCACTGAGTTGTATGGTGCATTAATTGTAGGTCTATAAAACTATTTTAAAAGATCAACAGGCATACCATGAAAAGCAAGAATATGGAATGAGTTAGGCATTCAAAAACATGGTACTCAGAAAATTTCAACTCTAGTTCCCTCTTTCCCACATCATCATATCTTATAGATAATTAAAAGTAGCAGGTCAATTAATATGGTAGGGACAAAAACATTCAACAAGTATTTTCAATAAAAATATCAAATCAGCCATATAAAGTCTTCTAAAATATCTAGCCATCAAGTTCCCAAGAACTGATATGTGGATCTTACTTAAATAGGACAAGAACGGCATCCAAACATAATGTAAAATAAAATATTCTAGAGTATGTACCAAAGAAGTAGGTCTTCCAACAGAATAGCTTTATATTCATTTTAGAAATATATTTCATATGTATTTCTAAATCTATATGGACATTCAATTGACCTCATAAAGTTGTCACGTTCCATTATGAATATATTCTACATGATCATATGCAAATGGTGCTAGAGATCATCTTTTTTCAAGACTTGCCATCTTGAAATAAAATAAAATTTTCAAAGAAGCATATATTCTGGAACTGTACAAAGTAAAATTGGTAGTTTTTGAATTATTAAATGTTTTGACCAGGTCATCTTAGTACTCCTGATTTACTTGATGCCATTACATTTCATCAATAACTATCCATTACACAACATTATAAAGAGAAACAACGACAATTCCCAAAGACGTATTCTAACAACAATAATAAAGAGATCATACCTGGAAACAGCTGCTTCGTTGGGGCACTGAGTTGTGCTTGCTTTGAGACTCTGTAAGCAGTATCTGAACCTTTTGCGTTCTTTCTGTTTGTGCAAAATCCCGTTGTTTTTGATATTCCCTCTGGAGAATTGTGAAAATCTAGTGCTTTTAGTACATCAATTGGAGTGGCTGAAAAATAAATTTGAAAAAAAAAATTAAGTAATAAATTATTATTTTTAACAGCAGAAATCGTTTGTCACTCCTCTCTTCTAATCTGTTTATCACCTGCCCACTTTGACTCAATTTCCTAACATTTGAGTAAGACGATTGAGGAAGGTGTGCTGGAGGTGGAGGGTGTTGATGTTGGATACAGTAAAGTCAACCTCACAGGTTTTCACGAGGTTTTTGCAGGCTGGAATTTTTTCAGCTTGGAAAACTGAAGACCTTCAACAAGACGGATTAACCCAGTGGCTGCGTCGATGGGTTCAAGTACAAGAACAATTCTGAAGATGACAGAGGACAGGAAGTGCTTCATTCTGTTGTTCACGGGATCTCTGTGAGTCAGAACTGCCTCGAAGGCATTTAACAACCATTGTCACAGAAGTAGACTGACAGGTATTTGTCCTGGACAGCCAGTAGAAGACTTTGAATATACCAATTTACTAATAATGTAATTCATCTCAAGTTTAATTGATGAAATGTTTAATCACTCCAAGCAATGATATTATTTTGAATTAAAGTTAATTCTAGCACCTTTACATTTTCCCTTTATTTCTAAACTAACTCAACTAGTTGAACTCAAGTTTTTCTATTTGGGTTTTACTCAATAATTCACAAGTCAATCATAGATGATTTTGAATTTTCAAATTTATAACTAATAGTTTAACATTTTAAAACTTAATTATTAAGCCATATCATAAATACAAAGAGACGTTGAAGCTTGTTTAAGGTGATATTCAACATAATATAATTTTATATGTTAGAGTGTCTAACATTAGACTTTATTTAGAGCTGAATCAAGCCCAAAGCACAGTTTTTCCAACTCCACTCTGTAACAGCTACCACAAGTTATAGTGACATGGCCAACATACAAAATCTTACACTTTCTGTTTTTGAACTGGACCTATTTGTATAAACTGGCTTTCATAGACACTCATGGCCCCTGGGCATCAAATACATATCAGATTAAACCAGTAAGCAAGTCAGAAAATGAATCATGTGGTATAAGCATAGTCATACACATTTTATAATCCTTGATACTCAAATTATTTATTTGCTACTGGATTTCTATTTTAAGGAGCACTGATGGTGGTGTGGGTAAAATATTGGGCTGTTAACCTCACAGTCAGCCATTCAAGCCCAACATCTGCTCACCCGTGGGAGAGAGATGAGGCTGTCTGCTCCCATAAAAATGCACAGTTCAGAAACCCAATTTAGTGTTAGTATGAGTCAAAATCAACAAATGGCAGTGTGTTTCTTTTTTGCTCTTGTTTTTTTCTTTTATGCTAACTGTATTCAAAAATAAACAAAATATAGAGAGAATGTTATGTTAAAGATCAGTTAGCATGTATGAGAACTTGACTTTAGCTCGTGTATTTGCAGTCCAATTGGGAGCCACTACCTACACCCTACAAGTATGGATGGGGCAGAATCTACTCAACAGATATGGAGAAGGCAGTATCTACAATTATATATATGTACACAGTCTGTATGGTAAAAAAGACCACGACTGCCTGAAAGTTACAGCTAACAGTACTAAATTGAAATTATTCAGTTAAAAATAATAATAGTACACAGTTTGTAAAACACAATAGATTTGCCATCATATTTAATAATACAAGATGTTTATGAATAAATTGATTCTGAGAGTGCTAAATAAGGATGAAAATAGGAGGCGTTGTAGAATGAAAAATGCCAACATTAGAGTTTATTTCACAAAGTATAAGGTAACCTACCAACAGTAGTGTTTTGTTCATTGAAAATTATCATTTCAACCAATTTTTGCTTATAAAAATTATCAATCTGTTTTATCATTTCATACAACTTTCCTCTAGTTCTTAAATGCTTCCTCCCCCACTATCATGATCCCAATTCTACATTACAAATATGGCTACACCGGAAGATGTACATTGGTACAGATAGGAACTGGAAACACAGGGAATCCAGGACAGATGATCCCTTCAGAACCAGTGGTGAAAGTGG
>NW_022104341.1:13821948-13829629 GCF_000313985.2 Echinops telfairi | reverse complement strand
CCTCCATCTCCACATTCAAAAGGGCCTACCACCTTCCCTTCACATAGGCAGCATGCACTTCTACAGATCCGGCACCATGTCCCTGCCACAGCAATGTCAGGTAGTTTGTGCTTACGCCAGTGCTGTGTCACTGTCTTTTTGCGTGTGTGTGTTTTCTTTGGGGGGGAGGGGCTTTCTTGCTTTCTCCTTTGCTATTTATTATCCACACCCTTGCCAGTTTTTCACTCGTTCCTTTTTTTCCCCAATTAGGAGTCAGCAACTCTACCGAGCCATACCTGCCACATCCACTAGGCTAGTGCCACCAACTACTCCAGAATCATTAGTTCAAGCACAGATAAAAGCCAACATCTTCCCAGCCTGTCATCAGTTTCTCTTCAGGACCAGTGATCGTAGGTGAATACAGACAGTACTAAAACAGGAAGTGAACACCACGGTGTTCTCAAATTAGAGACCAGTGTAGCAAGCCCAACTCATTGACTAGATATATTAAAATGTAATAAAGCAAATCAGTCTATAATCAACACATAAATACTGAATACCACAATTACCTGGACACTTCAGACAACTTTAAAACACACACATACACACGGGAAAAGATAACTCATCTAAGTGACAAAATGGGGACCAAAGTATCTTCAAAATGAAAAAAAATGGCATTGGAACTATCTGCTCGTAATATATTCAAAATATTATTATTAGGTCCCTTTAATAAACGAATAAAGATATTTTTAATGCCACAGACAATTATCTTGAAGAATTTTTAAAATGAAAAACAACATGGGGACATATTGACAAAACAAATACAACATGAGAAACCATATGTGGTAGTTAGATGCTGTTGTGTCAACTTAAAGATGTACGAAAGTGTAAGGGTCGAATCCAACTTGTCAATCAGGTCACAGCCTAGCGATGCCCCCTTAGAGGTGTGGCCTCCTCATTAGTAGAGAAAAAAACCTCCTCTCTCCCTTGGACTTTGTCTTCCTGTTTGCTGGTACACTGAGAGCAGCTGGCACCTTACCATGTTTCCACCAACTTTGGAGCCACACAACTTGGCACCCAGCAGCTTTTGGCCTTCCTACTTTCTGGTTCGCCATTCTGTATCACTGGTATGTAGCTACATGAGTCTAAAGAGGGGTTTATGGACTAGCATCTGACTTACGGACTTGACCTAGATTAGGCTAGTATTCTTTCTTAAGGGGTAATTATTTCTTGATATGAAACTCATATATTGATGAGTGTCACTAGATTTGTTTCTCTAGATAACCTAGTATAACACACCATATGAAAAAAAACACAAATCCAGAAAATTAATACTCGGATTTTAGAATGCATTGGAAGGTCAAAGCAGTAGAAATGAATCAATGAAACACAAGATTAATAAAACTGAAGACAAAAATCTAAATATATATGAGAATAACAATCACACAAAAAAGGAGAAGAAGAATAAGAAAGTTGAAGAAGTATGTGCAATGCAAACAAAAGAAGTAACTCATATGTGATCAGAATTCTAGAACAAGAAGAAACAAAAAGCAACAAGAAACTTGTCAAAGATTTTGGAGAGAAAAATACCTTATTAACATTAAGGATTATAAGAAATGCATTCAAGAATATATATATATATGTATGTATATATATGTATATATATGTATGTATGTGTATGTGTGTGTGTGTGTGTGTGTGTGTATATATATATATATATATATATATATATATATATCAAGCATTCCAAACCCAAAGACAAAGAAAGAATCCTGAAAGGTATTTGCTTGTATATTACTAGTATGCAGACACATTTGAGTATGTGGACCATAACAAACTACGGATAACACTGAGAAGTAGGGGAATTCCAAAACATTTCATTAAGCTCATGTAGAACCTGTACATGGATCAAGAGGCAACCATTTGAAAAGTTCAAAGGAATACCATATAGTTTAAAATCAGGACATGTTTATGTCAGGATTGTATTCTTTCACCATACTTATTCAATCAGCATGCTGAGCAAATAATAGGGGAAGGAGGACTATATGAAAAATGCCGCTTAAGGAGTGGAGGAAGGCTTATTAAGAGCCCACGGTATGCATATGATAGAACCTAGCTTGCTGAAAGCAAGGAGAACTTGAAGCATTGATGGAGACCAGGGACTGCAACCTTTAATATGGATTAAAACTCAAGGTTAAGAAAGACAAAATCCTCACAGTTGGACCATTAGACAACATCATGAAAACAAAGAAAAGATTGAGGTTGACAAGAAATTCATTTAGCTAGCATACACAATCAGTGCTCAGGGAAACAGCAGTCAAGAAATCAAATGGTGCATTGCATTGCTATATAAGATATATTTAAAGTATTGAAGAGAATGGATGTCACTTCAAGGACTAAGGTGCACAGGACCCCAGCCATGATATTTTCAATTGCCTCATACTCATGTGACAATTGGATAATGAATAAGGAATACCAGAGAAGAATCAATGCATTTGAATTATGATATTTCATTCATACATTCACTCACTCATTATGATCCAGAAGATTCTGATTTACAGAAAACCTATAGGCAGAGTAGAACTATCCACCTCCCACCCCCCTCTATGGATGCCAAGACTGTAACTCGTTATGGGAGTAAAAAGTCCAGAGAAGTGTGATGTAGGCAAAAAATATTGAAAGTACTATGGAACCCCAAACACATATGTCTTGAAAAACATACTGACAAAATACTCCTTAGATGTGAGACTAGCAAGACTTCATCTAATATACTCTGAATGTATTTCAAGGGAAAACAGTTCCTGGAAAAAGACATCATGCTTGGTAAAGTGTAAGATCAACACAAAAGAGGAAGATTCTGAAAGAGATGGATTGACATGGTGTCTGCAATGATGAGCATAAAACACAAGACTGGGGAGTGTTTCTTTCTGTTATAGACACTGTGAGCTGGAGTTCACTAGAAAACACTTAGCAACAATAATAACAAATATAAAAACTAGACTCCAATTTGAAAACCTAAAAGAAATTGTTTGAAATACATCACCTTCCTAAACTAAGCAAGCTAATGTAGAAAAACTGAACAGCTCCATCACAAAAGAAGAAACTAAACAAAAGATTTTAAAAAAATAAAATTAAAACACCAACTTAAAATTAAAAATTCCTAGTCTAAATAACGTGACTGCACAATTCTTCCAAACATCCACAGAAAAGCTGACACCTATTATACTCAAACTATTCCAGAACTTAGGAAAGGAAGAAATATTGTAGAACTCATTCTATACAGCAAGCATAATCCTAAAACCACGAGTAAGCAAATAACCCATTGAAAAAGAAAATTGATGGGTGCATAAGCAAAGTGGTGAAGAAAGCTGATGGTGCCTGGCTATCAAAAGATATAGTGTCTAAAGGCTTGAAGGTAAACAAGGGGCCATCTAGCTCAGAGGCAACAAAGCCTACATGGAAAAAGCACACCAGCCTGTGCGATCACGAGGTGTCCAAGGGATCAGGTATGAGGCATCATCAGAACAAAAAATTATATCATTGTGAATGAGGAGTGTGGAGTGGAGACCCAAGTCCATCAGTAGGCAATTGGACATCCCTTTATGGAGGGTCATGGGAAGGAGACGAGCCAGTCAAGGTGCAGTGTAGCTATGATGAAACATACAGTTTCCTTTAGTTCCTAAATACTTCCTCCCCCACCCTCCCCAATATCATGATCCCAATTCTACCTTACAAATCTGGCTAGACCAGAGGATGTACACTGGTACAGATAGGAACTGTAAACACAGGGAATCCAGGGCGGTGACCCTTTCAGGACCAGTGGTGAGAGTGGCGATACCAGGAGGGTGGAGAAAGGATGGGGTGGAAAGGAGGAACCGATTACAAGGATCTACATATAACCTCCTCCCTGGGGGACAGACAACAGAAAAGTGGGTGTACGGAGACATCAGACAGGGCAAGATATGACTAAATAATAATTTATAAATTATCAAGGGTTCATGAGGAAGTGGGGAGCGGGTAGGAGGGAGAAAAATGAGGAGCTGATGCCAGGGGCTTAAGTGGAAAGCAAATATTTTGAGAATGATGAAGGCAATAAATGTACAAATGTGCTTTGCACCCTTGATGTATGTATGGATTATGATAATAGTTGTATAAGCCCCTAATAAAATGATTTAAAAATAAGAAAAAAGAAAACTGTAGACAAATATCCCTCATGCACAAAGATTGAAATATTCTCAACAGGATCTTCCCCAATAGAATCCAATAATCTACAAAAGTAATAGTACATCAAGACTGGAGTGATAGTTAGTTATTTTATACCAACATGCCACCTGTAAGAAGATATAGGCGAAGGTTAGCCTGTCAATCAGGTTGCAGCTTGATGACGTCCTTTGAGGTTGAACCAAGATAAACGGCTCTTTGGAGGTGGGCCTCTCTCCCTCTGTCTTCCTCTTCCTGCTGGCTAGCTAATCCTAGATCAGCCAGATCCCTGTGTTAAACTTCACCATTGGTTCCACGTGACCTTGAACCCACTGGCCTGTGACCTTCCTGCATTCTGTATCATTGCATGTGGATGTGTGAGCGTGAAAACAGATTTATGGGATAGTGGTCAGACTTATAGACTTGAGTTGGACTGGGCTGGGATGTATGAGAGTCCCTGAATTTGTTTCTCTAATAAGTCCAGCCTAACACAAATGGATTCATACTAGGTATGCAAGTTGTTTCAACAGAGGAAAAACAATCAACATAACCCATCATATAAGTAAAACAAATGGGAAAAATACATAATCACACCAATCTGCAGAAAGGGAATTTGAAAAAGTCCAACATACATTAATAGTAAAAATATTCAGCAAAATAGTAATAAAATAGAAATTCTATTAACATAATTAGGGTATTATTAAGGAAATATTACTAATGGCATATTCATAGTCAATGACCAACATTTTCAGTGGAGAGAGATGCAAAACCTACCCTTTGCAAACAGGATTTAGGCAACAGTGCCCTTTATCCTCACTTCTATTCAATTGTATTGGAGGTCTTAGCCAGAGTGAGAAGGTAAGAAAGGAAAAGAAAAAGAAGTAAAACTACCTGTGTTCTCAAAAACACATTGACTCAACAAGAAAAATATAGAAACTAATGGAAAGATTCAGCAAAGTGGTCAAGTATAAGATCAACATATAGAAATTAGAGTCATTTACATTAACAATGACAACACTAAAAAGGAAATCAGGAAAATGCACATAATGTACAATAGCCACCCAAAATAAGAAATACTTAAGAATAAATATAACCAAAGAAATAAAAGATCTACATGAAGAAAATTATAAAGCACTACTGTAATTAACTAAAAAATATCTATTGAAAGGGAAGATATACCATGTTAATGGATAGGAACACTTAACTTTGTGAAAATGCTAAAAGTTATCCATAAAAAAAATAGAATCACACTCACTACCATCAAGCTGATGCCAACTCATAGGGGCTCTTCAGGACAGGGTAGAACTGCCCCGGTGAGTTTCAGAGCCTGTAACTGTTTACAGGAGTCAAAAGCCTTGTCTTTCTCCCTCTAAGCAGCTAGTAGTTTCAAACGGCTGACCTTTAGTTGGCAGCCCAACATGTAACCACTAAGTATCCCTGGCTCCTAAAAGCTCTCTGTTGGTATAGTGAAATCCTAATGCAGATTTTATCATCATTCTTTAGAAGAATGGAAAATATAATTACCAAAGTTATAAAGAAATGAATGAGATTGTTGATAAGCTAAGGGTTACTGAAGTAAAAGAACAATTTAGGAGCCCTCACACTCCCTGCTTCAAAACCTACTAAAATGCAGTGGCAGTCAAAATAGATAATGTTTGTACAAAGATGGACACATTGGTTAATGGAAGAAAAGTTAGAATTCTAAAGTAAATCCATCCAGCTACTAACAGCTTATCTTTGAGAAAAGATTGAAACTCATTAAAAGGAAAATAATCTCTGTGAGGGTTAAGCGTTATGTCAACTAGACACTCCTGGCTAAGGATAGGGATGGAGCTCAATCTATTAATTGTATTGCAGTCTGATGACACCGCCTTGATGTCATCAGCCTTTTTGTATAAGAGAGATCATGAGCAGAGTCGAATTCCCATTGGCCCTTTGCCTTCTGCCATAGCTGGACCCTGCACTTGGTTCCAAAACCTCGTGTTGTGTTGCCTGCTGATACCACAATGGTAGATTCATTTGACTTGACTTCAGACCTCTGTGTCCACCAACTGTGCCCTCCATGGTCTGTGTTTCATCATCCTGCTTCTTGTTCATCAGCTTCAAGTCAGAAGAATACTGACTTGAACCTGACTGGATTTACCTATACCTACACAGATATAAATCTGTGAAGACTTTCTTTTTTAAGATAAATCTCCTATCTCTTTCTTTCTCTATTACATAGATATAGAACTGTGTAAGACTTTCTTTTTCAATATAAATCTCCTTCTATATCTTTCTATCTCTATTACATAGATATAGAACTGTGTAATAGGTTTCTGTTTTTTTAAGATAAATCTCTTTTCTATATACAAACACAAGTGAGTATCAGTGGCTTTTCTTCTCTAGAGAATCAACTGAACACATTTGACACTGGCAGTGGTTCTAGAGAAACAAAACTATAAAGAGGAGTTTTCTAAATTGTTTCTCAGGTCTTTTTAGGTCTAAAGGCATTGAAAACTTCCTGTAAACACATTACTAGTAAGTGAGTACTGTTAATCTGTGGTGTGAAGTGGCAGAACTAATACCCAAAATACCACCACCTGTAGATGAAGTGCTGGTGAGAAGGGAGGTCTGGATGATTGCATGCTTGATATCTTCCTACAGTTTTGTCAGGATGAGGAGTATGTAGAAACTGGTTGGTTGATATTCTTTGCAATGGGCAAACTTTTCAAGAAAACAGATGAACTGTAAGCTTCAGAAAAGCCTGGCTCGAACACCATATAAATGCACTCAAATTTTCTATTTGTGCCATGAAGAAAGCCTTATATCTTCCAGTAACAGAATAATATTGCTAAAAACCAAACCCAGTCTTATTCATATGAGTAGCTGAATCCCAACACTAGCTTATTTCTCAACCTAAAATGGTTTCTGATATTAATATGAGAGCAATGATTAGAACTAAATGGAAACCTGAAATTTGGTATTGGAACATATGGGCTGATAATGGAAACATTGAGCCCCGGGATTCCATTGGGCCACTCCAACCGCACCATCTTTCTCATGCGAAGAGATTAATCAACTCTCAGTAAAATCATTACTACTGTCAACCACACTTAAAGAAATTAGTCCTGCTCTGCATGCTAATGTGGAACCTGGGGCTGTTCTAGAGCACTGCCTGAAACAGATCCCTAACAAGGTAATGCTTCAGGTTCCCAGGAACACCCTCCTCCATCATTATTGCCACTACACCTACAATTTAACTTACGTCACAGTGAGTCCCCAGAGGCAAAGTTCAGACAATGACCCAGAAAGAAATTCACTATACTCCTAAAGAATTGCTAGTTTTCTAATATTTACAGACAACACCCTGGAGAATATGTGTGGGGATGGTGATTAAGGCTGTGGGATAGAGGTGCAAGGAACACAAGCTTGTTTCTGAGTCTGAGTTTATTGATGTGGGCCCACTAAGTACAGATTCTTCATACAACGTTTCGAGTAGAGAGGTTAGGAGAGGATTTAC
>NW_022104341.1:13817762-13820603 GCF_000313985.2 Echinops telfairi | reverse complement strand
GCAGTTTTCCTCGATTCCAATTTCAAAGGAACACCGGGAGCCATTTCCCTTCAGTTGACAAGGGCAACAACATACTTTTACAAATCTTCCCGGAGTTGTCGTAAGTCTCCAGGATTATGTCATAATGTGGTCTGCAGGGACAGTGATCACCTTTCCCTTCACAAAATGTCACACTGGCCCATGACAATGTGGATATTATGCTGATTGGACACAGTAAGGGAGAAATTCCAGTGACTTTAGATTTATTGGTAAACCAACTGTGTTAAGCAGATGGGAAATTAACCCAACAATTCAGGTGTCTCTGTGGGTTGCTGAGACTGTAAATCTTGACAAGAGTAGAAAACCTCATTTTTTTTCCATAGGATTTTAATTTTATAACTACTGACCTTGTAATGTGTAACCCCCAGGACTACCTTACCATATGCTAAGGCCTCTAAGTTTAACTTTATTTTTTTTCCCATGCTTTGTACAGTTTTAGGTGTAACATATAGGTTTTTGATCCATCTTTAGTTTGTTCTCTGTGTGAGTTAAAGATCTTGTTTCATTTTTCTGCAGCTGGGTACCTAGTTTTTCTAATAAATTTCTCTAAAGAGACTTTGTTAGTTTGGGTTCTCTGGAGAAGAAAACCACTGATATTTGTATGAGTTTATAAATAGAGTTTTGTGTCAAAAATGCTTGACATAGTTTTAGAAATAATTAAGTCTAGTCTGGTTCACGACAACCTTCTCCTAATTCAAAGCTGACAAACAGGAAGCATGATGACGAAGCAGAGAGCAGAGACCACAAACTAGTGGGTGCAGAGGTCCAAAGTAGGCTGAATGAATCTGCTATCCGTAGTCTGCTGACGGTTTCTGGGATCGGCAGGTGACGCAACAGGACACAGCGGAACCAGATGCAAGATACAAGCGAAGTGAAGGGCCAGGGAGAATTCAGTTCTGTTCATTCTCTCTTTCTCATACAAAAAGGCGTATGCCATCAAACAGGTGTCATCAGGCTGTGCTTTGCTTGATAGATTGAGTTCCACCCGAATGCCTACCCAGGGGTGTCTAGTGACCTACAGACTGAGAAAAAAAAACTTTTTGGAAATGATATATCAGACAAGGGAATAATCTCTAAAATTTAAAGAAAAGTAAACACCTCACCAAAAAAGATAAATAATCCAATTTTAAAATTGGTAGAGCTCTTCCACGAAGAAGATATTCAGGCTGCTGAAAAACACCTGAAGAAATGCTCACATCATTAGTCATGAGAAATAAAAATCAATATAACAACAAAATGTCATCTCAACCAAGTCTCAATACCCAAGTTCAAAAAATAGAAAATAATATATGCTAGCGAGGTTCTGGAGAGGTTTGAGCCATTATGCACTACTAGTGGAAGTATGTGATGGTATAACTACTGTAGAAAACAGTGTGGCACTTTCTTTACAAATAGGATTTAGAAAAACTATATGATTCAGGAATTTCAATGCTTGATATGTACCCTAGAGAAATTGCAGCAATGACGTCAGCAGTGTCCTGGTTACATTTTATGCTAATTTGATGGTACCTCTGTGGACTCAGGTGGAGTCCAATCTTCAATCAGCCTGGTCATGCTTCCTTGGGGGGTTAGAGTTTTTATAAAGGACCAAGTGAGAACTTCTCTTTCTTGTTCTTCAACATCCCTGATTGCTGGGATTCTGTGTCTGCCTCCAAGGGTGGCCCCTGTGGGCTACAGAACCAGAGAGCTGTCAGCATTCTGCCATGTTCCCACCAGCCTTCAATCCACAGAGCTCTGCCCCCACCTGTCTGTGATCTCCCTACTTCTCACATCAACTTTCTGTGTCTTAGTGTATCTGATGAGGGATCCAGCTAGCATGAGATGAATGGGCTTCAGGTGGACTTGTTGGACACCTCCTGATATAAAGTTCTTATACAAAAATAAGTGTAACTGCTGTTGTTTCTCAGCCTAGCACAAACAGGTAGATGCACTTCATGTTCATGGCAAAAATAACCAAAAGATAGAAAAAATTGATGACTGCATAAACATACTATGGTGCATAAATGATAGAATAATGATGAATCTAGAAAACAACACTTAACAGGGGTAGACTCAGAGGACAATATACTGAGTAAAATCAGTTAACCACAAAAGAACAAATATTTTATGATGCCAGTACTGTGAATAATCAAGAGATGGTTTATACATGGAGGAAATTTTGGGGGTTTGTTTTGCAAGGTGAACCAGGGGTACCAGGACACTAACTAGAGAGTAAACAATTATTAACTGGGGGGACAGAAAAAGCAATATACAAGAAAGGGGACATCAGCACAAGATAATGAAGGGTACAAGAGACACTGGAGGCGCACGAGATTTAACGACCATAGAAGTAAATATTATTAGAATCACAATTCATCAATAACAATATGATGGCTAGATTTTATGACCACGTGATGCACCTATGTGGATGGCCCCCAGGTTCTCACACAAGACACAGCCAAATGACACCTCTTTAGGAGTGGGGCCTTTTTATGAGAGACATTATGGAGAGCTGATCTCTCTTGTCCCTTGTCCCCGTCCTACGTGCCTGGATTCTGTGTCTGTCTTTAGGGTTGCTGGACCACATGGACCATTGATCCTGGGAATTATCTGCATCCTGCCATGTTCCTGCAGACCTTGGATCCATGACACTCTGTACCCTCTGACCTGTGATTTTCCCACTTCATTAACTGGCAGTTTTGATTGGAGAGGCCTCCATCCAGCATCTGACTCATGATCTCAAGTTGGAGTGGTCTGGGCTTCTTCCTTCTCATAAAGTTTTTTCTTGATTAAAAAGTTCTCTCTCTCTCTCTCTCTCTCTCT
>NW_022104341.1:13809080-13817612 GCF_000313985.2 Echinops telfairi | reverse complement strand
CACACAAACAATAATCTATGAGTGGCTATGGAGACATGCAAGCTTAACATGGGACAGAATGATGAAGTGGACTACACCAAAGGGTGTGTAGGTGTGACAAGAGATATTTCTGCATATGAATATAGTAGAGCACACAAGTAACAAAGTTATCAGATCTTACCCAATTCTTCTTAACTCATAGCCAAATATCTTGCGGAAACCATAGTTTTGAGAGACATCAAGATCAATTATCGTAGCATGGGCCACAAAGGCAATGATCTGCACCCCGCTATGAAGGGTAGCAAGGGGAGGTTTTTAAGAATTGTGAGTAGCCATATAAGGTGCAACCAATGATCTTTCCCTATCCAAAGTAAAAAAAGAAATGAAGAAATCAAATACACAAGGAAATAATTAGCCCAAAGGACTAATGGACCACAGGCAGACCACCTGCAATCGCCCTGTGACCAGACAAATTATAAGCTACCTCCTATCCCTGCTAAACACTCTGAAAGTGATTGCTACAGTGAACCCTGGCTAGCGTGAGAGGAAAAGATGGAGAAAAACTCAAAATTCAAAAAATAACAAGGTTTACTGATCTGATGAAAAAAAAACTATTGGAACCCCTGGCACTATGGCCTTTGTATATCTTTCACACTTATAACTGAACTCACTTCTGTGGCTTAACTTTATGCCAAACAAAGAAAGGTCAATAATACCAGGGAAGCACACACGCCTTAGAGCAATCAACCATATGAAATCAAAAGTTGCCCTTTTCCCAGGGATAAAAGTCGGAAGATGGGAAGGGAAAGGAAAGAAGTACAAATGGAAATAGAGAACACAGGGAGAAAGTGGAGAGTGCCGTTAAGTTGCAGGGATTACAATCAATGTCACAAAACAAAATGTGTATGAATTGTGGAATGGAAAACCAATTTTCTCTGTAAAATGTTACCCAAATCATATTAAAGAGCTTGTAAGAATGACTTTTAAAAACCCAATCAAGTTCTTTTTAAGAGCATAATCTTTTATAAAACTCGCAATGTATTCTCCAAATGACAATATAAATTATAACATAAATTGAATATTTCAATTTTTTCCTAAAACATAGATACATATAAAAGGGACTAAAAAGTTTGTGTAAAACTGGAATTAAAAGACAATGAGTTTCAGAGGGGAGCAGGGAGGCGGAGGGGCCGCTCTGCACTGAGGAGCCAGTGTGGCTGGAGTTCTTGGTGTGCCCGCTCTCCAAGAAGCCGCTCAGATATGAGGCATCGACAAATGAATTGATTAATGAAGAGTTGGGAATAGCATACCCAAATACATCAAAATAAGAATTAAGAAACAGTGGAGCAGACTGAACCATAATTTTAAAAAGCCAAACGGCTCAATTCTCTTGCTAACATTTACCTTTTTGAAAGTAAGTGTGGCGGGCACTAAGTGGGGAAGAAGAATGTTTCTGTCTCTTCCTACACTGACTGTCCTTCTCCCACTGGGGTCGCTAGCAGGACTGTTCTCCTCCGCCTCTGAAGAGGAACAGTTCCCCCAGGACCGCACCAGCAGCACTGCCTGTGCTTTTACAGTCTGCTCTTGCCCCTCACCATACCTGTTTATGAGTTCTTCCACCTTTGGACTTGGATGGGTATTAACTCTTCAGACATAATTAATGTAACCAGAGCCAAGATGGTCTATATAATAATGATATGTTTGGGGCCTCTTTCTCTGAAAGCTCAGCTCGACTGAAATATTGAAATCCCATTTGGTTGGCAGGGAAGCTCCGCCTTGTCTCTGTCAGAGTTGGGACTGTAGCAGACTGAAGCTACAGCTGCTCTGCTCCCGCTCTTGTACCGCGCCGATGGTTTGAAGGATCTTGCGTGAGTTTATAACAACAACTGCTCTATCAGAAGAAACATTTTGACAAAATAGTTTGGAAATTAATAGCCCTAATCAGCTGATAACTTTATTCTTTATCTTACCCATTTTAACAGTTAATCTTTTGAAATACTCTTTGTTTGGATTCAAGCTCATGAGGCAAATCACGTGTGAGGAATGACTGAAATAATCCCAAAGGAGCTTGTTAAAAAGTAGTTGTAGAGAAATGTATTTGAATTAGTGTGATAGAAAACCTTAAAATGAAATTTTTACATAGTTGGCAAAAGTCTTAGCTTGTAAATGGACCTTGTGATTATATGAACACTAATAAAATAAGATGACAACACCCATGTAGAAAAAAAAGACAAGGGAATTTTTCCACAATTTTTAAGCCCCCTCATATACTTACACCAAAATACCAACAAAAACATTATATTTAATGAGTGCTAAAAAATGTCTTCCAAGGAGATGAACAATAATTCAAGTCACATTCTGCTTTTTATTTGGTCCAGTAATCATAGTAATTAGTAAATTCACATAATAGGGATTGTATGTTTGAAATCTGTGTGTGTGCACAGGCGCACACATACACACAAACAAGCCACTTTTCCTAGTCCATTAAGTGAACTGCAGTTCTTTGTGGAGGAAAACCTGTCGTGTATGTCTTAACTCTGTATCTCAAAAAAGTGAAATTTTCATAGTGAAATAAGCTAACAAATACCCTTAATATTTTGACAGCTTCTTTGTTACCTACCAATTGGTGACCAAAGTGATGCATACCATGATTATTTCAGATGTATCCAACTCAAAGCAATATTTTGTTCAATAATATTCTCATGCATCCCTATAAACCAAAAAAAACCTAAAACCCACTGCTGTTAACTGCAGCTCACACTGACTCAAGACGAGAATAGGATATCCGTGTCCACTGTACTACTCAAATAGCTATTTAACTTATCTCCATGCCTTTTCACAGAGACCTTTATGCCATAGGCTTAGTCATCTTCCAAAACTCCAAACGCAAACATTTCATTCTCAAGCTTAAATTTTTTTCAGAGAATCCCATTGACTTCCAGAATATGTCCTCCAATCTTGCATATAATATGCCCCTGGCCCGATACCTCTGCCTGTCCTTCCGGGCTCATGCCCAGCACTGGATCCCATGCTTACCTCTCATTACTTCCTACTTCCTCCCCCTCAGTCCTCTGGTCATACCAAATCCAGCTTTCTAGAACTAAGTTCTTTCTTCTGCTTCTGGCCTGAAATACTTATCTAAGAAATATGTGGCACATAACGAATGTGATCTACCATTCCCCTATCAGTGTGCCATGCTGAGGTCGCTTGCTGGTTGTGAAGCATGATTCAAATTGAGAGGAAACATCTACAAACATCCTTTAATAATCAGAATGTGGAATTAGGAGACAATGCATCTAACTAGGAAATTAGAATTCATCAAAATGAAATAGACTACATAAAGGTCAGATGCTAGCTTTATGGAGTACAGAGGGATTGGGATTGGCCATTTTGAATAGGACAATTATAGGTTCTACCATGCCAATAATGGCAAATTGAAATGGCTCTTCCGCAATCACATGCTGAGTGCCCTCCAACCTGAGAGGCCTGTTCTCCGGCACGATCTCAGAAAATGGTCTGCTTCCATTAGGGTTCAGACTCTGACAACGCTTCTAAGCAACGCACCACATTTTTAGAGGTTGCTTCCTCTGATGTGGGCAGCTGATTCCTTACTTGTTTGTTTTTATTTTGGAAACTGCTGAAACCTGTTCACTTTGTGATCCTGCTGGCATTTGAAATACTGGTGATGGAGCTGACACATAGGAGTAATCATGAGGTACATGTAATGTGTAAACAAACAAATTAATGGGAGTCTGAATCCTACTTCACAGAGATGGCTTTTCCCCACTGTGTCAGAAGCAATCTTCAACCAACCGGACCTGGGTGTGTTTGCTAAGTTTGGTTCTCAGCAACACCAAACCACCAAAGTACTACAAACTGACAGACAAGCCGTGGTGAAGCTTCAGTGATGTTTGAAGGTATCTATAAATAAAGTGTCCCTGGGACATTGTCAGGCAGATCCCTTTACCCACAGTCTTCACTGGGTGCACACAAGGGCAGGCCTGAGTAACGATTGCTGAAGCCGTAGGACTTATGAATGTCAAAATGTTACTATGCCGACCATTTAAGCCGAGTTTTAAAGATCAATAGTAGTTTATGAGCAATGAAGAAGAAGAAAACAGCAAACATGGTAGCCCAGGTGCAAGAGAGTACAGGACTCTGAAAAATGACAGCCGTCACGCTCGCCTGCTATACCGCCAACACTGATGAAACTCAGTTGTCTAAATCCACCTGACTTCACCACGGCTGATGCGAACATCTGGAGAAAAATCATGAATTCACTCACACAAACTCCAATACATACTAATCCCTAGGCACACCCATAACACCCTTCTTTGTTGCTCTCGCTGAAGTCAAGTCCACTCCATTTCGGAAACGCACCAGGCTTCCTTGATTGGGAGGGGCTCCTTTTCCTTTTCCTTCCCGGCTCGCTAAAGGCAACTGACTGATTTCTCTACCTTACCTGATTTTCAGTCAGGTTATTAATATCAAGAAAGTTTTTTAAATAGATGAATGACTGAGTCTATCCTGAATTAATTGCGACAGTGGCTAGAGTGGGTTACAGGAAGCCATATGCTCAATTTTTTTCCCTAATGTGTATTTAGGGTAGAAGGACTTAGTGGGCTCAGTCCTAGTGCACCTGTCCACCTCAACCTAAGGACTCAGTTCCACCAGGAAATCTCTACTGACGTTTCGCCCGCTGGGTTGTAGTGTTTCCGCCTTTAATTATCTAGTTCCCGCACACTGGAAGTATTTACCTCATGGTCATGGTTTTCCTGTTACTTATTCACACAACTAATATTTCTTCCTCTCTCTCTCTCTGATCATGCAAAGCTCAAAGATTGTTATTTAACACCTGCCTCTCCTATTTGATTGTACACTCTGATAGGGACCATCAACATCATTCATATTCAGTATCATATTCTCAAACCTAACATAGTGTCTGGTACATAGTAACTAATCAAGAGGTATATTTAATAATGAATAAATGAATGAGAATCTGAATCATACTTCAAATCCTACTTTCTATTTTTTTTTAGAAATGACCTTTAACAATCAGTATCTGGAAGGATTTTCAAGTTTAATTATCATTGTTTGAATCAAGTTTGGGAAGAATATAAGGTCAAGTGCCTTTTCTAAAGTTAATGCCTCCTCATTTCTAAGGATTAGCTTATTTTCCATTTTCACCTTTCAGACTACATATGAAGCATACCAATGTGAGGTAATCAGAGAGAGAGAGATAGAGAGAGAAAGGATTAAACATGCAATTGTGAAATATTTTGCAATTCCAGGTAAGTATCAAGAACCAAGGGTTCTAATGTGTGTGCATGGTTTCAGAATATTGTCGGTAGCCTATAAATACATCAGGCCTATGGCAGTTACATAATTTCCTGTCAACTTGAGTGAAGGAGTGGAGTCTAACCTGTCAATCAGGTCATAGACAATGAGTCCTCTGGGTGGGCATGGCCTTCTCCTGAGGATTCTTGGAACTCCTGTCTTCATCCCTGCAGGTGGGACACACTCTGTTACACATATCTGTTGACAAGACCCATGGAGCTACACTGATGGAGCCAGAGCCCTGGAGCTGGAGGAGCCACGTGGAGACCCACGCCAGTGTTCAGATACTTCCACTACCACTGGATCCACAATACTTTCCACCCACTGGCCTGCAATTTTCCTGCATTTGGCATCATTGCATGTGTTGTGTGAGTCTGAAGGAAAATTTATAGACTGGTATTGGACTTATGGGTTAATATCAGACTTATGGACTTGATCTGGGCTGGGCTGGGATGTTTTCTTAATATACAATTACTCTTTTATATAAAGCTCTCTCCCTTTTTTTTGCAAGGTCTTATCTATACTAAGTGACAGACAAGTGGTCATCTTGATTGCTTATTGTCATCTGGTTCTCGGAAAAGCTCTTTCTTATACACGTGAGTGCCTCTGGATTTGCTTCCCTAGTCAACCCAGACTACCACAGCCCTCAAACTCATGGTAACCATGGGAGGAAATGTTGTGATCCAGAGAGTCTTGTTGGCTGAAAGCTGGAAGTAAATCAAAGCATTTCCTTCTTGTTCATTTTAGTCTGGAAGCTGTGCTGAAACCTGTCCAGCATTAGAGAAACAGGCCAGCCTCCAAAGACTGCTAGTGACTGTGGATGCGGTGCATTGGCAGGAACCGCATTCCGCTCTACAGCATAGAAAGCTGGAGTTCTAACACTGAACCACCACTGCCAAATTGTGGAATTCCCATCAAAACCAAAGACCAAATTCACTGCCAGGGAGTCTATGTTGACTCATAGCGACTATGAGAGAAGATAGACCTGCCCCTGTGGGTGTCTGAGACTGTGACTCTTTACCCAAGAAGATAGCTCCATCTTTCTCCCACGGAGTGTCTGGTGATTGTGAATTGCTGACCTTACACTTAGCGGCCTGATGCATAACCACTATGTCACCAGGATTGCCTGACAAACAGGCAAGATAAAGGAAGTGACCGGTGAACCCACTTGAACGACACCCAAATACTTCAGTGCACTTCAAATCCTAAACACCTTAGTAGCATCTAAAACTGAGAAGATGGTAAAAATACAGATGATAATTAAAAACTCAGTTTCAGCAGTTGGATATCCCAACTTTTAACCCCAATTTAAAAAAATCTATATGACTTTGTGTAAGCCTACTAAAACTTATATTCATCAATTTAGCATCATTTTAAAAACTGAGTATGATAACACATTATAATACTCTAAGACAGTGTCTAACACATAATAAGCATCCAATAATAATAATAATAATAAAATCCAGAGTTATTATCCTTAAAAGTTTCACATATTCTGATCTCTCCACTAGTTTCAGTGAGCACTGTCTACATTTCTTGAGAGGAATAATTCACTTAATGCCTGATATTCATTTCCCCAGACTACCTGGGGGAAATCTCTTTGAGTAGATTAGAAAACCAAATAGTTCTCTATTTCTGAATCTCTCTTAAGCACCAGCCATGAAAATGATGTACTGCTTACAAGTTTTTCTAAAGCAGGTTCATAAGTTACCTCAGGTATATTCAACCCTAGAGGTTTCCTGGATCTTACATAGCTTAAGTAACCAAACAGGTCTCAAATTGATATTTTCATATTCACTGTTCCATTACCACTATGACATTAATACACTGTTATCACCAGTGTTTCCCCCCTTAGATAATTTTTATCTTTACATTGCACAGATACTGATATAAATATAACTTAAGTTACAGTAACTATGGTGGAAATTATATATTAGGATTTTTAATCTAATATTTTAGTTTCTTTCCTCTGATATTATCCTACATTTATTTTAAAGGAATATATGCTATATACCAAATCTCTATTATAAGTAAATATTAAGTATTTGGTAATACAAAATAGTGACCTAATTTTTCCATATCTAAAAATGGTCTCAGAGTTTCTATGTATTTAATTAACCATAAAGTGCAAACACTGTCCGCTGAAATCACAGAGGTTTCCTATGTTCTAACACACCTCTTACATAGCTGGAAGACTCAGAACGGTTACTTGTAGTCTCTAGTTTAATCCCTATAATAAGAAAAGGCACAGAATAGGAGAAATTGCATAATCTTAAAATAAATAAATTGTAAGGTATATAATTTAAATATATATAATATTCATTACAGTCCATTTACTCCAAGGGTTCTAAAATCAGATGAAATTCTTTGGAACTAATAAGATAGTATTTACGGAATATATCTTCCTCTAGGAAAAAGTGTCTAAATAAGTGTGAGAACCTCAATGCCCAACATTTTAGTAGCATTTATGAAAATGTGATAGTCAGTATCAAACTGAGAATGACATGAATAGACAAAAGTAACATGTGGTTTTAAGAAATGTATACTTAATTTCATTAAACTAGGCACTTAAAAAGTCTATTCATAATAGTTTTTGAGGATTAAATATCTGAGGATTAAATGTAAATACATTTACATATAATTCCATGTAATACTAGATTTTTTGAAAATTCAATTGTATAATTGCACTCATAATTGGAAAAAAAGAAATAGAATTAATGGAAAATGTGTGACACCAATCAAAATAAACTGTATTCACATCCCACAACTGGATGTTTGCATTCAAATTCTGACATACAGGGGTGTTGAAAACAATAATATTCAGAACCCTGTTTTCTGAATTTATTTAGGAATGATAAATATATCTGCATACACATGTACATTTCTTTGACAATATCAAATCTGTAATTATTTCTTAGATTTTCAGCTGGAGTAATTTTCCATTTACATTGAAATCAGACATACGCATTTCCTACATCATTACCTGCAAGAGAGGAAGAAATCTGAGGCTTCAAAAAAGTTCCACACACGTGTCAGCAGTGCTTGGTCAACGTTGCACTGCTAAGTGAAAGCCGGCAGTTCAAACCACCACCCAGTCAGCTAGAAAAAGTTATCTGCTCCCAGAAAGACTTCCAACCTTGGAAACCCTAGATAGTCACTGTGAATCATAATCAATTCGATAGCAGTTAAGTTTCAAAATGTGTAGTTGACTAAATG
>NW_022104341.1:13807002-13808481 GCF_000313985.2 Echinops telfairi | reverse complement strand
GGGGAGGGGGATGGTGAGGATGCGGGGGGATGCAGTAGTGGGGGTAGTGATACCAAGAGGGAAAGGGGAGAAATGGAGAACCCGCCAGAAGGTTGGGTATATAGCCCACCCCCCAAAGAAATGAATAATAGAAATGTGGGTGAAGGGAGACAACAGACAAGGTAAGACATAAAATAACAACAATAATATATAATTGATCAATCATTCACGAGGGCGGGTGTGGGAGGAAGGGCAAAAAAGAGGAGCTGATACCAAGGGTTCAAGTAGAAATAAAATGTTTTGGAATTGTTGATGGCAACATATGTACAAATGTGCTTAATACAATTGAATGATGGATTGTCATAAGAGTTGTAAGAGCCCCCAATAAAATGATTAATACAATAAAATAAATTATTTGCTATACATTTTTCATGCAGCATTAAAACAAATAATCTTTGATGTAAATAGTCCATTATTTTCAGGAGGAGAGAAATTTTATTATTACTAAGGAATAAAATGAAAATCTGTAAGAAGGGTTCAGGAAACACAGGTTTTAATATTAAGTAAGAAGAAAAAGCTACTGTATACAAACATTCCTGGGATGAGGAGCAGGTAATATGACAGGGACCAGACTAAATACAGTGATACACATGGTAGACAACTAAAAAGGAGGTGGGGAAAGGGGGAAAAAATAATAATAATAAAGACATGAGCAGCAGGGATACAGAGCACTAACCCACCCAAGGGGTGGATATTGTTTATATCTCCACAGGGAGAGACCCAGTGCTCCAAGATGTGAATATAACATGCCAACATGGAGTAGGGAACCAATGGAGCGGTCTGGGGGGCCGGCCCCAATCCCAACTACTAAGTAAATACCTACCCCTACCCCGAGAAGAAGTTATTTCAAAGGACAGCATTGAATCTGCAGCTCCAGGAGAGGGACATATCTGATCGGAGCACATGGGAGCATATAAAGGGGGAGGAGGAGAGAGTAGAGCACATGCTGGCCCACCAGGCCATGAAGAGATGTTCCCAATTAGAGCAGCCAGTCCACAGACAGGACCACATGGTCGGCCTCACTATGAGAAATGACGCCCCTCACTGACCCATAGCCCTACAGGGGACAACACCAGAGACAGTGTGAGAATTGCACCCGATCTGATCCGGCCACACTGAGGAAAAACACTAAGGAGGTGCAACAGAACAGCAAGGGAATGGAGCGACGCGGTCACCAGGGAAAGCTGAAGGTGGACTTTGGGGACAGGGCGTGGTGCCCCAACAGACTGGACTGTAAAACACTCCTAAATGCCAACAAACAATCCTTGAACTAACTACAAGCTTTACTTTCTTGCTGTGTTTTGTTTTGTTCTTTGTCATTGGTTTGTTTTTGTTGTTTTGTTGTATATTGTTGCTTGGTTTTGCTCTGTCTTGTTTTTGTGCATCCTATTATCTCCACAGGACTGTCTGAATAAGATAGGCTGGATGAACAATCTGGAG
>NW_022104341.1:13793485-13805952 GCF_000313985.2 Echinops telfairi | reverse complement strand
GACAGGGCAAGATATGACAAAATAATCAATTATAAATTATCAAGCGTTAATGAGGGAGTGGGGAGCAAGGGGAAAAAATGAGGACCTGATGCCGGGGGCTTAGGTGGAGAGCAAATGTTTTGAGAATGATGAGGACAATTAATGTACAAATGTGCTTTACACAATGCATGTATATATGGATTGTGATATGAGTTGTATGACCTCCTAATAAAACGATTAGAAAAAAAAAGAGGAGACAGACTCAGTGAAAAAATGTTTAAGCAAAGCCCTGAAAGTCATGAAGCTGCTCTATGCTGACATTTTTGTGGCAGCGCATTCTAAACAATGGGTACAGGGCATGCAAACAACCTGATAAGCATTGACGCAAAATACTGGAAGAAACACTTTTCCGGATGAATGCTTCCAGCAAAGGGAATAAAATAAGTATCATCTATGGAGGTCACAGAAGTAAAGAGAGGAAGACGAAGGCAGATGGTTTACGTGCTCTAAGAGTTTACTTCCATGAGAGCGAAATGAGAAGCCATTGGAGGATTTGGAATGGAGGAGTAACATGTACTAACTTATTTGTCCAATAATTTTTCCTGCTTTGTTGAGTATGGAATACAGATATATTAGGGTGGGATTAGAGAGCGATCAATAGGCAATGACAGTCCTCCAGATGAGTGGGGTCTTCTTGGACTGAGAGAGAAAACACTGCCATTGGTCGCTGGATATATTCTGTATGTAAAACAGACAAGACCTGCTCATAGGTTGGATGTGGATTAGAAGGGAATGGACTAAAAACTGTCTATAATAATTATTTTTATTTCAGTCCTAACAGTGACAGATTGTGTTGCTATTGAGAAGAGGAAGGCTGTAAGAAGAATACGTTTGGAGGAAAAGTTTGCAACACTGTTTTAAGCATGCTACCTTTCAGATGACTTAAGAAATCTCACTGGTTCAAAGCAGTGGTTCTCAACCTTCCTAATGCTGTGAAATTTTAATACAGTTCCTCATGTTGTGGTGACCCCCCCCCAAACATAAAATTACTTTTGGTACTACTTCATAACTGTAATTTTGTTACTGTTATGAGTCAAGTGACCCCTGTGAAAGGGTTGTTTGAACCCCAAAGGGGTCATCACCCCACAGGTCGAGAACTGCTGAATTCAGGAGAATTATCTGGCTGGAAATAAAACTCTGGGAGTTGACAACTTATCAATGCTATTTAGAGCCACATCATTTGTGAAATTGTTCTTTTAAAAATCTATTGTATAACGTTCTCTAAAAGAAATTATTATGACAGAAAAATGCTTACAAGCAACACTTTATTTTCTCAAATGTATAAGATGTAGATCACAGTCAAATATATTCAACCTTGGAAACAAAAGTCATTATTTACAATTATAGTTTAATTTTAGCGATATTAAGAAAAACTTCAAGGTTTAGAAATTTTAGATGACTTTTGAATCTTATAAGATATTTTATAAATGCATAAATACATTAATTTAATGTACTCCCTCATAAAATAACGGTATTCATGAATATATTCTGCAACTTTATTATGAGCACAGCTCCCTTTCAAGGGTGATTTAAATATATTGATTGCTGTCAACATCCCCAAAGGATTTACAGTGTAGGGGCTGTAGCTTAAAAAGCAGTATGGTCTCAAGTTCCTGATTATTTATGATAGAATCATATGGCTCCAATCCACTGCGACCAAGTTCAGACAAATACCAAAGTATGCACGGCCCTACCAACTTAGCAGCCTCGCGGGAAATCAAACTGTCACACAGTTCCATGCTACGTCAAAGAACAACAATCTGTAGACAGTTCTGCATGTTGTCGCCTCCTTCAACTCCATCTCAAACTCGACCCCTCCCTCCACGTACGCTCTCTAAAGTCACTGCTTCTCCAAGTCGCACTGCAAGAACCTTCTCGCGTCATTCTCTTTTGTGCCACAAGTCTTCAGACGCGCCACTGCCTGGAGTGCCCTTTCCTCCTGACACCTGTCTCTTCAGCACTAGTCATTTGCTACTTTCTTCGGGGAAGTCTTCTAAGAATTTATGGAGCGTCTGTTCCACGTTTTCCTAGTCTTGCGCCTCTCCTTCAGAGCACCTAGCGGAGTAGTTTTCCATTTACTTGTGCGACCATTTGATCGACGACTTCCCCGAGGAGACCACAGCTCCGTAAGGCAAAAATGTGTCTAGCTTCACCCATTCTCCATTGCTCGTTATGTAATTCAACAAATGAATGAAAGAATGAGCCTACCAACTAACACCACGAAAATGTTTAACACATATTATTTGAATGAATAAATGAATGCCTATGTATACAACTAACTTTTCGCTGTCACTCTTCTAGTAACAATGCTCCATAAGAAAAGAGACTGCCATGTTCTCTTGGGAACCACAGCAAAGAACACAGGTAGGTGCGAAAAAAGCAGCGCATGCAGTCCAGGCAACGCTGACTCACAGCAGACTGCAGGGCGGTCTGCCGGGTCTCCAGTGCTGCCATTTACAAAAGCAGACGGCCACATCTTGCTGGATGGGTTAAGGCCAGGGACATTTCAGTTACCAGGGAGGCACTAACCACTGCGCCCCTTTCATAAAAGACGGTTATTTAATTTTTGTAGTAATTCAACAGTCTCATTTCTGGACGTTTTCTTCATAAAAGCTTATATGATCTGAAGGTTAAAATCAGAAATAATTTCATAAGAACACATATCTTATATGTCATCGTTATGAGGTGAATCCATAAAATGCCATAATATAATAATATCATAGCTCTGAGGCGGGTGAAAAATGAATAAAAGTCAACTGAGAAATCTGATATCTGAGAGGTATGATAGTCCTGATTTTCAAATGTCCAAAACAATTACAAGTTACTATTAAATTAAAATTATATTTTGAATATAACCATTTGATTTTAATGTTGAAGAGAATTATCCTCATTGCTGCATTCTGAGGCAGAGGATTAAAAGAAAACATCAATTGTCTTGTAATTAGAGGAGTTGCTCTAGCAAGGTCCACATCAAGTGATTCACACATCTGCTGATGAATGGCTTTTCACTTGAGTTCTAGGGTTTTGTTACAAAATTAGGAACATTCCTACTCTGGGATACATATTTTTTCATTCTTATAGAGATTTGTAAGTCCCAGCGTATAGTTCAGAATTTTCTGTGGTGGTGTATTAAGCATACATGCTTCGGAAGCAAACAAAATCTTACTCAAAGCCCTAAGGGTTGAAATTGGAAATGACTGTGGTGGCAAACAAGGGCTGATGGTTATCCCTGTCCAATTGACTTTGGGGAAAATCCTTCATTCATCCAGACAGCAAATATTTATTGGCCATCCATTAGGCCGCAGAGAGGCTCTTACACAGGTGAAATCGGGATCATCTCTGCTTTCACTGGAGCATGAAACATAGTCTATGGTAAGCATTTGACTTTGAGCTAAGGACTGTGTTTTAGGGTGCTAACCAATGTCAATGACCAAAGTCTTCACGAGCGAAAGGGAGTATTCCCTGAAGATAGATCCAAATCCTAAATGAAAAGGGAGTGTCAGCAAACCTAAAAGAGGGAGAGGGGCCTTAGGGTGGAGAACATCACTTATGCAAGGGCTTGAAGGTAAAACAGTCACTAAGATTTTCAGGTAACTACACAATATCACCAACGTTGTTTTAGTACACTCTGTAAACATTGTTAGTAATCAATATGCATAAGTATATCTCATGTGCTAAGTTATGTTATTTAAAACCTAATTGGAGCTGCAACCAACATCTCATTTTATTCAATAAAGATTTATTGACTATCTTATTATGTGACAAGCTTTGCTCTGGTACCTAGGATATAATAAATGAAACAAAAAGATGCTTGTCTTTGTGATTTTAGTGTAGCTAAAATATGCAATGACTACAGAAATACCATGAAGTATACATAGCCTTTTTTGATAAAATGACTCTACAACTACTATTAATATAGAATTTAATACACACTTTGCTTGAACATGGTACTTAGTAATAAAATAACTATAATAGGTATAAAATTTACAAATTACTCTCTAACCAAAAGATAGGATGAGCTTACTAAAATAATCAGGCACATTGGTTGAGTCATTGTTTCTAATAATCATTCAAAATAAGTCATAATATTAATCTCTAATACAATGGAAAACTAAGATGAAAGGCTCAAAAATAAATATATAATCCTTATCATCAATTTTCCAGATTTATATCATTCTTAATTTTATTTTCTTCTTCACCAGTAGACAAGTGGAATTATGATTTACATTGCTCTCACAGCCAAAGTACACGACATGTGGCATTTTGTCTATCAGGTTGTTATTTTCATATAATCACAGTGTCACCCACTGCAGTTGGCGTTCCAACCATAATGACAGTTGTAGAGTTACTATCATTAGCTGTCAATATTTAGTGGTGTCTTTGGAGAGATGTGCAAAACCCTGTTTCCAAAAGAAGAAAGTTTTACTCTCAACTCATTTAATTTCAGAGAAAATGTATTTCAAGGAGGGAAGAGAGAACCTAGCCACTACTAGTAAGACAAAAAGAAGAGGCCCTCCACGTTCCACAGCATTCCAGATTCGCTGGATTGTATCTACTGGTGGAGAAGATAATTGAAAACCTGGATGATGATTATATTATATTATATCATATACTGTGCACTCAGGCCCCATGATTGGCACTGGGGACACAAACTGAAATATATCACCATCCTTACCCTCCGGCAACTCCTACAGAGAAAACATTGTAGATTAGGCAGTGTTTGTAATCCATGTGATAGTTTCATAATACAAAGCAAAAATATGTAGCTTTTTAGACTAGTTTATTTCACTTAGCATATACACTAACACTCTTCCATAACTTTTTGTAGCTTGATAGCTTATTTCTCTTTATTACTCATTAATCTCCATGGTACGTGGGCCTTTAAAAAGTTAGTGACAAAGTCCAATAGTTTTTAATCCCATTTTCCCTCCAACTACCTGAGGTCCCTCATATGAATGGACTACTTTGTTTACCCTTTCAATTCTTCAAGGGTACCTTGCTGACTCATAATTGCAGTAATTGTGGATCAAGCTGCTATAGTCATTTGTGCAGAGGTTTTTGTTTGACATAGTTTTCAATTCATCTGTATAAATTCCTAGGATTAGGAGAGTAAACCGTACTGGAAACCATGGACTTTAGTTAAAAATTAGGTCGCATCAGTAATGGTTCACCAACTGAGGGAAGCAAATGAGCACTCTGTATTGTCCACAAAGTTTTTCTACAAACCTAAAATTATTCTGAAAAAATAAAATATATATTTTTAATAAAAAGACTTCTGAGAACAGAATGGAGGGCATAATATGACCACGTATTCAGCTTTAACATTTTTTAATTGTATCAATGTGGAGATACAACGGAAAGCTTCTAGAAGGTGTGACATTTCAGGTAAAGATTGTAGTATGAGAAGGCGTTTACTCAGTGAGCAAGAAAAGGAGAGGGAGAGGGAATAGTGTATTCAAAAATAGAGAAGAATGTGGGTAAGAGATTTCCCATGGCTCTAGTGCAAAAGAAAGGGGCATTGGGGGTGGGGGGGATGTATGAGGTGGCAAATGAGACTGGACAGAGGGGTCACATCCTGAAGGGCACTCACATCATATTAATTTCTTTTGCGTTATCCTCAGAGCCAATGCATGTTTTGAAGACTGTTCAAAAAGAATGACACCCAATGGATTCTGTTTCACTGTCAGGCTTAATCTGTATAGAAAATTCAAAGAAAGATCCCACTTTAATTTGTGCATTTCTTCTTCCTCTGCAGAGCTCTTTGGAGAGCAAAAAGTATGAAAGTCCACCACAGCCTCTCACCTTGTCACGAGAAAATCTGAGCAAGGAAGGGAAGCCAACTACCTCACACAGTCTAAGGTTCATTCCCTTAAGCCCGGATGTCAGTTTACCAGTCAGACAGAGGAAGGAAGCTTCCACCGACACTCTATGCGCTCAGGCTCTATGAATAGAGACCTTCAGTTGCCTGTACAGTACAGAGCCATTCAAGAGCAATTAAATTTGGTTAAAATGAGAAAGAAATGCTTTCTAAGAAAAAAAAAAACGGTTTGAGGGGATTGCAAAAGTTGATTGTGCTAAAGCACTTTTACACAGGTTTGTTTTAGTTCTCAATTGTCAAGTAGTATTTAAGCTGGTCTCTTACTCTGAAATATGATAACCTTTCTTTTCTCTGAGTTCTTTCTCCTAAATTAATAGCACTGTCTCTAATTCCAGGAGCAGCAAGCAAAGAGTTTATTTACCAGATAACAGTAGGTCTGGTGATCAGCCAATGTCCAAAGAACCACTAGCCAAGTTCATAGTAAGCCAAAGACTGTAACTGATAAATAGATATTCCTCGCTCAATCACTTTAAAATTGCCTTTCATCTTCTCTTTGGAGCTTGTAGCATTCATGTTAAGTCCTGACACAAATAAAACTACCTATGAAAAAAAAATTAGAATTTTGAAAAGTTAATGTATCAGATATATTCTAATGTAGAAGGCAACTTTTTAAAAAATCCCAAAATTTAGATTTGGATTTAATTTCACAAGACTTTTTAAGAAAAAAAAGTCTAAATTTAGGAAGATGGTTGAAGTATATGGAATACTATACTGAAAATACCTTTAAAGTTGACTTTCGGTGAGAAAATGTAGAAAAGGCTACACCATTTTATAACAGCTGTGTATACCTCTCTTTCTTCTTTGTTAATGAACAAACCTTCAATGGTCAGGGGGTTAAAAACACACAGTTTGCTCAGCTCAGCTCAGGTCACATTTCCCCCGAATTGAAGGAGAGCAGTGCAGGGGGAGAAGTAGAAACGCAGCCCCTCTCCACGCTGCACTGTCTAGAATTCCTAATGATTACACCAACTGCGTTGAGTCCTTTCTACAATGGTAGAAGGAAAGAAACTTGCATTAATAAAACCTCAGTTTTGGAACACCCGTACGCAATCATTAAAATGTACATACAATAACGAACTCAGTTCAGTATTTGTTAAAACATGTTTATGCAAATCATTAGAAGTATTCATGAGTATAAATCTTAGCACTTGTGGCTACTTAAGGACCCTGAGGATATGTATTCCTTTCACCGAAAAAAGGGGAAAAACATAATTTGGTTTAAAAAAAAAAAAACAAGCTCTTAAAGGATGGACTTCTAGAAATAAATAATGGGGGGAAATTAATTTTTTCCTTTTTAACGCCTCAAAATTCCACACTATTAGTTGTCACAGTTGTTGATAGTACAATACATATCACAGAAGCAACTATTTCCATTAGTGGATTACTTACTCTTTCCTGAAATAAAAGATACTTATGTTGCTTCAGGTGCTTTGTTCTCCCCACCCCCACCCCAGGCCCCCAAATAACTAAATAGACATTACAATATTATATTCTTCCTTACGTTTTTACAAAAAGGATCACTTACTTGAAAATAATTGATCATTAAATAGCACCAAACAAATAATAGTTCATTACATGTTTTATTAATAAAGCCATATAAGTAGGTATGGTCTATAATTCAATCCATCTACGATGTCTTTACTTTTCTATGAAAAGCATAGGAATTGGGCATGATATACTTTATTTGTAATAAATATCTAGTGTGCTTCACCTTGAAGATTTAGTGTTGCACCTAATTGTCCTTTAATAACTTTAAAGAAAATAACAAGTGATGTTGTCAATCCATCAGTAAATGTACGCTCAAATTTATTACATGCTATCATACTTCTTGCCCTAAGACAAAATTATAAAATCACATAATTAAATATAGTAATGATACAGCAATTATTCTCTTTAATTTTAAACAATTGAGAAATATTAAAATGCATTCTACATTTACTATTGAGTTTTCTCAAAAGATGACCATATTCACTAGTTCATCTTCTCAATGAACTCTCATTCTAACTTCAGTAGAAGCGAATCTAGGTAATCTTTAATCATTCAATAAACGCCAGGCTTCGATTACAGATATTTTTCATCCCTGTTCCAGCTCCTTCCCCAGTCCCTCAGAAAATCTATAAGCGTAACGGTAGTTTCAAGCTTCTGTGGCAAAGAACATTAAGCCAAGTTTTCTGTACCTCGGTTTCCTAATTAAGCAAGTGATGAGATGGGATGGATTTACAATTTCTGTAATAATTGATACCTCTAGCATTCTTTAAAAAGTCTCATCTAAAATAGGTTTTTTTCCCCTTAAATTTAACTCTGAGGGGAAGTCATAGGCTAGCAGGTGGCTAGAAGTGACTTGGATGAAAGGGAATACAATAGCCTAGGAGAGGGGTCGGAGTGGGGGGAGGCCAGCTTGAGGGGGGGAGGGGCAATAGGACAAGCCATGGGAGGTTTGAATAGTTGTTTAACTTGGTGAATGCAAAAGTAATGATCTGATATGTAAATCCTCACCCAATTCACAATTAAAAAGAAAACAAAGTTTAACATTTTTCGACACAGACACGGTCAACAAAGTGGATTCAATTTGGATCTAGTCATTATCATCAACTAGTCAGCACCTCAATAAATTAAGCTTTGTGAAGAAGATATGGTCCTAAAAAGCAGGGAAGATGTTTTGGAAAGGTGACGTTTTTTAGACATTTTGTCAGCCAGAAATCCTACCCACAAATCTGAAATGGAGTCACATTTGACTTCTTGTATTTTAGGGATAACAATTTGAGCAATGATGTGGTCTTAATCAGAAACTTCGGTAAACCTGAACCTAGACTAATTTGGTTAAGGTTTACCGGAGTTTCTGATTAAAACCACATCATTGCTCGAGAACGATGATGGCAACAAATGTATAAATGTGCTTGACACAATGGATGGATGCATGGATTGTGATAAGAATTGTACGAGCCCCCAATAAAATGATTTTTAAAAAATAAAATAAATTGTTAGCAATAGACATAGTTCTGATTTTTCAATTTCACAATTTTCTTTAAAACTATGGAACTGATTTTACCTCAAAGAGGAGCTGTTAAAAGTAACAATCATAAAATCAATTTTCACTTCCAGATATTGATAAACTTAATTTGAAAACTAAGATGCATTGAGATGAAACTGTTAATAATTAATTGACTGTGTGTATGCAACCTAAACTGATATGTTGTGTATAAACCTTGCATGAAGAGGCTGCTCAGAAATGACCTATGACTAATACATTTTATGGGTAAACTTTTAAAATATAAAGTGGCAGTATTAATTATCCTTTTATCAGAAGTATGCCTGTTCTATAACTGATTTCCAATTAAGTAATCAAAGGGACAAATGTGATCTCCTTGCAAGGTTGCGTTAGCACGTAATCAGAAGTCAGAACCCTTTCACCTGCTGATCCTGGGCACTCAAAGCAACTCTTCATCGGGGCTCATTATCAAGGCATGACAAAGTTTTGAAAGTTCCCCATAAAACTGACCAACATTTTTCAAGAGCCAGTATGGGTTAAAGTGCCTAAGATTGTATGGGTCATCTTAATTAGTAAAATTGGATATTATTTTTCCTTAGTAGTCAATTATTATAGCTTAAATTTTACTTAAGCCTTACTTAAAATGCTTACAAAGTACAATCTGTCTTAACACAATCACCATGTAGTCACTCTAAATCCCAGGTAAATTCCAGGTCCTAAATATAATAAGTAATGGACTAAGTGACAAAGCACTTACACATTTTTTGAGGCAACTGATTAACCATGGATAAATAAATAGAATATAAAATAGAAGTTCATCTAAGAACTTATATTTAAAAATACACCTAGTATTTTTATATGAAACTATAATAAATCTTGCAATTTTTTAGAAACATGGTAAAATTTTCCAGTTATATATGTATATCTATAATTTGAATTTTAAAGTAAAATAATGTGTGAAATAATACATTTCCTTTTAATACATTCACTTCCAAGAACCTTTCTCCCTAAAATAAGCCTCCACAGGATCCCAAAAACTATGTTTCGTTTAGAGCAGAATATTACTACAAACCCTGAGCTTCTTAAGGCTTTGATGGTTTTCCTCTAAGAGACACAAATGCTGGTCTGAAAATAGGATTCCAATGTTAATTATCTTTTCATTTAGCAGCCAACCCACACCACCACACCAGTGAGATCAATAAATTTTAGTACATCTCTAGAGTATACCTTTAAAAATTAATATAAAATCCTCCTGATGGTTATGTCAATTGCAAACCTGAATTCTAATATTGAAACTGAGTTTGAATAGTGGCTAGTGTTTCTTTTATAAATATGAAGATTCTATTATTTCATTTTTATGCTTACTAAGTGACAGAAATGCCTATAAAGTTACTATGTAGCCTTTCACTAAGCATTTAGCACCAAGCAACCTGACAAAAAAGAAAATATAAAAGAAAAACCAACAGCTTATAGGGTGAATATCTAAATATTCATACTACTCTCAAGACATTTCCTCAGAACTACAGACAAAAATCTAACAACATATAGTCTTTATATTGGGTGATTTCTAATATTTGACTTTATGAAATATGAATAGACCTACCATGTGTTTGATGTGATATTAAAATGCTTGTATTTAAGTGTTTCAGATGCACAGCTAGATTTTAAAAGGAAAATTGTGTCTCAAGGGGAGAAATTTGAATGCTTCTGCTATTCCTAGTTCTTGGCAAAAAGGCCTAATGAGGAAAATAAAAATCCCTTCAATGATTTAAATCATTTCTAAATGTATACAGTACTATCTCTTGAGCCTAAAATGTTTGCAGATTAAGGTCATAGTTTCTAGATTTTTAATTACATAGCTGCAGTTACTATACTCTTGGCCATACATGTGTGTGTCACACCAAGAAGGTTACAGATTGCCTCTTCTTTCATCCAAGGTCCTTTCAAGCATTTCTGTAGTCAGACGGGGGGAGGGGGTTGAGGCCTAAATTTACTGTGGCAGATGTCTGAAGTCCAAGTCATAAATAAAACCAGCAGAGGGCAGAGTACTGGCAAAACTGACAAATCCGGCTGGTGACCAGGTACCAAAGGTGAAATGCAAACTTTTGAAGGAATCCACCTTCAAGGGCTCTCTGTGTACTCTTGAAAGAGTAGGAAAAGGATGAATCAAGTCTTTTTCAAGTGTATAGAACTCATTTGAAAACCAAACAGTACTAAAGGGCCTCAGCCTGGATTCCTATTCACCAGAATACACTGCTGCAGAAGGAGAATCCAGCATGTTCTGCCACTCAGGAAGGCGAACCTGGAGAGAGCACACATCGCCTTCGCAGAATCTGGCCTCAGGGAGCGCTACTTCGCATTCGATGTTGGTGCTTAAACCCCAAATCAGCCTAGCTGGCTTCTGCTAAAGACTGCGCCTGTACTGTTTTCGCCATCAGCCTACCCTCACGATCCTTCTTACTAATTCCCAGCTCCTCTCTGCATTTCCTCAGACAAAACTTGGCATTCTCCTCTATGTTGCCCAAACTTTCTGATCTCCAAAGCCATTATTAGCTCCCCAGCTGCTTCTATAGCACCTAACGGACCCAGAGGATTCAGCCAGATGACTGCAGGAAAGAGGGGGTGGGAGGTGGGGGGTTGGCAGGAGGCCTAGGGAGGAGTCCTTTCCTCTCCCTTCTAGGGTACAGCCTTCTGCCTAACAGGTCTAGTCATTCAATATGTGGTGGTGCCACGTAGGAATTTTTCTTTACCTCTCTCCTCCCACCCCATCCCACGCCCCTTCCCCTTCCCTCCCATCCCCATGCCTTCCTCCCCACCCCAATGGATGGGAGAGTTGCATCATTCTCCAGGAGAACTGCAAGTCCAACCTGCAGAAAGAACGGGACAGGGCACGCAGAAAGAAGAGGAGCCCTGAAAGTCAGGGAAGAGTGTTTGTTCCATATCTCGAACGGGTCTATGTTGTTCCTCGCAGTCTACCTACCATTCTTCCACTTAAAATCTTTTCAAAATGGCAAGGAAAAAAAGTGTCCTCAATCTTCTAGATGCACACTGTCCCTCCCCCCCATCCACAGTTTGTCTTATACCCCAAAGAGTAAAACAGCCTTTTTCTCATGTTGTTCAAGACAAAGAACTTTATCAAAGTTCATTTTATACTCTCTTTATATTTTCTCCTCCAGTCACCCTTTTCAAAGACACTCCCATTAGGAAGACTGTGAAGAAAGCAGACGATGTGTTCAAAGCACAGTCTAAGAACTGCTAGTCAAACAAAAGCTTTGTACAACTCTCCTTGTATTCAAAGTAATATTTCCCCGGTCTTTTCAAAGAGGCTTGAAAGTGATGAAAGCCATTTCACCAGCCCCTGCGCCTGACCTATCTTTCTCTCCAGCTCCCTCCTCTCCCGTTACTGTCTCACCTACATCCATCTCTCTGTCCGGTCTCAACTTCCAAGCCAGTGGCAGCTACGGTCTGGATTTCATTTAAGGGGATTGTTTTCTGTTGTTGGTTTTGGTTTTTTTGAGGGGTGGGAGGAGAAAGGAGGAGGGATAGACAGACGGGGGGAGG
>NW_022104341.1:13787333-13792394 GCF_000313985.2 Echinops telfairi | reverse complement strand
TTGGGAGTTGGTAGGGCAGCTCCCACTCTGGGAAACATCTGACAGGTTCCTTTCTGGAATGTCTCAAGGGAGCAAGAAGTTGTTTCAGAGACTCTTTTGATAGGGAATTCTACTGTACTTAAGAAAAAGAAATGTATGGCATTGAACGTGAAGGGGTAAATCATGTAAGCCGTTCCAGGCGATTCGTTCCTGTCCTCGATGGAAGACACAAGGGAAACAACTACTGGAAGCCCCAAGAGTCTAGTCCACACCACCTCTTAAAGGACCTGGCCCCGACCCTTGCCCCAGGAAGCTGGAGACATGGCCACTCTGCTGTCAGAGTGATGAGGATGGGCAGGTTTCTCAGTGGCCTCTCCACTCAGTCTTCCCCAAGTAATCCACTGTAACCTGGAATATATTCCCTAGCCATGGTAGGCCCACATTCAAAGTATTCATCCTCTTGACTCCATTTTGTCCTTAATATTTCCTAAGGTGTATCTCAAATATTTTCTGGAGCAGTGCCCAATACGTGCCAGAATACGGTAAGTACTGAGTAGAAGTGTGTTTAATGAAGGATGTAGGATTTCATTGATGACAGGATTGGAAGTCTTCACCAAGACCCCAATAAAAGATATTTTAGAATAGCAGACTCCATTATTCAAGATATTTTGATGTTTAAGGGCTGTTGACCAATGTCTCCCAGCTAATCTTTAAGAAGTCGACTTTCTATGTCATTAAACATGCCTCAGGACCTGTTGAAAGATTGCAAGGGAAGTGATCAGGGACTCCGATTGTGCCCCTCAAAAGAACTTCTCAACCTGAATAGAGATATATGAAACAGAAAAAAGTACCATCACGTCAATTCCAACTCATCCTGATCCTATCTCAACTTTCAGAAGCTGTACATTTTTATTCGAGCAAATAACCTCATCTTTCTCCCTTGGCGGGTTTGAAGACCCACCACCCTTATAGTTAGCAACAGTAAAAACTTACCTGAAAGTGCCCTAGGGCTCCTTATGTAACATGGAAAGTAAATAGAAAATATCTTCATCATCTATGTTACTGTGATTTAAAAAACTACTACTGCTCACCAAGATAGCATCAGCACATCATACCTCTTAGATATCAGGTAAAAGAGTACATATTATTTTGTTGCTGGCAAAAAGTTGGGGATGCCAAATCATCTACAGAACAAATAACACTGACCAGTTGTTCAGACTGCTCTAATATCTAGTTGTTAACATAATGTAATACAATGTAAAAGAGTGAAATCAAATCAAACTTTAAAAATGCATATTTGGTCTGCCAGAATCCTAAATCAATTCAATAGCTCGCAAGAATTACAGTGCTTGCAGGAACATGTAGAAATGCTGTTCCAAATTGTTTCTCAATAACTCTCCTGATTTATTGAGAGTTCTGCACTTAATACTCTTCTAGAAGGTGAGAAATGATGCAGTCAGTCTAGCAAGCCCCACCTTTAGTCCCATCTCAGGCCTTTTCACTACTGTGAAAGAGTCCTTTCAGACAAAGTATCTCGAGTGAATAGAGTTATTACTACCTTATGCTCTCTGTACTCTGTGGTTTGC
Source organism: Echinops telfairi (assembly GCF_000313985.2). Taxonomy (NCBI): domain Eukaryota; kingdom Metazoa; phylum Chordata; class Mammalia; order Afrosoricida; family Tenrecidae; genus Echinops; species Echinops telfairi. Next base: position 13,790,829 of record NW_022104341.1, on the reverse strand, counting down.
ATTCCTCTGGCGACTGCCCAGCTAGGCATAACCTAGTTCTGAATTAGTACTTTGGAGAGGTGGGGGAAAAAAAAGTAAATTCAGAGGAGTTACTATGTCTACCCCTTCTAGGCTATAGCTAGCTGCCAGATCTAAACCTCTCACGAATGGGCCAATAAAATTACAAGAGATGAACTCAGTGAAAAGAAAGATAAAACTAAGCAACAAAGGGAACACAGAAAAATTGAAATAGGTTTACCTTGACTATCTTACATTGCCCCTTGAGGAACTCACTCTGGCACTGTTTCCTGGGGTACATTTCATGCATTCTGTGCTAATTTTTTATGCACACATTTAAAATATAATAGAATATGATGATTTGGCCCAACACAAGTCTTTAGTTTGAAACACAAATACAGATATGACACTTCCCATTAAAAAGTCATGTTAAAAACAGAATACAGGACAGATAAATCCTCAGGAGAAATAATGGGATTAGCAATACCATGAGGGTAGGGGGCAGGTGTGGGGAGAAGGGGGACAAATTGGGAACCGACTATAATGATCGACATATAAACACCACCCCCCAAGGGGACAAACAACAGAAACATGGGTGAAGGGAGACAGAGGATTGTGTAAGATATGAAAATAATAATAATTTATAATTTATCAGAGATCCACGAGTGTGGGAGAGTGGAGGAAATAGGTAAGAAAGAGTTTATACTAAAGGCTCAAGCAGAAAGAAAATGATTTGAAAATGATGATGGCAACTTATGTACAAATGTGTTTGATACAACTGATTTATGGATTTATTACAAGAGTTGTAATAGACCCAATAAAATGATTTATTAATAAAAAATGTAATTCACAATATAAGTAAAGCCAAGAGAAGATTTTTTAAAAAGTCATGTTTAAAGACATTTATTCAACCTGGTGGAATTAGTTCCCATTGTAAGGCATTCAAAAACAAGCCAGAAAAGGGGGTTAGAGAAAAAGTAGTCACTGCCTAGTCAGCAATAACTTGAATTGAAACTTTATTTATGTCAGTTTATGTGTGAAACCAAGATGATAATTTTAACAATTGATTGGGCGGTCAGAATGACAAAATGGAAATATCTTAAGCAACCTTCAGAGTCCGTGTGCTTTATTAAGTATTATAAAAACGTCAATCATTCTTAATGTCTCCACAAATCTCTATGAATCAGGGGTGCCTGGTTCAGAATCAATGTTTTACATAGTTTTAAAGTGCCACCAAGACCATTTCAATACATAGCAATTCTTCGTACACAGAACAAAACACTTCCCTGTTCAGCACAACCCAGTCCTTGCTATAGCTGACCCATTGCTCACCATGTCATTCCTTCTCCTTGGGGGACTAACTCTTTTTTGCTAACACTCTATTTGACTAAGCATGATGTCCTTCTCCAGGGATTACTACTCTCTCCTGAAAACACATACAACATATATGAGGCTGAACCTTGCCAACCATACTTCTAAGGGACATTCTAGCTGTGCTTCTTCCAACACAGATGTATTTGTTCCTCTGAGAGTCTATAGCAAATCCAGCCATCCTCACCAACACTATTACTCACAAGCATCAATTCTTCTTCAGATTCCTTATTTATTGTCCAACGTTCACATGCATATTAGGGGAATGAAAACACCATACTTGTGGCAGGTGAGCTTTGGTGTTCAAAGTGACATCTTTGCCTTTACTATTTGAAACGCAGGGAATCTAGGACAGATGAATCCCTCAGGACCAGGGGTGACAGTGGCGATACCAGGGGGGAAGGGGGGTGTAGCAAGGGGGAATTGATCACAGGGAGCTACATATAACCTCCTCTCTGGGGGATGGGCAGCAGAGGGGTGGGTGAAGGGAGACGCCGGGCAGTGTAATATAAGATATAATTATAATTTATAAATTATCAAGGGTGCATGGAGGAGAGGGGAGGAGGAAGGGAGGGGAGGGGAAAAAAGGAAAATGAGCCAATTCTGGGAACCCAAGAGGCAAGCAAATTTTGGGAATGATGAGGGCAACAAATGTATAGATGTGCTTTACACAATTGATCTATGTATTGTGATGAATTGTAGGAGCCCCAATAAATTGATTTTAAAAATGCCTTTACTATTTGAAAGATGTTTTGCAGCAGATTTGTCCAGTACTTTGCTTTTTTGACTTCTGCTTCCATGGGTGTTGATTGAGATTTCCGACAAAATGAATTCCTTGACAGCCTCAATATTTTTTCTAATTATCCTAATGTTGCTTTCTGGTATAGTTGTATATCTTTTTTTCTTTATATTTGGTGTAGTGGTTATCCATTTGGCTGCTAACCTCAAGGTCAGTAGTTTAAAACCACAAGCTGCTTCAAAGGAGAAAGATGAAGCTGTCTACTCCTACAAAGTCTTATAACCTCAGAAGCCACAGTATCTGTTTCAACTTGCCCTTTAGGTTCTCCATGAGCCAGAATTGACTTGACCGTAATTAGTTTTGTTTTTGGTTTGCATTCTAGTGCAATCCGTTCTAAAGACTGCATTCTTTAATCTTCATCAGTAGGTCTTTTCCACTATTGTTAAACTAGGCTCTGTTATCTGCACAGCCCCCCTTCTTCCCTCGATTTCCTGCACTTCTACTGCTGCCTGCCTTTTCATGCAGCCCGGCCTCTCAGCTTGTCTAGTCAGCAGTCAAATTGAATACAGTGAATAAACATAGTAAAGCTATACTAACCTGATGCACACTTTTGCCGATTTTAAACCTCGGTCTATGTACAGTTTTCATAAGAGCACAATTGCAAGTTCTGGAATTCTTATTCTTTGCACTATTTATTCATAGTTCATTATGATCCATGTAGTGGAATGCCTTTGCATAGTCCATAGTTATTCTCTGCTTTCAGTAGAGATGCATCTGATATTAGTAATTATATCCTTCACTCTACATGCTCTTATGAATCCAATTTTAATTTCTGGATATTCCCTATTGATGTACTATAAGTGAAAGTTAATAATTGTCATTTTCTGCCAGATCATCTTTCTTTGTAGTGGACAAAATATGGGCCTGTTTGATCAGTTGACCAGGTAGCTGCTCTTCCAAACTTGTTATGGTTCAAACTTCCAGTTTGTTTTGGTGTAGTGACTGTGTATTTGTATCATCTTGTTTGATAATTCCTGCATGATTCACTATTTTTCCCACAGTCTACATTATTACACTTCAAGGACTGAATTTTTTCTACAGTTTTTTCAATTTGAAAAATAGAATGTGTTGTTTCTTTTGGCTTTTTAACCCTAGATCTTTATTACCACATTTCATTATAATACTTTATTCTTCTTCTTTAGCCTTTTAGATTTTTCTGATAATTCCTTGTAAATCATTGTTTCTTCTGGTAATGTTAGTTAAAGGAGCCCTATACGCTCTGGGGGGTAACTGTTGGATTGCTAACTTCAATGTCTGTTGTTCAAACCCACTATCTACACTTCACAAGATGAAGATGAGGTTAACTGGTCCTGTTTAAAAACAAACAAA
>NW_022104341.1:13778480-13785534 GCF_000313985.2 Echinops telfairi | reverse complement strand
TGTACAGAAATTACAGGCTCTTTTGAGTTGCTCTGGAGCTGTGCTGTCAAAGCCAATCCCAATTTTATTCGCACATTGTAATTTCTTATTTTAATATTCTCCTACTTCAACCTGAACTTGCATAAAAGCAATTGCTGCTCTTTTCTGAGTTCAGCCCGTGGCCTTGTTCCGACAGAACATATTGAAATTCTCCTTTGTCTCTGTCCAAATATGTAGTCAGTTTTATTTCCTCATATTTATCAATATAAGCTTCATAAAGGTTAAGACATTTTTGTTTTCTAAGATATCAACCACTTAGTCCATCTCTGACGAACTGAGGGTTCCAATTATTTAACCATACCAATGCATTTGTTTAAAAAGTATTAACGGGCCAAAAAGCGATTGGCCTTTCCAATATTTTTTTTAATGATTCGAAAATAACTTTTTAAAAAGTCATAAGGAGCCAAATCAGGACAGTCAGACGAATGCCTAATGATTTCCCATTAAAGTGACAATTGCTATTACCTTTGTTCTTAACTGGTTTGCTCTTACTTTTAATAGATTATTTCCACCCCCTTGGTAGCTATTGCTTTGATTGTGCTTTGTCTTCAAGATGGTGCTGGTAAAGTCATGTCTCATCTCCTGTTACAATTATTCAAAGAATTCTAATTACTAGTAACTGAAATGCATCTAGAGTGCATGTTTGATCCGTTTCAGACTATAATAACTGGTAAAAATATTCCAGTTCTTATCTTTGGCATTAGTGTTTTGTGCATACTTATGAATAATAATCATATCAACAGATCTTCCTTGTAAGCACTATTACCCTATCACTTACCGAGCTGTACTTCAAAATAGATCTTCAAGTGTCCTTTTTGAAGGTGACTGTGACACAATTCCTCCTCAATTTGTCAACCCTGGCACAGTAGACAGTGTGATCGGTCAATTAAAAATGGCCTATACTAGTCCATTTCAACTAATTAATGCCTAAGATACTCAGATTTATAATTCCCTTTTATTTACAATTGCCCAATATCCTAGATTCATACTTTAGACATGCCGTATTCTGATTGTTAAGGTTTGCTTGCAGCTATTTCATCTTACTTTTATGCTGTCTCATCATCAAATGAAGGTCCCAAAAGCTTTACTTAATCCACATCATTCACGTCATTCTAAAGTGGGAAGTCTTCTAGTGGTAGTTTGGGCACCTTTCTACTTCTATGCTTTCTATACTGGCACTATAGAAGACAATACTCTGCTTCTATGCGTAAGGTTTTTAATGGCCACATTTTTTTCAGACTTAGGTCATCATATCCTTCCTAGTCTGTCTTAGTCTGGAAGCTCCCCTGAAATCTATTTACATGAGTGACCCTACTATTTACATGAGTGACTAAATATAAATTTAAAATACTATAGACAAATAGCACAGCAACACACAAACTACTCAAGTTCAACAAACTGACCAAGGAGTAGTGTTCTAAATATTGAGCCTTTAAAAATTAAGTTAGGATTACAGACACTTATTTCATAGCTGAATGCCCCAAATACTGTTCAGAGAGAAAGAAAGTTTTATAAAAGCTTTCTGCTATGACAGGTTAAATTTGAGGAAAGAGAAAATACAGTAGCAGGACTTTGAAAATTATCCTTTATTTTTAAAAGCACTTAGTATTCACTTGTTTTATTTTCTTAATTATATTTTATCCTTTCTGATGATACTGTTTTTGTGTTTTTTTTATTTTCTAGACAACTTTTATAAGAATGCTACCATGATTAAAACTGCTTCATCAAATTATGCTTTTTGAGTATGAATATATTCAGGAAAAAATGAAAATTTTTAAAATGGCATAAAACAGTAATTCTTTAAACTTTTAAAAGAAATTTATTTTTTTTAGTGTGATCTCTTCTCACTCTGCTTAATGGCTTGTCTTTTTGCCTTTCCTGATCTTTTGTTCAATTCTTTAAGGAAATAAATGACTAAGCAGTTTGACGTTCATTTTACAGTTAGTCTAACACATGAGTGACTAAATATTGGGCTCTGTTTAAAAGTTAATTTGGTCATTCCTACCACACACATAGGCCTTTGTATTGTAGAAAGTGGGGGAGGTCATAGGGACAGAAAAGTTTATTTCCATAGTCTAGCCTAGCTCACAAGAACCCTACAGTGATGATTGGGTAGTTTTGGGCACCTTTACTATAAAATAACTTACAGAGCTTCAGTGAACTCTGAATTTAGCTCCATTTCCGTGATACAACAGAATGTTCAGATGAAATGCTTCATCTGTTGAAGAGTTGAAGGAATCAACTCAGAAATGACAGATCCAACCTCAAGAAAGGACTTAAAATCTAAATGAAACCCAAGTAAGCAAGGGCTATGGCCTTGTACATACATATATATGTCTGCTTAAAATATTTGCTGTTAACATAAGACTGCATCCTTAATGTATTTTGATCCTGGTGTGTGTTAACCTGCTAACTTTCCTAAAAACTCACATAATTGTGAGTGTAGTCTATGAGTTCTTTGTGGGCATTGTGATGGATTATCTAACCCATGAAGAAATAGGGGGCCCTGGGAAGAATGGTAGATATTTAGAAGAGGGTAAAAGAAGGTTGGAGTGTGAAGTCATGTCGGATCCCTGTCTTGTGGCTGTTGATCTTGTGTTGGTGTGGAAACGGATTCTTCTTCTCCTTGAGTAGCTGAAGGAGACCAGATGTGGCCTCTTTGCCATTTAAACAGTTGGCATCAGATTTGGGATTTTTTTTTTCTCTCAATAGCTCCATACTCATGGAAGCACTGGGTTTTGTAAGAAAAAGAAGACAGTGGCATGGGAGGTGAAACTTTTGATTCTTAGATGGTTTCTTTACTTGGTCTTCCCTATAGTAGCTGAAAGAAATATAGGGTTAGAGTGCAGTTTAGTGGAGTTTCCTGGAGGCTAAAGATAGGCTGTTTAAACAACGTGGCTGATTGAAGGCCAGAGCCTCAGGCATACATCTTGCTGGAAGCCCACGTCCATATACACATGAATGAGATGGTCTGGGTGACAAGAATGTAGAACCCCACTTGAGGGGAATGAACAACAGAATTGTAGGTGAGTCGATACATTGGCTGGGGAAGACATGGCAGAAATGATACTAGATGAAGGGTCTATGGGGGTGGTAAGGTGGGGGAGGGAGGGGGAAAATGGGAGCTGATATTAAAGAAGAAAGAAAATGCATTGAAAATGATGACCACAGTATTTGTACAATTATGCCTGATCTAATGGAACTATGAACTGTAATAATATCTATTAGCTCCTAATAAAATGTTAAAATAAATAAATAAATTTTAATTTGAATATTTTTAATAGAATTATATGCTTAGTTATCTGTATTGTGAATTTTGGTTTCTCCTACCTAGTGTCATAAAATAGACATAAATGTGTGATAAAAATAAATATTGAAAATGATGATTACAGAGCGTTTGTAAGCCTATCTTCAGTTTATACTTGATTGGATTTTACTAAAAGGAGAATTTAAAATTCTCCTGAAGAAATCGGCTTTTGTTTTATGCCAATATAGAGTGAAGGGCAGGTGATTTGGCAGCATGCTGAGTTATCCATTGAACTACTAACAGCAAAGTGGGCAAATTCAAATCTACCTGTGCTCTCAAGGATAAAGTTGAGGCTTTATGTGCCTGTAAAGATTTGTTATTTCAGAAACTGACAGGAACAGTTCTACTCAGTTCTCAGTGTTGTCTCAGAATTGACTCAATGGTATTGAATAAATGAGTTCATTATCTATATTCATTGGAAGCTATCAAAGTTTTGCCTCATAGCTGTTCAATAAAAAAAGAATGATAAAAACATGTGAAGTGTATCAAGGAAACACAGACACACATATAGTCAAGATAACATGTGTTTATTATTATTATTACTTAAGTGAGTTTGGCATTTATTAAGTTCTTGGGTTGTCCTAAAAATATAGATGAGGGAAAATATAAGTTGGCAATTTAGGAAATAAGTGTTTTAACACACCAATAAATGGAAGTAAAGAATGAGATTTTAAAGATTTTAGTGAACCTAATGTCATAGATAGAGAAAGCCCAAGACTAGTCTTATAAACCCCCAAGTATATTGATTTGTATATATGCCGACCTTACTATCACCTGAGTTGTACTGTCTATATTTACACTGGCCATTAGTAAACTAAGGCTTATCTTGTTATGATACGAGTTTTAGCTTCATAAAAGGGATATTTATTCTTAACTATTTCACAAATACTTTTTTAAAAGTGAGTACAACACAGAATATCCATATATTTTATTATTTTATATTTTATTGTATAAATAATAAGACAACAGGATGACCAAAAACATTGTTGATGTTTCTAAAATAAGAAAAATTTGCTTTGCTACTTGTATGAATTTTTAACAGATTCATCTACTCCAATGGTATTTGTCAGTATTCTTGACTTCAAGGGAGAAACTATTCCACAGAGCCATGTGTAATCTGTCTGGGCCCCCACCACTCAGACCAATTCAATAATTCTGAAACTACTTTGCTTCGGAACTTTAAAGACTCATACTAAAAATAAACTTCTGAATCATATGCAATATTCTTATTATTTTTACATGGTAATCCTTTATACTCTTTGAATGCTACCACAAATATATGATTTTTAGTTCGAGAATATGATTATTATACAAATAAAATTGATTTTAAAAACATCTGTGTTAAATAACTTCAACTTAATTTGTTTTGCAGAGTCTCAGTGTTTAATAACCATCCAAATGTTATATTGTCTGCCAGTACTGCATCGTCATATTATTGAACATTGAAATGCTGAGAAAACAATAGATTATTTCAGAAGTTTTCAAAAACTAATAAAAAGACTGAAAATCATATATGAATTTTAAAATTACAAAACAAGGACAATTTTTATCAATATAAAATAAGGGTATACTTCTAAATGCAAAAGACCTTTTTGTCATTCTAGTACTAGGAAATCTTTTTGTAATTTAATATGCTCAATGGATTTGGGGTAATCCTTATGTGTCTGTGAAGGAATGCTGTAGCAGCTTTAATAATCTGATTTTAAAGGTGAGGTCTTAAACCAAGTTCACACTAGGGGTGCAGAAAGAATAGTATACGTGAAAAGAAAATGTCTGTTTGCTCACTTGTACTCCCATTATTAATTCTATCCTCCCACATGATGAGTTTTTATAGCATATTTTTCAGATAATTGTTCATTTTGGTGATGAATTCCAACTCACAGCAACCCGGTACAACAGAAAACTACCTCGTATGGTTTCTGAGTTGTAAAGTTTATAGAAATTGATTGCTCTATCTTTACTCTGCTATTTTATAATAGGTACATTAGATCCTAATAGATTAACTGTTTTAAAAATTGAGAGTCTCAATACTAAAAATCTTAAAATAAGGAAAGCAATTATCAGCAATTACCTAGTTAGTGCCTTAAAATGAAATCTGAATCTAACAAAGATGACAGCTGTAGATATAGTCCTAAAGTTTAAAAAAAAGCAGGTGCTTTAAATATAAGTGATATTGAGCCCAATCTCATTCCTCAGTCTTATCACCTTCTAGATTTTCAAACAATTTCTAACTTTAAGTGTCTATGCAAAAAGAAAACAAAACTCTCTTTAACCCTAAGTCATTTTGTAGTTTCCAAGAAGGGAAAAAAAAATCTTCAGAGTGCTGTAGGAAGAAATATTCATCCTAATTATATCACTATTTAATAAATAATGATCAACTTTAAGGTCATAAATACTATGCCCTTAACTCTTAGCTCAAGACACAAAGTAATTAATGGTAGAATATAAATTGAGCCAATAGGATTTTTTTTTCTTTAACTTTACTCCTTTGAGTGTAGAAATGCTCGTTCAATACTGTTTTCTCAGCGTTTTGGTTTCCCCCTCTCATTGCGTGCTAACAGTTACCTTAACTGTACATATTGATTCTTCTTTAACGCACAAAATAAGGAGTAAGCTAAGTGTTTTTGTCCATTATCTTATAACTGGAATTTTACATTAGTCAATGTGTTTCTGAAACCAAAATTCGAATTGAATCCCTATGATACCCCTGAGAAGACTGTGGCGATCTCACCAATCTCGGGAAGAAGATTTAAGGTAATCACTTGTAATCAAACTATGCCTTTGGGATATGGAGACCAGATCAAAACCCAAACTCACTGCCATGGAATCAGTGCTGACTCAGAGCGTCCTCTGTGAGTTTCGGAGGCTGTAATGGAGAAGAAAGCCATCTTTCTCTTGCAGAGCGGCTGGTGCTCGCGAACTACATACCATAAGGATTCACAGCCCAACACACAATCACCAGGCAGTTTGATCCATTAGGTACTATTTAATGGAATATTGAATAGAGTAAAGGTTCAAACTGTTTTTTAGAAAGTTCAGCTCTGCGGATAGTTTCCTCAAGCTCGACAGCCTCCTTCTCTTCCCCGTCCCATTTTAAGAGAATCACAGGAGCTCTGAGAATACAAATAACAGCCTGGTTCTAAAAACTTCCATGGTCCTTCCCAGGATTTCTTTCAAACAATTCTGAAGTAGAGCATCTTGGTAAATGAAAATAAATGGGTATAAAGGGAAGGAGGAAAAGATCAAGGAATTCATCTTAGGATTTCAATTTTTTAAATAAATAAAAATACTACATATTTAAGCACATTTTTGTAATGCCAACAAGACTAGTCATGAAGCAGATTCAAAACTGTCAATTAAATATATAAGAATTTCATAAATACCTGATTTCACTGCTTGCTCAGCAGGAGGAAGATGTGGCTCTATATTCCTATAACAATTGTGGCCTTGGAAACCCATGGGGGAAATTCTACTCTGTCCATTAGATTTGCTATGAGTTGGAATCAACTTGATCACAATAGGTTGGGTTAGGTGTTATTGTTGTTCACTTTCATGTTGATTCTGACTGTTATCAATCCAATATTGCAGAGTCAAACTTCCCAGTAGTATTTTCTTGTTGTAATGTTTGCTGGAAAAGATAAGAGATCTTTTCCATCATAGAGTCATCGGTGGGTTCAAACCATTGACCTTCTAGTTAGCTCCCAAGTT
>NW_022104341.1:13775511-13777386 GCF_000313985.2 Echinops telfairi | reverse complement strand
ACCCCTTCCTAGGGTCAACGGTAGATTAGGTAACTGCTGCACCTAGTCACTGCAGAGGAGTCTCTGGGTGGAGTGAATAGTTTTAGAGGAATAACCCAAAGGTGGTTTCAATTCACCGAGAAAAGCATGATGTATCTGAAGAAAAGCCTGATGATATGCTGCTAAAGGGTCACAGCCATGAACATTCTATTGGGCAGTCTCCAAACCAAAACCAAACAAACCAACAAATAACCAGAGCAAACTCATTGCCATCAACTTGAAGCGGACCCATACTGATCATGTAGGACAGGGTAGAAGTGACCCGTGTGAGTTCCAAAGACTTTTTATGGGAGTTAGAAAGTCCTGTTTTTGCAAAATGGCAGTAGATAGTTTTGAACTGCTGACTTCATGATTGGCAGCCCAATGTGTAACCACTAGGCCACCAGAGTTCCAGTTATTGGGCAGTTCTACTCTGATGCAAATAGGGTTGCATTCGTGGGCGTCAACTAACTTTCAATTGCATACTAACTGTCAATTGCACACTGTTAATTACTGCAGGTGATCGTTTCCCCACTTTTTTATAATTGCACAGCCCTGGCCCCCTGTTTCACAGCACTGCACAGCCATTACTGCACTGCTGCTGCAGGTTTCAAATATAATCTCCTATCACCTTGGTGTCCTTCAGCTGAGTGATCTAAAATCCAATGATAATTTCTGATTTCCATTACACAGTAATCCACCCTCAAGTGCCCATATCTCTAGAGACATCTTTGAAAATCAACACGTAAATAAAACCACGGCCAAAATAGAACTTTTGAAGGATGCAAATCAGTTTCAGTCTCCTCCTCTTCTGTGTTCATTTTGAAATGCAGGAGAATGGCATAAACCAACTATGGAGTAAGGCAGGAATTACGAAGAGAGGAATTGAAACCAGCCAAATCCTAAAATAGCCCAGGTTAAGTTATAGAATACTAATCAAAAGGTCAGAGGCTTGGATCCATCAGCTATCCCATGGCGAAAATACAAAGGAAAGCCATCTTATTTTGTAAAGATTCAGTCTCAGAAATCCTATGGGCCAGTTCTACGCTGTCCTGTAGGTTCCATCCCAATTTGAATCCACTTAAAACAGTGGAATTTTTAATGTGGGTTGTTGCGGTGATGTGTTCTTTAGTCCATTCTGACTCCAAAGACTTCATGTCCATCTGAACGAAACACAGCCATGTCCTGCTCATTGTCCCGAGTGTTCTACTGTTTGAGCACAGCGAGGCAGACACTGTGTCGGTGTGTCTTGCCCAGTGCTTTCCTTTTTCTTCCTGCCCCTCAACACCATGTCATTTTCTGGAGACTGATCTATCCTAATAACATATTGAAAGTACTGGGTTAAAGAGTGGATAACCACTCTTGCTTCTAAAGGGTATTCCCACTGTTATTCTTCCAAGATAGTCTTGGTTTTTTGAAAGTCCATGATATTTTCAATATTCTTCACTAGCACCATAATTCAAATGCATAAATTCTTCTGCAATCTTCCTGATTCAATGTCAAAATTTCACATGCATACGGGGCAACTGAAAAAAACATGGCTTAGATTAGGTGTAGGTGCACCTTCGTTCTCAAAGTAACATCCTTGATTGGTTTCAACACTTTAAAGAGCTCTTGTGCACGAGCTTTACATAGTTTAATGTAACAATTGATCATTTGAATGCTGTTTCTATGATTGTTGGTTGTGGATCCAAGAAAGACAAAATTCTTGACAACTTCAATCTTTTCTCCATTTATCATGATCTTACATATTGGTCCAGTTGTGAGGATGTTTATTTTATTCTTTTTTTAAAATCATTTTATTAGGGGCTCATACAACTTTTATCACAATCCATACACACATCAATTGTGTAAAGC
>NW_022104341.1:13764943-13773612 GCF_000313985.2 Echinops telfairi | reverse complement strand
TGTTTCAATCTGCTGTGCATAGGGTCACTATGAGTCAAAGCCAACTCAATGGCGCCTAACAACAACTCTGTCAATGTACAGCTGAAATTGCTTTTAGGTTATGTTCAGCAAAACTTGCATGTGATGTTCATGTTATTCTTTCATAAGTTATTCATTCTGTTCAGTCACCTCTGTTTGGAATGGGTACACAGATAGCTTCCTTCCTTCCAGTTAATTGGCTAGGTAGCTGTCTTCCAATTTTTTAGTGTAAAAAAGTAAGTGCTTCCACTGTAAACAAGTAAGTGCTTCAGTCAGTACAGTGACTCTGTATTCTTTTCATGGTTTTTATTTATTTTTGATGCTTCCTGCATTGTACCATCCTTAAATATTACAACTTGGGTTTTGAATGTTTCCTTCCGGTCTTTCAGCTTCATAAAATTTGAGTATGTTCTCCCCTTTAGGTTTTTAATTTTCGTTTAACTAAGTAGTGAAAAAGGAAATGCTAATTCCCCAAAGACGAAATGCTAATTCCCCTAAGAACAGATTTTCCCATTCACTGGGATGAAAAACAACAAATTGCTTTGTAATTGCCTCCTTTAATCCTCACACACTCAATCAAGAGGAGTGGAAGCATCACTAAAGTAACAAAAAACAATGTAAAAAAGAAAAGATACTAAAACTTAAATTAAAAAACTAACTTATTTGAGTATCTATTAATTCTTTTAAAATTTTATTTTCCTCAGTATTATGGAGTTCTACTTTAAACCAAACTGTATATTAGTACTTTTTATAACATTTTATCATTTTGAATTACACTAAAAACTCCCTCACATGGATGTCATGTTAGTTCTTTTCTACATTGTAAATATTTGTATAAAAATTGTTTAAAAACAATGGGACCAGCAGTTCCAGGGGGTCACGGAGAGGGGAGGTGGGGAAAGGAAGTGGGTGTTAACAAACCCATGGACAAGGGAACAACAAGTGATCTAAAATCGGTGAGGAGGGTGTAGGATGCCTGGTGGGCTTGATCAAGGCAAGGTAACAGAGTAATTACTGAAACCCGAATGAAAGTCAAACATTATAGTGGGGCAAGATGAAATTTAAAGGAAATAGAGCAAGGAACTAGGAGGCAAAGGGCATTTATAGAGGTCTAAATACAGACATGTACATATGTACATATATTTTTATATAACGGTAAGGAAATAGATCTATGTACATATATTTATATGTCAAGTATCAAGGTATCAGATGGACATTGGGCCTCTACTAAAGTACCCCCTCAATGCAAGAACACTTTGTTCTAATAATCTGGCATTCCATGATGCTCACCTTCCTGAGACAATGACTAAAGATGAAATGGGTGCATAGCAAATTCTCTGAAGAAAGCTGATGGTGCTCAACTATCAAAAGATATAGCATCTGGGGTATTAAAGGCTCAAAGACAAACATACAGCCATCTAGCTGAGAAGCAACAAAGCCCACATGGAAGAAGCACAACAACCTGTGTGATCATGAAGTGTCAATGGGATCAGGTATCAGGCATTGAAGCCTCAGAACAAAAAAATCCTATCAATGTGAATGAGGGGAGTTCAGAGTGGAAACCCAAAGCCCATCTGTAGAAAATTGGACATCCCCTTACAGAAGGGTCACAATGAAGAGATGAGCCAGTCAGGGTGCAGTATAGCACCCATGACACATACAACTTTCCTCTAGTTCTTTAACGCTCCCCCCCACCCCCATCATGATCCCAATTCTACCTTACAAATCCGATTAGACCAGAGCATGTACATGGGTACAGCTGGCAACACAGGGAATCAAAAACAAATAAACCCCTCAGGACCAATAATGAGAGTAGCAATACCAGAAGGGGAAGGGGAATGTGTGGGCATAAAGGGAGAATTAATCACAATGATCTACATAAAACCCCTCCCTGGGTGATAAACAACAGAAAAGTGGGTGAAGGGAGACATAGGTCAGTCTAAGACATGAAAAAAATAATCATAATTTATAAATTATCGAGGGTTTGGGAGTGAGGGAGGGTGGGGGAGGGAGGGGGAAAATGAGGAACTGATACCAAGGGCTCAAGTAGAAAGAAAATGTTTTGAAAATAATGATGGCAACAAATGTACAAATGTGCTTGACACAATGGATGGATGGGTGGATTGTGATATGAATGAACTATATGAGCACCCAATAAAATGATTTTTAAAAACAACTGTTTAATATAGCTGATATTTGTCAAATTCTTTTAAAAAAATAAAGAGTATATTAACATCTTATTTTTAATGTGAAATTTTAGCAATGGATCACAGCTATATTAATCCATGCTTTCCCATCTCAAACAAAAGGAAAAACAACAAACTAAGTCTAGGAACTATGACACTTTCCAGGTAAAAATGTAAGAGAAAAGGGTTAATTTTAGTTTTTTTAAATGTTGTTGTTAGGTAATAGAGAGTAAGTTCCTATCAATAACAACCTATGCACAAAAATCTGGTCTTACAATATCCTCACAATTGTTCCCATGCTTAAGCCCATTATTGCAGCCCCTGAGTCCATCTCCTTGAGGGCCTTCCTCTATTTTGCTGACCCTCTACTCTACCAAGCATGATGTCTCTGATTGGTAGGTTTATTGTGCCAACCTAGCCAATGGGAACATGTGGAATTAATCAAGTCTCAGTTTGATTGGAGGGCAAAGAGATAAAAGGCTCTGCAAGACCCACCCTACTCTCTCCTGCTCTTTGGTGATCAGTGTGCGCGCTACTGCTGTAGCTACTTCTCTGCCTCAACCTGTGAGTTACTCTACCTGTGGGCCAGGTCAACCACTGGATCATGTTGCTAGAGCTTGAGGCTCCTTTGAGACCTACTTCGCCATGCATTGAGCTTGAGGCTGATGGGTCCTGTCGCCATGCATTGCTCCCATTCGATATCCCATCTGGGTCTGTTTCACTAAGCTCCTGAGCTACTAACTGCTGGTGACCCACCCTACTGCTTGCTGCCTGTGGGCAGACCCTGCTTGCCTTGCCCCAGGGAGGACTATTCTGTCTGCTTCCTTGACCTTTGACTGAACAGCCCATGTGAGTTGAAGAACTTCCAGTATGTTAACTGTTCCAAAGAAGTGAATTGAATTGAACCTTCTGTACTGCTGTGTGGGCTAATTAGCTGTTATATTCCCTCTCACTGTGTAAACCTATCATCTTATACATATATAATCATAAGTGTCCTGGTTTCGTTTCTCTAGAGAACCCTTCCTAACACAATATCCATATCCAGGGAGGGTCTCTCCTGATAGCCTGTCCAAAGTGTAAGAATAACTCTTGCCATCCTTGACTCTAAGGAGTACCCTGGATGAACTTCTTCCAAGACAGATTTTTCCCCCTGTTCTTTTGGCAGTCCATGGTACTTTCAATATTCTTCCCAGCATGCATATGAGAGTATCATGTTTGGTCAAGTGGAAGGGTGGCGAAAAAGAGGAAAGCCTTCAATGAAATGGATTGACACCATGACTGCATCGATAGTCTCAGGCATAGGAACAATTGTGAGGATGCAGCAGGACCCTGCAGTGTTCCATTCTGCTGTGCTATGGGTTTGAGCCAACTCCATGGCACCTATCAACAACATGAGATCATTGAAAAGGCCATGGTGGGTCAGACACATCTTCCTCCCCAAAGTAACATTCTTGCTTTTCAATATTCTAAAGAGATTTTTTTAAAATCATTTTATTGGGGCTCGTACAACTCTTATCACAATATGAGATTTTCAGTCTCACCATAGTGTGTGTCATTAAATGTTGGAATCAACTCAATGGCAGTGGATTTGGGGGGTGGGGGGTTGTTATATGTAGAGTTGACAAAGTCCTGGTGGCATGGAGGTTAAAGCATCGGACATTAACTAAAAGGTCTGCCATTCAAATTCACCAGCCACTCCTCAGGAGAAAGATGGATGTGGCAATCTGCTTCCATACAAATTTACAGCTTTGGAAAGTGGATCAGTTATACCCTGTCCTATAAGATCTCTAATAATCTAAGTCAGTTTGACTATGAGTTTGATTTTCTTTTTTTAAATCATTGTATTGGGGGCTCGTACAATTCTTATCACAATCCATACATCCACTCATTGTGTCAAGCACATTTGCACATTTGTTGCCATCATCATTCTCAAAACATTTGCCTTCTACTTGAGCCCTTGGTATCAGCTCATTTCCCCTCCCTCCCCGCTCCCCCCTCGAGATTTTGTGCAGCAGATTTTCCTAATGTGACAAATACTTTGATCTCTTGATTGTTGTTTCCAGGAGCATTGAGTGAGACAAAATCCTTGAAAATTTCAACTTTTTCTCTATTTATCATGATGTTACCCAGTGGTTCCAGTTGTGAGAATTTTGGTCTTCTTTACAGCATGTCCCAATCCATAATGAAGGTTGCAATCTTTTATCTTCATCTGCAAAAGCTGCAAATCCTCCTCACTTCCAGCAAGGTTTTACTTCTACGCATTGCAGGTTGTTAGTAAATGTCCTCTAATCCTGATGGCACATTCTTCTTCGTGTAATATAGCTTCTCCGATCATTTGCTTAGCATACAGATTGGATAAATATGGCGAGAGGATACCACCCTAACTCATACCATTCCTGACTTTAAAACAGTATTCCCTTATTTTGTACACACAACTGCTTCTTGATCCATGCACAGTTCCATATGTGTACAAAGAAATATTCTGGAATTTCCATTCTATTCAAGGCTATCAATCATTTACTATGATCAACATAGTCAAATACTTTGGCATAGTCAATAAAACACAAGTATACATCTTTCTGGTATTCTCTGCTTTCAGCCAAGATCCATCTGACATCAGCAATGATATCCCTTGTTGCATGTGCTCTTCTGAATCAGGCTTGAACCTCCAGCAGCTCCCTATCAATGTACTGTTGTAACTGTTGTTGGATGATCTTCTGCAAAATTTTATTTTCATGTGGTATCATTAATATTGCTCTGTAATTTGTGCATTATGTTGAGTCATCTTTCTTTGGAATGGGCACAAATATGGATCTCTTGCTGTCAGTTGGCCAAATAACTGTCTTCCAAATTTACCTGTAGAGAGAAGTGAGTGCTTCCAATGCTTCATTAACTGTTGAAACATTGCCCTTGGTATTCCATAAATTTCTGGAGCCTTGTTTTTGGCTAATGCTTTCAGTGCAGCTTGAAGTTCTTCCTTCAGCACGCTTGTCTCTTGTGCATATGTTCCCTCCTGAAAAGGCTGAATGTTGACCAGTTCCATATGGTACAGTGACTCTGTGTAACCTTTCCATTTCCTTTTGATGCTTTTTGCATAATTTTATATTTTGCCCACAGAATTTTTCAATATTGTAAATCAATACTTACATTTTTCTTGAGTTCCTTCAGATGATATGCTGTTCTTTCAGCTTAAGATAAGATAGGCTGAGCGTGTTCTTCCCTTTTGGGTTTCTAACTCTAGATCTTTGTGCACACACAAATAAAGAGGGAGAAATAAAATTTCTTTGATTTTATCAATAATGGACTAAAATAATTGTAAAGGAGAAGCAATTTGATGCTCCTATATGATAGCAGCGTAAATTAGACATCATTTTCTAATTATATAAAATACTCTGAAGGATATATATATGAAACTGATTAAAACCGTAAGTTACCACTCTTGAATGGTACCTCTAACTAATGATGAATTTAGGCTATTGTCATGGAAGTACAATTATCGTGGCATGACAAATTAAGCATCTTGTTTAGAAAGGAAAACCTGTGGTGTTTCCAAATTTGTTACATGGTAATTCTGTGATTACCAAAAGTTCAACATGCCTAATACATGTAAACAGATTTTGATATTTCTAATTTTGTAACCCAAGATGAAACCCCATTGGGTAACCTAATGTTTTGTAGTGCTGTAGTGGAAAAGAAACTATATGGCCAAAAAAAGGATGTGCTTTTTGTTTTAAAGTTCATATTTTTTAAAGAAACAGGAGCCTTTGTGACTTAATGGTTACTCTTTGGGTTATTAACTGCAAGGTCAGTGGTTCAAAGTCAGCAGCCACTCTGTGGGAGAAAGAAGAGGCTTACTCCCCTAAAGAGCTTCCATCTGGGAAACCCACAGGGGCAGTTCTACCCTATGCTGTAAGGCTTCTGTGAGTCTGAATTGACTAGATGACGGTGAAAGTTTTGTTTCTTAAGAAACAAAAGCTATTGTCAAAACTTTGTAGAAAATAAGTGTTTTAAAATGATGACACTGAAGATTTTCTCTTAAAGAAAAATGTAGATGTTCCCATGTTTTCGGTTATGATTTTGTTAGAATCTGTTTCAATAACATAAAACGCCAAACACTTTTTTTTGTAGTTAGTGAAAGATGTACTGGAAAAACATTCTTTAGGATCCTTCATAAAAATAGTATTTCTCTCAATAATTGTAAAAACCCACTTTTATGAACTTCTTTTGGCAAGAAAGAAGAGAATTATTCTGAAGCACAATCAGAGATATTACCAGATGGGAAACCCACTACGTAAAGCATTTATGGACAAACCATTGTAATAAACTAGTGTTATATTGAAAGGCACACGTATGCCATCAGTATTGTCACTTTCATAAAAATACAATTTCATAAAAATGCACTTTAAACATATGGCAGGCTTATTGTTGAACTTCATGATGATATGTGCAGTGAACATAAAAATATCAAATATTTGAGAATTTTGAAAACAAAGAGTACATCTTTTTGTTGCTTCTAAAACACTTCTTTTAAATTTATCAAATCTTTCTTTTTGAAGGGGGTATTTTGTTTTGTTTTTACTTTTTTGTGATTTGGATGAAACATTATCATAGCAAATCAGTTTTCTATTCAATAATACATATACCTTTTGTTTCATGTCATTGACTGTAATCCCTGCAATGTGATAGCACTTATTGAGCCTGTTTATTTTTCTCCCATTTTCATTCATCTTTTTTCCCTATAGTCTCCTGTTTTCGGAACTTTGTCTCTGGCCAAATGCTGCCCTTTTGATTCTGAATGATTGATTATTCTAAGGTGTGCGTACTCCCGAGTGTGATCTTAACCTTATTGGCCTGGCTACTGTTAGGCTAAATCTTGAGCACTGAGGTACACTCACGTCAAATTCACCTCAAAAGGTGAGTAAGTGCCAAAGTCTTGGAAGCCCCTCTAGTCTCTCCCCAGACAGTTAAGATGGGTCTTTTTAATGAAAAGTTCATGAGTGGCCATCTAAAGTGTATCTATTGGTCTCTCCATCCCTGAAGGAATGGAGGAGGATAAAGGAAACTGAAGTCGCCTAAAAATAATCAGTCCAATGGACTAATGGAACATGTGAAAATTGTACCCTATGTCTCTGAGAAAAGAAGAACATTACCGTACATAGCTCTCTACCAACTTCCCTGAAAGTATAGAAAGTACAGGATAAAGTGGGAGAAAATTAAGGAGAAAATCTAAAGCCTTTATAATACCAGTCACTACACATCATATTAGAATGTAGAACATTAGCTTTTTGGACTGTATTATTCCAATTGTGTTTGATGTTCCCCAAGGCTATGGTCCTGACCCTCCAGGTTTAGCAACTCATTCCTGCCAGGTGCTTTCTTATGACTATGACGTGTTCATTCAGTTTCCCTGTGAATGCTCTTTTATAGATTTGCATCATTTACTTAATGAAAGTATTTGTAGATATATAAATATTTGTAAATATATAAATACCCTTTGTCAAACTTTTATAAACTTGTAGATTTATGTAGTCCTACTCTTGCATATCTTGTCAGCTTACATATCTACGTATCCATGTTTAGATTGCTGTTTTTCCTGTTATTACAGGATTATATACATAACAGCAATTACCTCTTGCCTTAGGCTGGGCTCTCTAGAGCAGCAAACCCAGTGACTCCTGTATTGTGTGTATATATGTGTGTGTGTATTTGTGGAGAGAGTGAGAGAGAGACTTGTCTCAAGGAAATGACTCACCCAGTTGTAGAGGCTGACAAATTCCAAGCCCTTGGGTCGATTGCCAGGCTGCAGGGTTCTCCTGGCTCACATGACTGCTTGGGTTGATAAATCCAACATCAGCAAATCAGACAGCAAGCTACTGACTATGGAAGCAAATGAACCCAATTTCAGAATATGAGGTGACAGGCTGCTGACTCACAAAGTGCATAAACAATGACTGCCAAGCTATATGGCAGGCTATGTAGCTCAGTGCAAAGAACCAGAGGTCAGATGATGGTGAGCTACTTGAAGTAAAAATCAAGAGAGATTTGCCAGATATCCATATATATTGGAAGCAGGCCACACTCCTAAAGAAGTGCCCTTTCAATTGGTGACTTTGGGGGGAAGGGGAGAGGGGTTACCCACAAATCATCACAGGTCTGGTAGGCGCAATTGTACAGCAATAATAAGTAAGGATTATAGTAAAGTCATAGAGAGCATGAGAGTTAGAGGAGAGATTGGAATAAGTGGAGTCAGACACAATTCATAGTAGCATTGCTCACCACAGCCTCACTTGAGGGGTCCTCATGGGGGAACCCAGCCACGAGAGCAAGAGCAGCCTCGGGGACCGAGAACCGGGGAGCCTCCAGGCCCCCGAGAGCCGGAGAGAGCCCCGGGAACTGGGGAGAGCCTCCGGGGTAAAAGCTTCCCGGACTCCAGAGAGAGCCTTTCTTTATTGCCAACCAATCGTT
>NW_022104341.1:13748361-13763146 GCF_000313985.2 Echinops telfairi | reverse complement strand
AAAGTACCTAGACTAATACAATGGGATAAATACTCATAACCACAGTCCTCATTTCTGCAACTGGTCATGTGCTTAGAGCTGGTTTTAAAACGACCTTTTAAAAAAAAATTAAACAAAACAAAAAATTACCTTGTTTTAATGTACGTTCCATATTCCCTTTGCCATCTGCAAGCGTTTTATCTGGCTCTGATTCTTTGCCTGGTTGAGTGGTCCATTAACAGGCATGTTGGAATTTGTTTGTTTTCATTGACTTTCATTATAGGGCATGATAATACTATGATGCATTCTAAAGGATCGCTTTCATTCTGAAAATTCTCTTCTTGATCTCCATTATGTAATATCAACTCAATTACCCCTTGGTAATAAGGATCAATCGCAAAAGTCAATACATTAATGCCATCTTTTGTCTGTTGATTCAGAGACATGAGGAGTCCAAGGTCTTTGGGTAATATTCTTAACTTCCAGTTCACTGGAATCGGCATTGTCTCCCCAGGTGAGAACGTTCCGAGAGTTGGAATGAAGACTTAGAGTTAAATGAAACACTGCAGCATCACAAGTACGTTTCCTTTAGCCATGTGCTCTTCCCGGTGTCTTCCTGGGCCTTGATCGCTTTGTGCACACCTCCCCATTATTGTATATTGCCTTTCCCTTGATTCAAATTAATTTCCATTACCTTCCCACCCCCTAGGAACTGTCAAAGGATTTTTTTGTGTGTGTGAAAACTTTTTCTTGGGTATTTTTCTTTTCTTATTGATAAGATAATAAATTATGAAAACTTACTGATACTACTGACATAAATAGCTTAATTTTTGCACATTGAAGGATCCCTGAAAGCTAAAAATGGAATTTAAATTATGACTATGAAAGAAATGGGTACCCAATAGGAAGTCGTACTCTGGAGAGTTTTTTGAAAACAGACATTGAAATTGTGTGCAAACAAATTATTTACTGAGAATTCTGGTGATATTCTTCAACTAAGGTTTAGTTTTAAATGGGCCAAAGCATCAGAAATGGCATGCGAAGGGTATGGTGACTAAGTGCTCAGAAATTTCAGAGATGCCTGCCTGGGCTATACCCTCCGCTAAGGCAGCTAATCTAGTAAAGTGGGTAGCTAAGAAAGAATACAGCAAATGTCAGTGTCAACTTTCTCATCTAATTTCCTGGCATGTGTCAGTTTTATAAACCTCTTCATTTTCAATGATAGCTTTAATATGTATGTGTGTGTGTAGATATAGATGGTATACATATAGGTATAGATGACAGAGATTAGGATATATCATTGCCATTGAATCAATATGACTCATAGCAACCCTGTAGTACAAAATTGAACTGCCCCAGTGGGTTTCAGAGACCATAACTCTTTATCGGAGTAGAAAGCCTCATCTGTGGCTGGTAGTTTCGAACTGCTAACCTTGTGATTAGCAGCCCAATTTGTACCAGGGTAATCCTCTCATGAGTTTTATCATCACTGAAAAATATCATTCTTTTACTCCTACATTTTATTCTTGAACCCATTTTGTCTGGTTTTCATAAAAAAATATCCCCCTTCATTTACCCTGATGAAGGTTATCAATGACTTTCAAGTTCCTAAGCCAAAGGGGAATTTTCTTTCCTCTTGCTTCTCATCTTCTTATTAGAATTTATCCAAACTGACTCTTCCATCATGTCTGACACAATTTCCTTTAGTCAATGAATTGACACCCGTTACTTCCAAGGAAAGAGTCTCATCACATAATAATATGAGAGTAATCAATTTCATAACTTGCAGGTGTTGGGGTTTCCAAGAGACACAGAGCTAATGCATTAGCACTTGATGGAACCAGGCTAAACTCAAATAGAGAAGAGGCAGAATGAAATCCCTTCATTGCCCGTGAATCTCTCTCCACAGCAGAGCAAAGATGGTCTGTACACTTGCCTCTCGTGCTGCAGGAGGGCTCCTTTTTCTCCCTATAGGGAATAGATACAGAAGTGGGAATGGCCAGATGCAATACATTGTGCACATGTAGTTCAGCATTTCCTGAGAAGACCGCCATGTGTTCAGGGCAAGATGGGAGGTATGTGCTGACAGGCTACCATCTGCTATGGGATACATTTTGTGTTAAGATGATCCAGAAAAAGGAGTCATTGCACATTCATATCCCATCCAAGTAACCACCCAACACATCTGGTCCTGAGAACATAGTTCATTTGTGGATCACAAGGGGAAGTGGCAGGCTGCTCTAAGACAGTGCCCTTCTTCAACTCTCTTGACTTCATTCTCTTTATATTCTTTCTACTTTACAAGTCCTGTCTTTTTCCATTTATTATCTGTGTCACTAGTTTCTTCCCATTTACCTTGGGCTAGAGTCTGGGCTGTGTGCATTTGTCCAACGATTTAGTTCATCTTTTACATTAAACTGGGTGCTTTTAAATAGTTTGTAAATTCATGACATTCTAAAAGTTGTATAATAACTGATACTTTCCCCTTCTGGATTTTTTCACCCAGCTGATGACTTGATGTACTCACTTTTCTGAATAAACAATTCAGAAAAAGAGAAAAATCTTCAAGCATAATTCTACTTCCTGAACCTCATTTTCTCCCAGCCTTCTTAATGTCAATTAATGACACCCCTGACAAGATATCCAAGTGAAAACCCGGAGGCATTATTAATTATTTCCTTTCCTTCAGTTCCCACCTTTTCCTTGCTCAATTTATTTAGGTTCTAGGCAAAAATTATTAAGCACTCAACTACTTGCCTAAAAGGTTGATGGGTCAAACCCACAGAGGTCTCTGGAAAAATAGGCCTGTGACCCAAAGGTGACTTCTTTGAAAAACCAATGGAGCATAATTCTACATGCTCAAGATCAGCGTGATTTGGAATCCATGGGGTCCGCAAGTAACAAATTATATGCATTCTCTCTTAACCATGATTCTTCCATCTATCCACGTGCTTTTGTTTTTTCAACCCTACCTCTATCTGCTCAAAGATAACTTTGTCTACAGATTTAAGTTATACAGAGGCCTCTGAACTGGTCTCTTTGCTTCATTTCTAATAACTCTTCAATGCACTCTTTAGATGTGTTTCTTCATTGTTAAACATCTCAAACCTATGGAAATGGACATAACATAAGACACATCCACATCTAGACCACTGGAATTTATGAATGTCAGCATTTTGTCATGTTAATTTCAGAACCTATTTAAAAGGAAATAATTTTAATGATATATTTAAAACTATCTTAACCCCCCCCCCTTCTTTGCTCTTTATCTTCAGAGGAAATGTTTCTCTAGGATAAGTAGTTGTTTTTGGTGCTGTCTTGTTCATTCTGACCCATAGCAAGCCTATGTATAACAAAAAAGAATACTGCCCAGTCCTACGCCATTCTCATAGCCGTACCTATGTTAGAGCCCATTGTTGCAGCCACAGTGTCAATCTATCCCCTTAAGGACCTTTCTCTATTTTGATGCCCCTCTATTTTATCAAGCCTGGTAAATTTCTCCAGGGACAGGTCTCTCCTGAAACATGTCAAAAGTATGTAAGACAAAGTCTCAACATTCTTGCTTCTAAGGATTATTCTGGCTGTACTTCTTCCAAAACATTGGTTTGTCCTTTTAGCAGTCCATGATACTTTCAATATTCTTCTTCAGTACCACAATACAAATATCTCAATTCTTCAGTCTTCCTTGTTGAATGTCCAACTTTCACAATAATGTGAGGCTACTGAAAATGCCATGGCTCAGCTCAGGCACAGCTTAGTCCTCAAAGTAACACCCGTGTGTTTCAATACTCTAAAGAGGTCGTTGGCAACAGATATGCACAATGCAACTTGTCTTATGATCTCTTGAGTGCTGCTTCCATGAACATTGATTGTATATCCAAGCAAGACAAAATCCTAAAAAACTTCAACCTTTTCCCCTATTTTTTCACGATGTCACCTATTGAACCGGTTGTGAGGATTTTAGTATTCTTGACATTGAGTTGTAATCCATACTGAAGGCTGCAATTCTCGATCTTTATCAGCAAATTCTTCAAGTCCCCCTCCCTTTCAGCAAGCAAGGTTGTCGCCCGCATATCGCAAAGGTTGCCAATGAGTCATGGTGCCATCTGGTTGCCAAAGTCCATTCCTGTAGTCCAGCTTCTCGATTTGCTCAGCACATAGATTGAATAAGTGCGAGGAGAGCATGCAACCCTGATGTACATCTTCCTTGATTTTAAACTATGCTGTATTTTCTTCTTCTGTTTGCACAACTGATATAGAGATAAATTAAATTGGTAAATATTTCAACATGGAAAATCATGGACAAAAATTATGGACATTTATTTTTGTCTCCCTCTCAAACTTACTGCCCTCAAGTTAGTTCTAATAATAAAAATTTTCTTCATATTGATTATTTTTTTCCTAGTATTTTCTATGAATTTCCAAGTCAAAGGGAAAGAATGATACTTTGAAAAAAATCACTCTATATTTAGTTTGGGGAAATTTAATGGAATATATGTGTATTTAATAATTTATATAGTGCCTTTAATTCCTCTTAGAAATAAGGAAGGTATAAACCAAAACACTTCCTGTAAAAGTGATACTGTCAAACATTACCTTCTATTTAATACAAAATTATTTTAATCATGCCATAGATGGATGAAAAGTGATAATGAAAAAATTTTCACAGTTAAACTTGGAGGTTTCTATTCAAATTCCAGATACATGCAATTAAAACCATTCCATAAAGAAAGAATAAATAGTTTTAAAAATAAAATCCAATGCTGGTTTCTTATCTGTAAGACAGGAAAGCCTTCAGTGAGGTTATGCAAATGATGAATTTGTGATAAATGTAGGAAGGTTTGAGCTACTGGCAGGAAACACCACATGAAATACATCTTAGAAAATCAAACGAACACAGAGCACTGCATTTCTCATGCAAAAGTCAACCTGGATTATCAAAAGGAGGCAAATAATATGTCATTATAATAATCAATTAAATAAGCATAAGCTTTAATTGGAAGACATCAGGAGCCCTCGTTGCATAGTGGGTATGTGTTGGGTGGCCAACCACAAGATCAGCAGCTTGAGCCCCTGTCTGATGCACAGGAGAAAGGGGAGGGGGTTTGCTTCCGTAAAGACTTACAGCCTCCGAAATCCAAACCGACTGCTCCACTCTGTCCTAATGGGCTGTTATGACTTGGGATCTCCTCAATGGCAGTGGCTTGGGTTTGGTTTTGATTTCCTTAGGACTTCATATAACAAATAAGTTTTTTTTTTTTAATGTAAGTCATCTGTATTTTCTCACACATGTGGCAATCTTTCTTAGTAGCAGAATTGTGTTTGTTCTTAAGTCTATTTTACTAGAGCATATACCACTTTAGAAATTTCAGAGTGACATTTTGGGCTTACAATTGTGAGATGCAACTACTGACTACTTGGAGGGTGCTCCTCTGTAAAGAGAAAATGGACTTTGGTACCTGAAGTCATGAATATTTAGTGACCATCCTAGTTTCCCTAAAAAATCTATAGTGAGAGTTGACCTAAGGAAATTTAAAATGGGTATAGAAAGGATTTCTGGAAAATACTTAATGGGATAATTCAAATCACATGCCTAAATAAATGAACATCAAAGCTAGGGAGAATGATTTTATTTCAATATATAATCTCAATGGAAATGGAAACAGATTAACAAAGTTTACAAAAATTGAAAAGGGTGATTTTGAAAGAAGTTGAAATTCTTTATAAACAAAGTGTTTGGCACTCATTTATACTTTCATTCTGATAAATTGCATATTTTTCAGATGATTATACTTAATTATTTTCATGCCTACTTCATCTGTTATCTAGCTCCCTAATGAAATTCTCTTAGTTAAAAAAGAGAATAGAATGCTCAATTTTTCAAAATAACAACTATCTGAAAGAGGGGAATTATTTACCTCAGAAGTTTTTTTTTAAATGCCGTTATCCTAAAATTAAACAAACTCCCTTTCTCTTTTTCTTTTAAACACACACACATACACACAGCATATAAATAATTCCCCTTGCAAAAAATTAAAAAGAGATTAAAAAGCACAGGTCATCCCATACCAGATTAATTTGTGTCTTTAGAAATTAAGCCAATAATTCAACTTTCTGAAAGTGAAATGTTTACTCTTTGGATAATTTCAGCAAAAAATGTAATTTTAAAAAAATATGTGCACATAATGCCCTTTCTTAACTGTGATAAAGTTGTACCATATGGGGGAAAATATGCATTCAAGTTCCTTAAAAATGATAATGGCCTCTTGATTAGAATAGGCAAAACTCTATGTAGCACAACTCTTTTATGATACATATGAGCTCATCAGCATGAGATTTTGCAGTGTATCAGAGTTAACTTGATGGCAGCTGGTTTTCTATATGCACACAGTATATGCAATACCAAGCCTACTTCCGTTAAATTGATTCCAATTCACAATGAGACTCTATAGGATAGAGAATCACTTCCCTGCAGATTTCCAAGGCTGTACATCAAAAGCAGACTGCCACGTCTTTCTCCTGCAAAGCTGTGGTGAATTTTAACACTGACCTTTTGCATAGCAGCCAAGCACTTTAACCACAGTACCACCCTGGTTCTGGTTTATGTATCTATATATGAAGAAATCTCTTGGTGATGAAAATAGTTAAGTGTTTGACAATTCACCTAAAGGTGGGGCAATTAAAATCCAGAGGCACTTAGGGAGATGGGCCTGGAGATCAACCTACGGAAGATCACAGCCTTGAAAGTCCTAGGGCAGCGGTTTGCAACTTTCCTAATCTGGTGACCCTTTTATACAGTTCCTCATGCTGTGGTGACCCCCAACCATAAAATTATTTTCGCTGCTACTTCATAACTGTAATTTTGCTACTGTTACGAATTGGGCAACCCCCATGAAAGGGTCGTTCGACTCCCAAAGGGGTCGCGACCCACAGATTGAGAACCGCTGTCCTAGAGGATTGGTCTCTTCACAAGGAATCAGAACGGACTCAAAGGCAACTAATAACACCATATAGAAGCATATATTAATTCTTGTCTCCCCAGTACATTGAATGGTCCTTAATTACTGCACCTACTCATATCCCACACAATATAAAATTACCGAGTACAATTCACCATGGAAGTGACTATTGACTTTCAGTAGATTGGTAATAATTCTCTAGAATTATGAAGCAGACAGTGCTAATCTTATGATTTTAAATGGCTGCTCTTTAAGAATGATAACAAGCTTGTTACCTTGAGAAGGGGTTGGAAGCAACATCCTCTGGGTAGCTCAGCTCCCATCTTTCAGAGGAGGTATTTTCCCTAGAAAGAAAAATAAAGCATTCTTTAAAACAAAACAAAAGTCTACCACGTAAATTACCACGTTGGCATATTTGAATTATCAAGGTGCTGAACTATTTTCAACAAGCAGGAATCTGAATAAAGGGTGTTGTTTCATTCTAGCATTTACACAAATAAAAAAGTAAATGTAAATTTAAAATGGAAACATTTCTCATCTCCATCTCTGATAATGATATTAATATATGTTTTTATACTGTTCTCCAATGCCTTTAAGGATGTTTACATTATTTTTTTTATTATGAAATACTTGTGTTCAGTTTCTTTAGTAAACATATTATTTTGTCTTTGTGATGAACTTCAGACTTAAAAAGGGGGAAAACAAACAAAAGAAAAACCAATCTTCCTGAGTAAAACATTCAAGAGCTCTCATTAACCTGTGGTCAAGGAAAATAATTCCACTACTAATGATTTCTTCCTTTCCTCCTTCCTTCCTGCTTCCTTTTTGGCACTACCTCAAATTCCCATCTACTTTTGATGCACTTTGTCTCTTTAAAATTTTCACTGACTACAAAATAAATATTCACCAGAGAAAATACAGAAAGGCCCAGAAAGTACAATGGAAATCAGCCACAATTTGACACTCCTCATCGCTATGAACATTTCAGTACATTTCCTCAGAGGCTTGTTTCAATACATCCTTATGCATGCAAGCTACAACTTGTTTTTAAATAAATTTAGAAAGGTACTTTAAATACTTCTTGTAGCTTGTTTATGATTTAAAATATTTTCCACTTTTCATATAGTATAGTTTTCTTCAAACACATTTTAATTATTACCTATTGTTATCATTTTTATGTACCAGAATCTACTTAATCCATATATTACTGAGGGCTTGGTATTTCTCTTTTCAAGATTATAAAACTATCATCTATCATATACCGAAAGTCAAAACTCATGGCCCTTGAATTGATTCTGACCCATACTGGCCCTCTATGACAGAGTAAAACTGCCCCTGTGGATTTCTGAGACTGGAACTCTTTGCAGGAAAAGAAAGCCTCATCTTTCTTCTGAAAGGCAACTGGTAGTTTCAAACTGCTAAACTTGTGATTAGTGTCACAATGTGTAAGTCAATATGCCACTAGGGCCTCTTATCTAAAAAAAGGAAGAGTTTTTAAACGTTCATCGGAAAAAAGTGAAGTAAAAGGTAATGGAAATTTTCCACCCTTGTTGAAACCGCCTCATACTTCTAAAACTAAATTTTCTAGGTCAAAGATTAAGATGATTATATACATTTTTCTCACATGATTAGAAAATAACATCTAAACATAAAGAAGTAAAAAATGGGGTAGGGATGCCAAGTGTTACTGTGGGTTAAGGTATTGGGCTGCTAACTGTAAAGTGATGCTTCAAACACATCAGTCTCTCTCAAGGCAAAGGATGAGGTTATCTGCTTGAAAAATATTTGCAATCTCAGAAACCTTACATATGGACACTGTTAGTTGTTATCAACTTGATTGCTGTCAATTTTAATATTACCACCATATATATAAAAGAGAGCTCAGCTCATTGAATCAATGGCACAGTTGGTTATGGTCATATTTTGCTGGTATATAAAAATATAATATTGTTTCAATTTTCATGTCTTTTTCTAATCATAACTTTAATAAATACTAGTTTTTACACGTTTATCATCTGTATGTATGGCTTTCTGTATTTTTTGAGTTTATCATTTGTTACTGATTTTGTTCACTTTTTCTTTGAAATTTTGTTAATTCATTAACTTATTCTCTAAATATGATGAAACATATGTTAATTAGCAGTTGGACTCCAGTGGCTACTTGGTTATAAGCTGGGCTGTGAGCCATAGATCAGCAGGTGAAACTTCACGGTGCTTCATCACTTTATGGAATAAAGATGACCTTCTGCTCCAGTGAAGATGTACAGATTTAGAAACCTCAGGTTGGTATGACTTTGAACACACCCTATTTCATTTAGTATAGTGTTTGGGGCATTACTGAGTGACAGACACTATTTGAGAAAATTAGTATGCATTGTGAGCAAATGTGGAGGGTATTGGTTTACAGACACGATTGATGATTTAGCTTTATAACATAGGAAATTTATTACTGTTTTTTTCTTAATAATTTTGGTAACCTATACATCATTCTAAAGGAAGCCTAGTGGCATAGTGGTTTAGGCATTAGCTGCCAACTGGACGATCAGAAATTTAAATCCATCAGTCATTCCAGGGGAAAGATGAGGTTCTCTGCTCTCATAAAAATTAGCATTGGAAACCCTGGGGAGTAGTTCTACTCTGCCTATACTCAGAGTCTACTTGATAGCAGTGAGTTATATCTTAGCACTCCTAATATGTTATCTACAGATACTATTATAAGCCATGGCATCCATATTCATCTGCTTTAGTACATAGTTCTATGTATAACACATAAAACAAATGGATATTTGATAAACAGACAAGAAAATTTGGAATAAAAATGATTAGTATTTAGGCTTTGTGTGAGAAAAATGAAGTAATAATGGTCTATTTTACTTAGCAAAATTTAATCTAAAGAATAAAATGAATTATGATAAAAATTTCAATGTTCAGATTCAAATTTTCTCAATCACAGGACTAAAGATAATATATAATTTAGGAGATGACCTCATCAAATACATGAACTCAACAAAAACATATAGAATATTTATTATATATCATTGGATTTAGTTTACTAAAAATATTGCTAGAATAAATTGGACAGAAATAGCTGCCTGGCAAGATGGTGACCAGGTAAGCAGCTCATGCTGGGTGTTGCATGGTGAGTTGGGAGATCTAGGGGCCAAGTAAGGGTTTTGAGGCTTTTGGCTAATTCCACCAGCAGTTGGTTAGTTCTCCTGCACCCACAGGGAATGATCCAGCACCAGTCACTGCACTGTTGCAGAACACCACATCTCGGCCTGCCGCAGCATCCTGAGTGCCAGCCACCAAGCCAAGGCTGTTATAGTCACGGCTTGATATCCAAAAAGGAATGGGAACACCTGCTATCTATTAGTGAAACCCTCCTCCAAGACCAGCAGTGTCTCTCCTTCCTTTTACCTGCCCTACTTCATACCCCCACTACATCCCCACTCCGTGAGCTGCAGGCTCCCATGCCCCGGAAAGCACTTTCCTTCAGACCGCTCCATGCACAGCTTCCAATTTCCCCTACAGAGGTCTAACGGTTGCTGGAGTGTGATGCAGGCTGACCTCAGAGCCTGACTTCTGAGAGGGCCACACAACCTGCCCTCCAAACAGCAAATTCCTGAAAGGCTACGGTGAGAGGGAAGCCTCAGTGGGACAAAGGTAAATGACTAGGATTTAGGCTTTGTGTGAGAAAAATGAGGGAACAATGCAACCCCTCAGGGCAGTTGGCTATAGGCAGTCTGATGAAGCATCAACACCAACCTCTAAAAAAGAAAGCCTGGGGCTATTTGACTCACAGGAAAATGGTACCCAGTTGTAATAAATCAACATGGAAGCTGAAAGCTGCCTCAGCAGCTTCAACAAGAAAACAAAAGAAATAAAATCTAATGTCAGAGGATGGCCTAGCCCTAATGGCAGTCATAAAAGAAGCAGACATTAACCTCCCACAGAAAAAAATCTTCAGAATACTTCTTAGAGTCATACAGGATATGAGAGAATCAATACAGAAAAAGGATGAAATGATAGAGGAGGTAGAGGCCATGCACCAAAGGGAAATACAAGAGCTAAGGACTAGAACAAAAACCAGCAGCAAATCCACATATGTTGCCAAATGGCTGAAGGAGGCAGAAAATCTCACCAGTGACCTAGAGGACAACAAAGCAAACTTCAACAACTGGGAAGAAATGTCAAATAATACCCTCAGAAAAGCAGAAGGTAACCTGAGAGGTATGTTTGATGCTATGAAAAGGAACAACATTATAATAAATGGATTATCAGAACAAGACACAACAAAGAAGTCAACGGCAAAATAGTGAGGGAATTCTTAGAGGCAAACTTCTCCAGCTTAATGAATGAAAACCAGGCAAAGATCCAGGAGGCAAAAGATCACCAGCTAGACTGAGTCCCAAGAATAAGTCACCAAGGCATATAATAAGGCATATAATAGGTAACTATCCAACTTTGAGGAAAAGGAGAAAATCATTATAGCAGCTAGGGAAAAAAAAACTCAGTCACCTATAGAAGCAAAATCAATCAAATAAGAATATTCTCAGACCTATCAGTAGACACTATGAAGAAGAGGAGCGAAGGGAGTAACATATTCTGAAAATTGAGGGAAAATAACCCAAACCCAAGAATACGCTATCCAGCCAAATTATCTATCAAGATTCATGGAGAGTCTTCCCAGACAAGGAAAGAGTAAGAGTCTTCCCAGACAAGGAAAACTCAAAGAACATGTTAAAAGAAAACCAACCCTACTGAGAGAGTTTATTGTGCCAGCCTGGCCGATAAAGACAAGTGGGATTAACTGAAGGGCAGAGAGATAAATGGCTTGATGAGCCTCATCTTTCTTGTCTCTCACTCTTTGATCATCGGACCAGTGTGCGACTGCCTTGCTTGTTCTGTGCCTCAATTTAAAGACTACACTACCTGTGGGATTCCTAGCCTGTGGGCTGTGTCACTGTAAGTTGAGGTCCCTTTAAGACATCTCTGGAGCTGGGGACTGGTGGTTGGTGACCTGGCTGACAGTTGGTGACCTGCCTTGTGATTGGCTGCTGTGCTGACATATCCTACCTCTATAAATAGAGGAAGATCTGGCAGCAGACTAGACTGGAAGGACTCTCATGGGAGTGAGTTGCACTGAGCCATTTGTAGTGCTTTATAATTTAACTGTTTGTTTCTTGTATTATATATTTATCTGTATATGATTTAACAGTTCGTTTCTTGTTATATATCTAATTATCTTTATAAATAAATATATTAAATTATAAGAAATTTGGTTTTATCTCTCTAGAGAACCCTGACTAACACACCTACAAAAGATCTTTGCAAACACAGTACGTGCAGAAAAACAACACTCACCAAACACAAATAAGCGACCACCTCATAGAACAACTCCACCCAGATGTCAACAAATAGAAAACAGCACTGAAGATAGCATTGGAATAATGGTGGAAAGAAGACAAGAATGAACCACAAACACATATATGCACAACCCACGGGCATGGAAAGGAGGTAGGAATACACCCAACACAAAAGGTACAAGATGACATCACAGAGTCCACAAATGGATGTAATAATTCTGAATATCAATGGACTGAACTCAGGCATTAAAAGATAGAGGCTAGCTGACTGGCTTAGAAAACACAACCCCACAATCTGCTGCCTACAGGAGACACATCTCAAGATTATTGGAAAAAAAACAGGCTGAGAATCAAAGTCTGGAGAAAGACATATCAAGCAAATAGCAATTCAAAAAAAGCAAGGATTCCAAGCTTAATCTCATATAAAATTGATCTCAAAGTGTAAGCCATAAGAAGAGTTAAAGACGGGCACTATATAATGCTCAAGGGAACAGTAGATCAAGAACCAGTGAGCATAAATAAATATATACACGTCCAATAAGAGACCTGCAAAATTCATCAACCAAACGCTTCATAAGATAAAAAGAGAAATCACAGGCTCAACAATTATATATGGTGATTTTAATACACCACTCTCTGAGATAGATAGATCACAGGGAAAGAAAATTAACAAGGAGGCTACAGATTTAAAAATTACAATTAGAAGTCTTGACCAGATAGATATTTAGAGGGCTTTCCACCCAATTACAAAAAAAAAAAAAAATCACATTATTTTCAAGCCCAAATGGCACATACTCGAAGGTAGACCACAAGCTGGAACACAAGTGGAATCTTTGTAAATTCAAGCACATTGAGATCATACAGACCTCTCTCTCTGAAGTGTGGGTAAGGCTGGAAAGCAACGAAAGGATGATGAAGAAAATAAGGGCAAACAATTGGAGGATGAATAATTCTCTATTGCAAAAGGAGTGGGAACTGGGCCAGATAAGAGGTGAAATTAGGAAAGTTCTAGAAACTAACGAGAATGAGATTATGACATAACAAAACCTTTGGGATACAACAAAGGCAGTTATTAGAGGGAGATTGCTAGCATTACATGGATACATGAAAATGGAAGAGAGACTTATGATTGATAGGCTGGCACAAAATTTACGGCAATTAGAGCAGAGTCAACGAGACAATCCTACTAACAAGAAAAGAAAAGAAATAATAAAAACCAGGGCTGAAATTCATGAGATGGAAAACAAGGAAACTATGGTAAAAGTTAATGCTGCTAAAAATGGGTTCTTTGAAAAGGCTTAACAGAATCGACAGACCATTGGCAAACCTAACCAAAGAAATGAAGGAACAAATTTCAATAGCAAGGGGGAAGGATGAAACAGGGCACATTGCGATGGACCCTAATGAAATCAAAATGATAATCACACAGTACTATGAAGGCCTGTACTCTAATGAATTCAACACCTTGGAAGACATGGACAAGTACTTGGAAAAACAATCCTTCCCTAGCCTATCACAGGTGGACATCAAGAAACTCAACAGATCCATCGCAATAAAGAAATAGACAAGGTTATCAAGGGATTGCCCACAAAAAAATCCCCCAGGACTGATGGCTTCACAGGAGAATTCTACCAAGCATTCAGGGAAGAACTGACACTAATCCTACACTAACTCTTCCAGAACATAGAAAAAGAAAAACTCCCAAACTCTTTCAATGAAGCCAGTATAACTGAAACCTAAAGCAGACAATGAGTCCACAAGAATCGAGAACTACAGACCAATATCCCTAATGAAAATCAATGCAAAAATCCTTAACAAAATACAGGCTAATGGAAAACCAAAGTATATGAAACAAATAATTTACCATAACCAAGTGAGATTCATACCAGGGATGCAGGGATGGTTCAACATATGAAAGACCACTAGTAGTATTTGTCATATTGACATGGAAAGTTATAAGAACCACATGATAATATCGATAGAAGCAGAGAAAGCATCAGACAACATCCAACACCTATTTTTGTTTAAGACACTCAAGAATATAGGAATGGAAGGATAAGTACTCAATGTAATACATTAAACTGGAGGTCCTAGCTAACAGCATAAGGCAAAGAAAAGACATCAAAGGGGTTCATTTGGGGAAAGAAGAGATGAAACTATCGTTATTCATAGAAAATCCCAGAAGCTCCACAAGGGGAGTGCTGAAAGCAATAGAAAAGATGACAGAGTGGCAGGATACAAGATCTAGAGACAGAAGTCTATTGTACTACTATATTCATCAGACAAGACCACAGAAGAGGGGATCAAAAAGGTAGCACCCTGCACAATAGCCAAGCACAAATTGAAATATCTATGAATATATCTGAGGTAGTTAGTTTGTTGTGCCAACCTGGGCAATAAACACATGTGGGGTTAATTGAAGGGCAGAGGGATAAATGGCTCAGTGAGTCTTGCCTTTCGAGTTCTTGGGTCTCTTGCTTT
>NW_022104341.1:13730285-13747745 GCF_000313985.2 Echinops telfairi | reverse complement strand
ATACAAATACCATCATCTTTCTTCAAAGAAATGGAAAAACTGACTATCAACTTCTTATGGAGATGGAAGGAGCCCAGAATTAGTAGAGCGCTCCTCAGAAGAAGGATAGAGTGGGAGGGCTTGCTTTACCTAGTGGGAAGTGGATGCCCTCTTCAGCAAGTGGTGCTTGAAAAAATTGATTTCTTCCTGCAGAAAAACGAATCAAGACCCTTTCCTCACTCCATACACAAGAATAGACTCAAGGTGGATCACAGACCTTGAGGTAGAACCCAAACTATTAGGGCTATCAATGAGGGAATTAGGACAAACTGGAGAACCTTGGCACAGGGAATACATAGGCCATCAAAGACAGGGAAGGACATAAACACAGAGGAGGCACAAATTGACAAGTAGGATATACTGAAGATAAAACACATGTGTACATCGAAAGTGTTCACCAAGAGAATAATAAGAGAGTCCACAGAGTAGGAAAATATCTTTAGCAATGGCACATCAGACAAAGGCCTTATTACTAAAATCTAAAATACTCTGCTAATTTATAATAAGAAAAAAAAGCAATTTCCCACTGAGGAGATGGGCAAAGGACCTGATAAAAAGTTTCACAAAGGAAGAAATCCAAATGTCATATAAACATGTGAGAAAATGTTCCTGATCATTAGCCATATGAGAACGCAAATTTACACAACAATGAGATACCACCTAACACCCTCAAAGATAGCCCAATTCAAAAAATCAGAAAGTAACAAGTGTTGGAGGGGCTGTGGTGAGACAGCAACTCTCGTTCACTGCTGGTGGACCTGTAATTATTTACAACCACTATGGAAATCGATTTTGCAATAGCTAACACAGATGAAAATCGAGCTACCACATGACCCCAAGATTTCCCTATTGGGCATATACCCAAAAGAGACAAGAAACAAACCACAGCCAGACATCTGTGCTCCAATGTTCATTGCGGCACAGTCCATTATTGCAAGGAATTGGAAACAACTCAATCTTCCATCAACGGACAAAAGGATTATAAAACAGTGGTACATACATACAATGGAGTATTGCACATCCATAAAAAGCAGTGATGAATGCATGAAGCACAACACCATATGGGAAGAACTGAAGGAAATTATGTTAAGCAAAGCAAGTCAAGCAAAAAAATACAAGTACGACATGAATCCACTGAGGTAAGCTTTAAAAATGCAGAAGTGGCATAGGAGAAAAGCTACTATATCCATACATTCCTGAGGTGAAGCTCAGGTACTATGGCAGGGGCCAAACCCAATTTAGGGGTGCATATGGCAGCCAACTAAAAAGAAGGAGGAAAAAACAAAAGAAAAAAATACAAGGGTAGCTGGGGAACAGGGCACCAACACATCTAAGGGGAGGGAATTGCTTATATTGTCACAGGAGAGGGAGATCGAGCGACCAGACTTCAACCCAGTGCAACAAGATGTGATGGCAACCGAGAGTTCTGCAGGCCCCGGCCCAAACCCAACTACGTGTGCCCCCACCCCAACTCCGTAGAAGGCACTTCAGAGGACAGCCCTGAAGCTCCAGCTCAGAGAGAGGCGCTTCTGACCAGGAGCCAGTGAAGAGGAAAAGAGAGAGATGGAGCACATCATGGACCACCAAGCCCATGGGACAATATTCCGACTCAGAGCAGCCAATGCACAAAGAGGACCATAGGACCCGCCTCACCATGAGACAAGAGGTCCCTTAGTGACCCATAGTGCTACAGGGGACCGCACTGGAGACACTGTGCGGGACTCGTGCCAGGTCTGACCCCACCACACCAGTGGAGCAGCAAGGGGAACAAAGTAACAAAGTCCCTGAGGAATACCAAAAATAGACTTTGGGGCCAGGGAGTGGCACCCCATCAGAATCAACTGAAAAACACTCAGAGTTCAACACACAGACCTGGAACAATTTATAGGCATTTCCTTTCCTGCTGTTGGTTTCGTTGTTGTTTTCTTTTGTTTCTATATTTCGCTTTGCCTTGATTTTGTGCTTACTATTGTCTCTTCATGTCTATCTATATAAGTTAGGCAGAAAACAATTCAGAAGGAAAACAATTGGTCCAACAGTTCCAGGGGGATACAGGAGAGGGGGGAAGTGGGGGAAAGTTGGGGGGGGGGGTAACAACAAACCCAGGGACAAGGGAAGAACAAGTGATCTAAAAATCAATGATGAAGAGGGCATAGGATGCCTGGTAAGGGGGCTTGATCAAGAGCAATGTAGATGAGAGGAGTTACCGAAACCCAAATGAAGGCTGAACATGATAGTGGGACAAGGAGAAAGTAAAAGAAAATAGAGGAAAGAACAAGGGGGCACAGGTCATTCATAGAGGTCTAAATACAGGCATGTACATATGTAAATACATTTATGTATAACAATACGGGGATAGATCTATGTATATATATATTTATTTGTTAAGTATTAAGGCAGAAGATGGACATTGGGTCTCCACTCAAGTACTCCCTGAACATAAGGACACTTTGCTCACCTTCTTGACATGGTTCCTGAAGACAAATGGGTGCATAAGCAAATGTGGTGAAGAAAGCTGATGGTGCCTGGATATCAAAAGATATAGCATCTGGTGTCTTAAAGGCTTGAAGATAAACAAGCAGCCATCTAGCTGAGAGGCAACAAAGCCCACATGGAAGAAGCACACCAGCCTGTGTGATCATGAAGTGTCAATGGGATCAGTTATAAGGCATCAAAGACACAAAACAAAACAAAAAAAATCATATAGATGTGAATGAGGGTGAGGGCAGAGAGGAGACCCAAAGCTCATCCATAGTTGATTGGACATCCCCTTTCAGAAGGGTCATGAGGAAGAGACAAGCCAGTCAGGGAGCAGTATAGCACCAACGAAACAGACAACTTTCCTCTAGTTCTTTAATGCTTCCTCCCCTCCCACAATCATGACCCCAATTCTACAATACAAATTTGGCTATACGAGAAAATGTACACTGGTACAGATATGAGCTCGCAACACAGGGAATCCAGGACAGATAAACTCCTCAGGACCAATAGTTAAAGTAGTGATGCTAGGAGGGTAAGGGAAGGTAGGGGAGCAAGGGGGAACTGATCACTATGATTGATATATAACCCCCTCCCAGGGGGATGGACAATAAAAATGGGTGAAGGAAGACAGAGGTCAGTGTATTGCATGAAAAAAAAATTTATAGATTATCAAGGGTTCTTGAGTGAGGGAGGAAGCGAGAAGGGAGGAAAAAATGAGGAGCTGATACCAAGGGTTCAAGTAGAAAGATAATGTTTTAGAATTGATGATAGCAATGTATGTGCAAATGTGCTTGACAAAATGGATAGATGTATGGATTGTGATAAGAGCTCTAAGAGCCCCCAATAAAATGATTTAAAAATCAACCAAAAAAAGGTAAATAAATTGGACATTAAACAGGAATTTTTTTCAATGTCACTAAGTAATGATTTCAGTAATGTTCAGAGTTTTTTCTTCTAACTCTTGTAATTATCTCAAATTAGTTGTTGGTACTATAAATTCTCAATACCATTTACTTATCATGAAACAAATAGTATTTGTGACATAAGGTAGAATGATCCAAATGATAAGTGTATGATTTTTGGTACATTAAATGTTCTTTCTAAAGGAAACAAACAATCAATATCAGATTTAGTTGTCAAACTTAAAGCCCTTAGACATATTTTAAATCAAAGACGATGAGATAAAAATTTAGTGTATTCTTCATAATAAAACCACAGGCCTGTGGTCTTAGGTCTGTTTTGGCTACCATTTCAGGAATTCATTTGGGTTGGGGCTACACCTGAAAGAAGGAAGTGTGGAGGACTGAGCAGTATAATGGCAGCCAGGGAGAAGGTAATATCTGCTTAATGACACACCTTTTGCAGGTATGAAGAAGATCAGGAACTTTAAGAAGTTAGGGTTGTCTAATATTCAACTTTGATATGAAACACCAGTATTCTATTAAAAATGCTTATCATAGTAGGCAGTAAAGTACTGTCTGCTGTGGGAATTTTAAGGAAGAAAAGAGAAAATTACATATGTAAGTATGTTGATAAGAAGACAGGCAACTTCAGTAAAGAAAGGGAGCGGTTGAGAAAAGATGAACCAGATATTTCTTTTTTACTATATAAATCTTTCTCTATTCCTAATATATTGGGGCAAAATCTTATCTTTCCATTGTATGTATAAGCAAGATGGTAGCAGTTGTTTTTGTTTTTGAATATTTAAACATAGTCACTACTGAAAGACTTAACAAATCTTAGATATTCATATTAAAAGTTAAGCTTCAAATAAAATAAAACAAGATCATAACTTATTAAAAAAGGTATTATCAACTACTTAGTGAGAGAACACACAGGTGTAACTGAAATGATGCATTAACAATTTAAATACACATCAAAGAATACCCATATAAGCCAATGACATAAAATACATTTTAAAATTCTAGCACCAATACTGAGCATATCTTCAATTACATAGCAAGTAAATAACAAATTCTACCTGAAAAGCTTACAATTTTATAAGAAAAAGAATTCTGGGAATGGTAAAACAAACCACAACAAGAAAATATCAAACACACAAACACATCTCAGTCATCCAGGGATGAAAATTCTCATTTATCTTAACAAATGAATCAAAGAGCTCCTTCAAGTCAAAACTTTTCCAGTAGCCTCCGGCTGAGAGTAGGTACCATTCAGGAAAATGTTATTTATATTTCTTCATAAAATCAGGACTACTCATTCATATGAGTACTTTGAAAAGTGCTTTGTAATTTAAGATCATCTTTTTTTCTGTTTTCGGTCAGTCGGGTATATCTCCAGGTTAATTATTGAAGTCAGAAGTACCTAGCTGCATTTCAAGAAAATTTGAAATTAGTTCTCATACAGTGACATCGTGGGTTTATCCCATCCTTTCCCCTTGCCAATATATACAAACAAGCAAACAAGCATAAAGCCCAGCCTCCACTTGTGGAGGAAGCAACAAGAAAAGATAGTAAATAAGAAATTTTACCTGAAAAAGCTTAACATTTTATAAGAAAATAATAGCTGGGGCTACCAGGTCTAATAGTTATAAAAGAGCTATAGTCATTAAAAACATATATATCTCTTAATTATATTAAAGAATAAAATAATGTCCTTTCTCACATATGTTCCTTGAAAAGAGTTTTGGAATGAAAAGATTAGGCAACACTTAAAGAACTAGGAAAATATGATTTAACCAAAAGAAACTTATTCTGTAATTTTTACTTATAAAAATGTGTGTGTGATGACTTTATATTTGTTTCTCTAGACTTTTGAATATGAAAAGGAAAGATTTTCCCCCTGTAGTACAAGGTACTCCTACCAAATACATTTATTTGTGTTGATATACGTTACTTTGAGCAACATTTTTAACTAATTTAAATCTCAGCTCCTCATTTATAAGATAAGCTGTATGAATTAAAATTTTCCAATTTTGCTTTTAGCTTTTATATTCTGTGAAAATTTAAATCCCTTTATGGCTCCAACCCCAATCAGCACAGGGATAGTCTAATGATAATTTCTCAAAAATTCTTATTTAAAAAATTATAGAAACTTGAAAATATAAACAAAAATTGAAACAATTTTCCTAGTGTCAGATTGAAAAAATAAAAGTGAAAGAGTTTAGGAAAACAAAATCTTTGCCATCATTAGCAAAATCATGATATCCTATTGGGCAAATTAATTCTATCATATTCAGAAAATCCTTGTCACAATAAATCTCAAGAGATTATAAAAACATAAGTTTCAATGGAAAATTAATTGACAAATTATATGTAATTTTTTGCATAAGATGTAACCAAATTTTTTGACCAACAAAAACTGTAGTGTCTAAGAAGATTTGGAAAATTCCACTCAAGATGAAGTGAGCCTAGAAATAGTTCCATTGCTGCAAAGATGAACTATTACGAGACAACCTAAATATGGGGGAAGGGGTGGCCAAACTGACTCCTTTCTTTGTGACTAACATTCTATTTCTGGAAAATATGCATTTCAAAACCATGAAAGGCTTAAATTATGAAAAAGGAATTCAAAGGTTTGAAAACAGCTGGTCTGAGGTGAAGGAAAGAATGTCAGGTTTGAAACACCAAAGTAAATTACTGGAGGCATGAACTTTGGGGAACTAAGTCCATCCCCTAAAACAACCCTCTCAAGTCCTAAGTATCTCGCAGACACTCCATATTTACGGACTATTGCTACTTATCATTATTAAGCTTAAATTTTATGCTTTTAAATAATTCTTCTTTATAAAGTTCTTATTAGTTGAGAATATTTCCTTTGAAATGACTTCATTATTTTTAATGAATTAACAAGTGAATGCAGTATAATTTATTGTTAACTAAATCATTCATTATGTTTCGTATTTGTGTAGGCATATTCTATGTATAAATTTAAAACTAAAAACAAAAACATATGAATGAGAGCATTTAAAAATATACCTTTGAAAACTCAAGTGAATTCCATTGGTATGTTGATGTTTTGCTAAAATATTTTAAAATATATTTCTATTTTGTCACTGCCTTTTTTATGAAATTAATTATAATATGATAAATACAAAACTATATTCAGACAATTTTATTTTGAATACTTAGTCTTGACTTAGACAAATATTTTCAATTAGTTTTTCAGGTAATCAACCCTTCTGATTTAAATTAGCATGATTAAAGCTATCATCTGTCAGGAAAAAAACAATAATAATAAAGTTGACACATCTACAAGGCCTTGCAACTTGCCAAGTCCGACTGTCTGCAGGCAGGCTGCCCTAAAAACAAAAAGTAAATAAATAAAATAATTAATGTCACTTTCAGCCATCTATGCTGAAGCACAGTATTACTCTTTGCTTGAACGGTGCTAGTGGAAGGAGTTCAAAAAACAGGAAATAGAAGGAGAAAAAGAGGCTCTTTCATGAATTACTGAATCTCTAGACACTGAACTGCCTTTACTTCTGAATTCTCTGCTTGTAAAAATGCGAATTTACCTTTACTTTGGAAAGAAAATACATCTCAAATCCGTAGCCCTATATAGAATAACCTAAAATGAAAAAGTCTGCTTTACTTTTTATTAATCTCTTCCTGTCAAAACCTGATCCAAAAAATATAGAGCCTCTTCAAATGAGAAATTTTGGAAACACTAGTCAAACTTCGATAATGATTACAGTACAGACAAAAAGTCTACATCCATTTTGAAAATGAACTCCAGTAACTCACGCCTAACCCACCAAAAGTAGAACTAGGAGAACACTTCATTTATGGTTACTAATTTCCATGATGTTTCTTAAATGATTATTTTTTAAAACCCAAGTTTTTAAATGGAAAGAAAAATACATTTTTAGTGCAAAGCCTGCTTTTCATTTTTTCCACACTTCTTCAGCTGACTACAAGCATGAAAAGCAACCCAAAAACTATTTCACACTAAATGTACTGTAGGAAGGGCGTGGTGTTAGTGGTTAGAGAGTGGGTCTTGTAGCCCAATTTATTGAGTTCTATTTCTGGCTTAATCCCTGGCAGACTCTGTGGTTTTGTGATAGTCGCTTATATGGTCATATCTGGGTTTGTCTATCTGAGACCTGTGATATCTGAAAGTTTTGCACTTTTGAAATCAAGTGCTGAGTACTCTTACGTTCAATGATCTTCTAATTTGAACCAAACTCACATTTTAGATTTCTCACCTGCTCTCATCTCTTATAGCGCAATCTTAAAAAAATGTTTTATTTACAGGTTTCTCTTTCTTATGTTCTCTTGCTCTTACCATGTTCAGCATCTATGGAATATCAAAATTGTGTCTATCTTTCAATACCCATATAATATCTCATTAGACCTTAATTACTGAGGCCCATTTGATTGTGAGAAATAGAACTTTCCTCTGGCTAATTTAAGCCACAATGGGAATTTATCAAAACGTTGATGAATATCTGGATGAATCCAAAGGAAATTTTGGATCAACATGGAAACTGGGTTTAATTTCATCCTTGCAGGACGAACCCACGAATTGTTTCACTAGGAGATTGCCAACAATAGGTTTCCACTTCTATAATCCTAAGTGCCCCTTTTGCTTGGTTCCATATTGCAAATTCTAAGGAAAAGATGGAGACAAATGCCATGATAGGGAAAGCCCCATCTCTGAATCAACCTTTCATGCCCTGGGATTGTGTTTTTTCTTTAGCATACTGTTTCCCCAAATACAACCCCTTGGAGGTGCTGGAACATCTGGGGGCCATCAGGCAGTGGGGCGGGGGCGGGGGTGGGGAAGGGTCATGTCAGGGAAGGGGAGTGACTGCAAAAGCAGGTATGTGTACTTCATCCTGGATTATGGACTACAGTACAAGCTTTTTTTAATTGCCAGGGGAGCACTAAGTACGTTTGTTATTTTTTTCCTATAAAGTAGATGGTGTGTTTGATTTGTGGACCTTGCAGTTAGTGACCAAATGCCTAACCCTTTGTCATGTGATAGAGACTTAGAAAATACATTAAAATGT
This sequence comes from Echinops telfairi, assembly GCF_000313985.2. Classification (NCBI taxonomy): domain Eukaryota; kingdom Metazoa; phylum Chordata; class Mammalia; order Afrosoricida; family Tenrecidae; genus Echinops; species Echinops telfairi. The sequence continues at coordinate 13,739,251 of NW_022104341.1, read as the reverse complement.
GGCGTCTCCGCCTTTCTAGAATGCCTAGTCTATATGAGGAGAAAGGCACATTGTGAAACTACTAGAGAACAGGCATGAAACAACGTAACATATTGAGATATATTAAAATAAATTCACTGTTATCAACTTGATCCCAATTCATTATGACCCTATGGGACAGGTAGAGCTGCTCCTTTGGGTTTCTGAGGCTGTGAATTTTTACAGGAGCAGAAAGCCTCATCTTTTCCCCATGAAGCTGCCCACAGGTTCTAACTCCTAACTTCATGGCAAGCGCCCAATGCATAGTCCACTACAGCATCAGGGATTCTCCAGAAAAGTACCAAGAAGGGAACATGTAACATTGCTTTGTGCTGCAAGTAACAGAGAATTGTGTATATCTGTAAAGTGCAAACCATGTGGAAGAAGAGATTTATCATTGGGTCTTAATTTTTATTTTCTACTCTTTATAATAAAGTGTCATTGCATTTCTCACCGCAATCTTATCATTTTACAGTCCCACCAACAGAATTTGTTGTTTTCTGTTTTGGTGAGCTTTGCTATAAATGCTAGGGTGAGTTCCCCATCTCTTTCTTAAATTTATTCTGCAATTCATCTATTTCACAGAAAACTTGATTCCCTAGGTCCTCCTATTTCATCTCTATTAGTACTCTCTTGTCTGTGATAACTAATCTTTTTCCAGCTTAAATTTCATGATCTTTCATTTGAAGCACTTCCTTTAATTATCTGCAATGCTCAGTTTTCTGTTGCAATCTAAAAAAAACCCAACCAAACATCAAGGCAATAGTCAGTCTAGTTTTCTCCATGTCTACAACTACTTTAATTCTTAGTGGCTTATCTCATGCTGTAAATCTTTATCCACAGCCTGAATTCAAGTAATTCTCTAAAATATCCTACTCTTTTTTGTTTTACTTTTACTTTTTGTTCCTTCATTGAGAAGTTACAATACATAGGCATAATTTTTGCAAAAGACCACAAAAAAAATCTATGTTTGGGGAAAAGAAGAAAAGAAAAGAAAAACAGTTCTTATGTATCCTTGGATATTTTTCCCCCCTGAAAAGTTTCAGTGCAAAAGAACCTAGGCCCTAGAGATAAAATAGTAAAGAAACGTTCCTTCCTTCAACTCCCTTTCTAAGAAGCAAGAGAGCCAGAAAATCACATAAATGAGATGTGTATTGTATTTAATAATGAAAAAGCTTCAGAGAAACAATGAATCTGAGAAGTGGGATATGAAGTGGAGTATGGATGTGATTTCAAATGAGGTAGTTAGTGATGGTTTACTGAAAATACATCTGTGAGTAAAGGCTAGGAGGCATCTGAGCTAACCACATAGATAATGTGGCGAGAGTATCCCAGGTAAAGACAACAGTACTAAGTCCCCTAGGCAGAACAACACAAAACAAAAGCATATCTGGAGTTAGAGAATTTTTGCAGAGGAATGACATACATGGGGGCTTCAAAAGTTTATGGAAAAATTCTGTAATCTTTTAATTTCATTTTTCTTTATATAAAGCTTTCTTATATTTCTCATGTTTTAACAAAATCACTCTGGTTACTTTGTTGAGAATAGGCTTCAGAGAGGCTACGGGCTGAAATAGGGAAAGCTGTTTGGAAGCTACTATAAAATTCCTAGTGTGGGTTGAAAGAATCTTCAACATCTAGGGTGGTGGACGTGGTCAAATTTTAGCTGAATTTTTTATGGGAAAGCAGACATTATTCTTAAGACCAGTTTTCTAAAACTATTATGAAATAATGCCAGTGGGTGTTACTTTATTACATTATTGTTAATTTAATTAACTTTAGTGTATTTTGAAATCATTTATTTGGAAACCAATTTATATAGATACCAAATGGATGATACTCTATTTCTCACTTTGCTAATTGTGACACTGAAGTTTAACTGGCTCATTGTTGTGCATTAGGCTTGAGTAATAAACAACTAGTTTATATATATATGATTCCACATTCTCCACAAGGTGTACATAAGTGAGTTTGGGGTATCTAGAGGTGTTTTTACAAAAAAGTAAAACCTAATCATATTAAATTGCAGCACTTGAGTAAAATCAATGACCAAATTACAATTATTACAAAATGCATAACTTATCCTTGAATTCTGAATAATTGTCTTGTTTGCATATTTTCCTCATGTGCATGTAGTATAGGGTAGAGAAAAGCCAAAGCAGTTCCATTAAAAAAATTGGTGATCTTAATTTTCTCCATGAAACAAATCCAATAAAATGATTTAGGTGCTTTATATTTGTCACACTTACTAAATGACCGTGGGGAGTTTAAATCATGTGGTAATTTTTGTAAAAATGATTTCTTGAAATATAGCACATATAAATTACAAATAAAAAATCTGTATGTGTCAATTCATCTTGTCAAGGGTCTTGCTTTTTTTCGCTGCCCCTCGACTTTACGAAGCATGCTATCCTTCTCCAGGTGCTGGCTGCCCCTGACAACATGTCCGATATGTGTTAGACGGAGTCTAAGGAGTGTACGCATGGGACTCATTCCAAGACATATCTTCTAGCTCTTATGGCAGTCCAGGGCACTTTCAATATTCTTTGCCAGCGCTATAATGCAAATTCATCTGCTTTTCTTTGGTCTTCCTTATTTAATGTCCAATTTTTGTGTGCATATGGGGCCATTAAAAAATACACCTCAGTCCTCTAATTGACACCCTTGAACTTGAATGAGGTTGTGTGCATTAGGCTCACCCAATGCCAGGCAACCTTTGATCTCTAGACTGCTGTTTCCAGTAGCATTGATTTCATATTCAAGCTGCATGAAATTCTCGACAACTTTTACTGTTCTCCATTTATCATGATGTTACCTGTTTGTCCAGTTGTGAGGAATTTGCTTTTCTTTATACTGACTTGTATCCACACTGAAGGATGCAATCCTTCATCTTCATCAGCAAATGCTTGAACTCCTCGCTTTCAGAAAGCAAGATTGTGTCATCTGCACATCACAGGTTGTTTAAAAAAAGTCTTCTCCCAATCCTGATGCAAAATTCTTTTCCTATAGACCAGTCTCCGCAAAGAGATTGAATAAAGATGGTGAAAGGGTACCACCCTGATACACACGTTTCCTGATTTTAGACCTCGCTCTCCTTGCATGGCTGCTTTCAGTCCATGTACAGTTTCCATGTGAGCACAGTGCAGTGTTCTGTAATTCCCATCTCAGTGTTAACAAGTAGTGCTTATGATCCACACAAATGCCTTTGTATAACGGATGAAACACAAGTAACCTTTTTTCTGCTTTTCCCTGCTTTAAGCCTAGATCCATCTGATGTCAATAATAATATACCTTGTTCATATCCTCTTCTGAATCCAGCCTGAATATTTGGCAACTCTTTGTCAATGTACTGCTGAAAGCATTGTTGAATGATGTTCAGCAAAATTTACTTATGCGTGGTATCAGTTATATGGTGATAATTTCCACCTCATGTGGGTTCACTTTTCTTTGGAATACAAATATTGATCTCTTCCAGTCAGTTGAACAGGTAGCTGTCTTCCAAGTCTCTTGGCTTGTTGAAATATTTTAACTGATACCATCAATTCCTGAAGCCTTCTTTTTTGTTTTTGCTAATGCCTTCGGTGCAGTTTGAATTTCTTTATTTCCGTATTATGGCAGTTACACAATCTCCTGTCAGTCTGAGCTAAGGGGTTGAATCTAGGCTGTCAATCAGGTCATGGCCAATGGTGCCTCTGTGTGAGCATGGCCTTCTTCTGAGAACTCCTGTATTCCTCCCTGGAGGCAGGACACACTCTGTATGACATTCTTGATTAAAAGCTAGATGGAGCTACACTGATGGAGCCAGAGCCTTGGGGCTGGAGAAGCCACGTGGAGACCCACACCAGTGCTGAGATGCTTCCATCTCCACTGGATCCACAAGACTTTCCACCCAGTAGCCTATGATCTTCCTGCATTCGGCATCATTGCATGTGTTGCATGAGTCTGGAGAGAAATTTTTAGACTGGTATCAGACATATAGGCTAATATCAGACTTATGGACCTGATCTGGACTGGGCTGGGATGTTTTCTCAGTAAACAATTGATCTTTTATATAAAGCTCTTTCTCGTACACATGAGTGTCTATGAATTTGTTTCTCTAGTCAATTTGGACTAACACAAGAACCATTGGTTATAATTCATTATTCTATCTCTTGAAACAGTTGAATGTAGACTAGTTCTTTTTGATAATGACTCTGTTTTCCTTCCATCTTCTTTGGATGTTTCTTATACCATTCAATCTTTTGCCCGTAGAATCTTTTTCTATTGAACTTGAGCCTTCCCTTTTTTCCCTTCAGTTCTTTCAGTTTGATAAGTTCTGAGTGTGCCCTTCCTTTTGGGTTTCCTAACCTGGTCTTTGCACCTTTCTTTAAATACTTTCGCTGGTCTTCGCAAGCTGTACTTCAAAATTTCTGTTCAGATTTTTTACTTCAGCATTTCTTCCATTTGTCTCAGCTATTCTATGTTTCAGAGCACATTTCAGAATCTCTTCTGACATCCACTTTGATATTTTCTTCCCCCTCCCCCCATCTTTTTAATAACATTTTTATGTCTTCATCTATGATGTTCTTTGTGTCATTACCACAGTTTGTTAGACCTTCTGTAATTAGTATTCAATGACTCAAATCTCTTTTTGAAATGTTCTCAAAATTCAAGTGGAATATACTCAAGATCATATTTTGGCTCTTGTGGACTAATTTTAATTTCCTTGAACTTACATATAAGCAGTTGATGGTCTGTTCCACAATCATCCACTGGCCTCATTTGGGCTGATGATATTTAGTATCCCTGTTGTCTCTATCCACAAATGTAGTCAATTAGGTTTATGTGTATTCCCTCTAGAGAAGTCTATGCATGTAGTCAGAGTTAATGATTTGGAAAAATGTTATTGTCCAGAAGAAGTCATTGGTAAAGCAAAATTATACAAGATTTCCTGCTTAATTTCAATCACCAAGGTTATATTTTCCAGCAACAATTCCAACTTCTTTCTTTCCAACTTCATATTCCAATTGCCAATAATTATCAATGGGTATTAATTGCATATTTGATCAGTTTCAGATTGGAGACACGGGTAGAATTCTTCAATGTTTTTCATCACTAGCTTTAGAGTTTGGTGCATCGATTTAAATTATAGTGATATTAACTGCATTTTCTTGAAAGCAGATTGTTGACCAGTTTCTTAAAAAGCACACACAAATGAGGGGTAACTGTGTTAGTCTGGGTAGACTAGAGAAACAAATTCATAAACACGCATATGTGCATAAGAGAGAGTTTTACTGTAAAGGGTAATTGTGCATTAAGAAAGCATCCCGACCCAGTCCAGTCCAAGCTCATAAGTTCTATATTAGTCCATATGTCCAATACCAATCTATACAAAGTCTGAAGTCCTCTTCAGACTCACAAAACACATGCAATGATGCCAAGTGCAAGATGATCACAGACCAGTGGGTAGAAAGTATTCTGGATTCAGTGGCACTGTAAGCATCTCAGCACTGGCGTGGGTCTACACGTGATTTCTCCAGTTCCCAGGGAACTGGGTCTATTAGCATAGTGCCATATGTCTTGTCAGTTGAGAGTTTCCAAGGGAGTGAGCAAAGAGAATGTGTCTTTCACCTCCAAGAAGGAAATACAAGAGTTCACAGAATTCTCAGGAGAAGCCCTTGCCCATTCAGAGGCCTCATTGGTTATGTCTTGATTGACAGGCCAGACTCCAACCCTTCACTCATAATCCTCTCAAATTGATACCAGATTATGTGTCTACCACAGACCACCCCTTGTCAATTTGACACTTTCACATAACTCTTTGGCCGGGTATAGTTTTCAAACAAATAATAATAAAATCATATTTGTACCTAGAGGATAAAACTAAAATTCAAACAATTCAATATGTACCACCTTCATTTAAACATAATATTCTATAAGCAAACAAAACAAAATATCCTATGCCTAACAATTGCAGTTAAGTAACACCTACACCTTAATCCTATAATCCTATTAATATATCCCCTCACCTATGAAATTTTGTACCACCACTTTATGCCTTTATCCCTCATTTTGGGTATACAATTTCTATACTGCCCACTTATATCAACCCAGTGCTCTGAGGAGGCAATCATGTTCTTTGACATGAAGAATCTTCATTCTAGTTGGAACCTTGTGAAGTTTACATCCATAAGCAATGTCAAATCAGGACAGGCCATCCACAAAGTATACAGCAATATGCACCAGTTCACAGGCTCAAACAACTTCTCTTGATCTGGTCGGGTTATTCTCAACTCATTGTAGGCTGCTACACTTAGCCTCATCAGGGTGCCCATTGGTCACCTTGCCTTTAGACCATGTCCCCATCACAAATTCTCAACAAGCCTACCCCCTTTGTGCAAAGTCATGAACTTCAGGCCAGTCAACCCGCTCTCTTCTTTTCCTTTAGTTTCTGTAAACCAGGTCCACAGGTGTCAGTGGCCAGAGTTAACCCCTATCTTTATTGCTGCATTTCTCCCTCTTCCGCTCAACAAGTGGATCTAGGTGGTCACCTAGCAAGCATTTGAGCGTGCCCACAGGCTCTCCCTTTAACGTTCAGTCCCAGAGAATTGTTTTCTTCATGGTTCCAGATTTTTTTTCCAGCTACTGGCACAAACCATTGGCTCAAAATTCCAGACTCCAAAGAGTTCCATTTTTCCTTCAATCTGTCAATCTTGCCTCAAGGCAAGTCTCTTGGAATGCAAATATCCTGAGTACTCCAAAGCACTGTGGGGCATGTCTTTTCAAAGCTTTCTTTGCAAGCATGACCTAAACTCATCTAAAGATTAAATTTTAATGGCTGAAGACAAGTGGACTTATAAGCTACTTTCATACTTCCCAATAAACATCTATATCAATCATGATATCAATAATAAGTAGAAGAAATCAGTATAAACAAAGTAGAATCAGATACTAAACTCAATTCTTAATCAAGTTCAATCCTTATTTAGTTTATCTTAATCCTTATCTAAACTTTTCTATTTATACAAAAGTTTGGCATTAGGCCTCTGAGAGTATCAAACCAGATCCAGTCTGTCAGCCATTTTCTCTAGCAGCATGGTTTCTGAGAAATTCAAATGGTGATTTGTACCCCTGAGCTCAACATATACATTAACAATATTCATTTTTGCCATTTCACACTGGAATAAATAAGACAACAACCAAGCAAAATAATCAAAACCTAAACTTCCCATATTCTTTCCATAAAACAACCTAGTATACTGTATAAACATATCTGACTCCTGGCTAGCCAAAGGGAAACACTACCATGAGGGGGAGATTAAACCCTGTTATCACCCAATGGGCACATGAACAAAGTGAACATGGTGGCAGGGATGGAGGTTATGCATGGCCACAGCAACATGGACTTCCACTCACCAAGGCTGACTTGGCCACTGCCTCTGCTGAGTGAGCCATTTGCCAGCAGCAGAAACCAACATTAAGTCTAAGATATGGGACCATTACCCAGGAAGATCAACTGGCAACCTGGTGGCAGGTTCTGTCAAGGAGGGACAGTGTTTTGTTCTTACTGGAATAGACACCTACTTTGGATATGGATTTGCCTACCCAGCATGCAATGCTTCTGCCAAAACTACCATTCATGGACTTACAGAATACCTTATTCACTGGCTTGGCATCCCACATAGCATTGCATTAGATCAAGGAACTCACTTCACAGCAAGTGAAATGCAACAATGGGCCCATGCCCATGGAATTCACTGGTCATATCATGTTTCTTATCATCCTGAAACATCTGGCTTGATAGAATGATGGAATGGCCTCCTAAAGACATAATTAAGGTGCTAACAGGTGGCAACAACTTGTGGGGCTGGGGCAATGTCCTCCAGGAGGCTGTCTATACTCTAAACTGATCCACTTGTAGCATCTTTGCTTCCTGTCCCAGCAACCCTATGTGCTTCAGGCTTGGAGGTCCTAGTCCCAAAGGAAGGAACTCTCTCACCCGGAAACACAGCACGGATTCCACTGAACTGGCAGCTGAGAATGCACTCAGGCCACTTTGGACTTTTCATGCCTTTGGATTAGCAAGTCAGGAAGAGTGTCACTGTACTGAGTGCTGTGATTGATCCTGATTACCAAGGAGAAATTGAACTGGTGTTACATAACGGAGGTAAAGAAGAATATGTCTGGAATCCAGGAGATCCCGTAGGCCATCTCTTAGTACTATTATGTCCTGTGATTAAAGTAAATGGTAAACTACAGCAACCCAATCCTGACAGGATGTCTAATGATCTAGACCCCTCAGGAATGAAGGTCTGGGTCACCCTACCAGGAAAACAACCACAGCCAGCTGATGTGCTGACCGAGGGCAAAAGTAATTCAGAATGGGTAGTAGAAGATAGTTCTACCTATCAGTTACAACCATGTGATCAATCGCAAAAGTGAGGTTTGTGATTGTCAGTTTATATTCTTTATATGTGCTTATTGAATATCTTTCCTTTGTTCATGTATGATGTACCAGATACAATTGGATTCAGTGTGTTTTCATTTATATGTATGATAGATGTTTGATGTTATGTATAAGTGTGATTTCAGTAGTGTCTGGAAATTCTATATGGGTAAAAATTGTGTACAGGTGCCAAGTTTGCAAGGGGTAGATTGTGATAGGTAGGTTTATTGTGCCAACCTGGCCAATAAGAACATGTGGGATTAATAATGTCACAGTTTGTTTGAAGGAGATAAATAAATGGAAATAAAAGAAATAAATGGCTCTGTGAGCCCTGCCTTCTCTCTCTTACTCTCTGGTGAATGGACCATTATGCAACTGACTGCTAGTTCTCTGCCCCAACTATGAGCTACACTACCTGTAGGACTGCCAACCTGTGGATCGTGTAGCTAGAGCTTGAGGTTTCTTCGAGACCTGATTCCCCTCGTTGCTGGTGAATACATCGCTTGAACTTGACCCTGTCGAA
>NW_022104341.1:13721149-13729222 GCF_000313985.2 Echinops telfairi | reverse complement strand
AAAAATTGGGTTGCTTTGGAGCTGTTCTTTCAAAGCAAAACATGTTTCCACTTGACACTTTTTTCCCTGGTCAGTCAGAAACCGAGGCACAAATTTCACAGCGATCCTTCTCATTCCAAAATCCTCCATTAACATTCACTGAACCTAGCTCCAAGGTAGTCCAGATAACTTCCTTATCTCTTCAATGTTTCTTCGTTGGTCTTTAAGCATAGTGCATGAATTTTGTCTACATTTTCATCCATTCAGGAAGTTGACAGACATCCAGAACGAGTTTTGTCATCAATCAGCATTTGACGAAACTTTTTGAAATGAGAAAACTACGCGTACACTTGAGTTTTCCCCATAGCACTGTCCTTGTTAAGATGTGTTCAACATCATAACACTTTCTGCAGTATTTTTCCTGAGCAGCAAAATATCATGGCTGCATGCTGTTCTCTTCAATCAGCTATCACAAAAAGTGAAACTGCTTTTACTAAAAATTTCACTGTGATCAGAGAACCTTCCCAGGAGACTCCACTGGGTGTACTACCTAGTCCACCTAGGAATCAAATGTGTACTATGGAAGCTCCGCCCTGTAAAGCTTTTCCATTTTGGTGGTGGTGGAGGAAGTACCCCTTGTATCTATCATATATTCCAGTTTCTCTTCCTCAATATATTTACCCATGGGATATGAAAACTTATGTCTGTAAAAAAGACTTTTACACAAATGTCCATAGCATCTTTATTTATAATAGCAAAAATTAAAAAAATCTTAATGCTCATCAGCAGGAAATGGAACAATAAATAGGTAGTGTATCAATGTAATATAATACAACTCTGTAGTAAAAATTGAGTTACTGACTGATTCACAGTACAGTGCTCAATATAATTGAGTTCAGTTTTACTGAGTTTGGGGAGTTCTTCACATTTTCTTTATCAGATGTAAGATTTGCAAATATGCTCCCCTAGTCTGTAACTTGTCTTTTTATTCACTTATCTGTGTTTTACAAAGATTTTTTTTTCGTTTTGACAAAGTCCAATTTTTCAAAGTTTTTGTCATGTGATTCTTGATTTTGATGTTCTATCTATAAAATCTTTGTTTAATACAATGTGACAAAGGGCTTACCACATTTTCCTTATATATTTAGGTAGAATATATAATTCAAGTTAATTTTTACATATTGTATATATGATTCAGAGTTTTGTTTAGTTTTTGTATGTGATATACAAATTGTTGTAGGCCTAATTGCTAAAAAAAGACTAAATTGCTTTTGTATCATTATCAAGACTCAATTATCTATATATCTTTAGTTTTATCCCTGTAGCTTATTATGTTCCACTGATGAACTTTATGCTATAACAACACTGTTGTGATTGCTGTAGCTTTTTGTTAATTCTTAAAATCAGGTAGTGACTGTGTTAAATTATAGAAAACTGGAGGGATGATTTAATGTAATGGTTAGGCTATAGAAGACTCCATAATTTTTTATTATTAATCATTTTGGCAGAGTTCTAACTGATATTATAACAATACATAATTTAATTAGATAAAGCATAATTGTGCAATTACTGCCACCATCAGTTTCAACATATTTTATTTCTTCTTGAGTTCCTTGATATCAACTCCCCTTTATCCCCTCCCTTTCCCATTCTACCACCAGGAACCCCATTATTATATTATAAACTTTTATGTATATTTAGCTCACATGTTACACTTTCCAATATATTCAGTCACCTACAATTCTGTTATTCTTTCTCTTCAATTGAAGTTATACAGTTATCACTGGTATAAGCTTCCCCTTGCCCCTGTCCCCCCACCCCTCTTCCCATACCCTCGGGGATCATTACTCCCATTACTATTTCTGAAGGGTTATCTATCTTGGCTTTCATACTTCTAAGCATCTTAATTATACAAATGAACATACACAAGTTTAACAAAATTAAGGAGGTAAGACAAAGACCATATTAGTAAGGGTAGGAAATATCAAAGAAATAGCACTCGTGATACATTATCCCTTCTGTGTAGCCCTTTTGCGAGGAACTGTCTAATTATCTTGCAGATGGGTTTGGGGTCTCCACGTTGTCCGTGCTCCTTCACACTAATTTGATTGCTTGTTTTTGAACTTCTGATACTTATTCCCATTGACACCTCATGATCACACAGGCTGGTGTGCTTCTTCCATATGGGATTTGTTGCTTCCCTGCTCAAGGGCTGCTAGTTTAACAGCAAACCTTTAATATCCCAGAGGCTATATATTTTAATAGCTGGGCACCATCAGCTTTCTTCACCACATTTGCTTCTGCAACCATTTTGTCTTCAGTGATCGTGTCTGGAGGGTGAGTATCATACAGTGTCACATTATAAGAACAAACTGTTCTTGAACTATAAGTAGAGACACAGAGTCCATCTGCATCCATGTTGTGTATATATATATATGTGTGTGTGTGTATATATATATAAATATAAATATATATGTGTATATATACGTGTGTATAATATAAACAAACACATATATGCAAATGCACCTATCCATATATTTATATAATTACATATATGCTTATCTATATTTATACCTATATCTATAATTTTACTTTCTTCTTCTTTCCTCATTTTTGTTTTTCTTTCCTCATGCTCCACTATCATGTCTACCCTTTGTTCACCTCTTGGTTATTAATACCTTTCAGATACATTTCAGTTGATGAAATATGACCAGGAATGCTACATGCTGCTCACCATCAATTTTAGAGCCCTTGTTATTCCCCTGACTCTGTCCTTATTTCTTGACCACTCCCTTTTGCCCCGCCTCCTCCCATGCATCCCATTCCCATGCCTCCCTGAACTGTTGATCCTATCACTGTCTCCCTTAGGATTGCTTATCTTGCCTATCTTCTATACTGTAGATAGGCACCAAAAGAAATAAACAAAAAGAAAAAGCAAGACCATCTAAATTATATGCTTTGATGTATATTATATTCTTTGATGTATATTTAGACATATGCTACACTTTCCAATATATCCAGTCAACTTATTTGGAACATAAGTTCCAAATCTTATCCTGACCCAAAGTAGATGGGTATCTCACTGTTAAGCAGTGAGCGACCCTGTCATAACCCATCAGTCCTACCCCCTCTCTTTCAGGGTCCATCTCCCAGGACCCGCATACCTAACTGCACCTTTGGCCTCAGTCTTCAGGACCAGGAGGTGTGCCTCTTACAAGTCCCCCTTGCTCTCCTTGCAGCACTCTAGTGCCACCCCCTCCCGGTTGCTCCTTTAGACTTTCAGTGTGGCCCCCTTGTGAAAAACTCCCATCCATTTTTGATGAGGTGCCAAGTGTACTCCCACCCACCCCACTGCACCTTCCCCCTATTCAGAAGTCTACAATTGAGATTGCTCAGGGACTTTGTGGCTTTGCTCCCATTGCTGGTCTGTTGCACTCCCTCTTGGTTTGCCCCAAGTGGGTGGGTCAGACCGGCCACTCTCCCCAAACTGTATCTTCACTGCTGTCCTCTGTGGCGCTGTCATCTAGGTAGGGAACATCATGCCTTGAGCTGAGTCCAGCCTGCTGTGCTCTGTGAAAGAGCTGCTCCAAGCAGGAATGTCACCTTCAAGGATTGGCACACAGGAGTGAGGTCTGCTCTCTCTCCCTTTCCTGTGGAGACATAAACAAAACCCTCCCCTTGGGTGGATTACTGCCCTGGTCTCACATTGCCAACTTTTTTCTTCCCCTACTCCTCTGTGGGCCATAAAGGCATATGAGAGGGAGGGGGTGGAGGAAGATGAGAAGACTCCATTTTACTAGCTGACTTAGACTTGCTTTTTTGCTGACCTTGAAGAAATTTCCATCTTGTAAACTCTCTTTCAAGAGAGCCATGTGGCAGGAAATTGAAGCATCCTCCAGAAGCTGAGGGTAGCCTTTCACTGAAAACCCGCAAAAAAGCAAAACGAAACCCTGATGCTCTCAGACCTAAAATTGAAAAGAAATACCCCCCACCCACCAAATTAAATGTAATCCTCTTTATTTGATATCCAGATGTGAATACACCCCAGCTGAAGACTTGATTCTGCTCTGGTGAGACCCTGAGGCAGATTACCCTGAAAAGCTTTCCCTGGAGTTATGACAAACAGAAGATGCAAGATAACAAATGTGTGTTGTTCTAAACTGTTAACTCTCTGTCCAAATAAAATACTTCTATTTATGCAGGTTTTATCAGATGGCTTTGCTAAGTTCTTTAAACTAGCATTAGATGATGATATTTGGCCAGAGCTGGGCCTGGGTTAATGACGGGAAGTTAGTGTTATCTAGACATAAGTTATAACACGTAAGAAAACACAGTTTTTCAGGTTTATGCATATGCTGACCCTGCAAGTGTATGACCCTGAGTGTGAGAGCCTTTGAGAGAGTGGGTCTAGGAGAAATATATTCTTTCATTACTGATTTGAAGATATAAGGACATTACTTATTTATTGTAAGGCAGAGGCTCTATTTCATTTGGAAATCCTATGTTGTTCTCTTTTTATGTGCAAATTGAGTATTGTTTACAATTATTCTCTGTTAACAGGGAAAAATCTTTCCCTTTATTTAGCTGCAATAAGGCTGTATTAAGACTTTCCTGTCTGAAGAGTTGATTTTTGTCTTCCTGTTGCTGGTACATGTGACTTATTCAAGCATCTTATCAGAGTATCGTAGTGTTAGCATTTTCTGTTTTATTCTGTTGCTCTCTGTTTGTGTCTTGTTTTTATTTTGTATGCTTCTCTGTAGATGAAGATTAGGATAGTCAAATCTCAGAGAGACCATAACTGGGTTTATAATTACCTCAGGAAATGGCAGGGTGGTTGGGGGAAATGGTGCACTGATAAGAACGACAAGCAAAGATTTTACAATTGATCGTGGTGATGATTGCACAACTCTTCTTAATATGATTGAACTGCTGAATTATGGATTTTATGCCAATGTAAAAAGGAAAAAGATACTTTAATTGGTAGGCTGGGTAGCTTTACATTTCACTTTAACCAAAATGTAGGAATAACTAAGCATATTTGGATTAGACTTCTTGTCATATACCTTGAACTGTGTTTTGTACCAAGTATGTTGTGTGTACCATCAAGCTATAGTGACCCTATATGCCACAGTGATGTTAGGTGTTTGGAATTGAATTCTAAGGCTACTGTCCAGTCCAATAAATAACCTAGAGTTTGTGTCAAGGTTTCTAAAAGCATCTACTCTGAGAGAAATTCTTGTTTTCCTGCTTTTCCAAAGATGCCCAGAATATCTTGATAAATGTCAAAACTCAAAGTCAATTGTGTTGTGTAGAATTAGAGAAAGCCTTTCAACTGCTTTGAAACAATGACCAAAGGATAAAAAGTGTCAACTCCATGTGACTGGAATTGTTTTACCAAAACATAGAACTCAAAGCTTTTTAAAAAGCAAAACAAAACTGTTTTCATGGTCTTTATCATTGTTGCTGTTTTTGTTTGCTACAACAACTCAGCTGTTGACCCATGAGTCAAATTTCTGAATAGAGTTTACATTCTATAATCTTGACTGAAGCAGTTTATCAGGCCTTATTTCCCCAGGGCCAGGATGGGTCTAAATTTCCAACTTCTAGGTTCATAAACTGTGTCTCCCAGATTCCTTTACCATCATAGAAAGTGATTACAATGGGGGCATCATGTGGAAGCCAAGACCAAAATATCTGGAGCTTTGTAAGACTCAGAAATTCTCCACAGTTACTAAAGGACCTCTGAGAGTTAATTTAAGAAGAGTAATCCTACTACAATTCCAGATAACACCTTGTAAAGAAAATATAAAATAACAATTTAGACACAAAGAATAGCCATTCGTTGAGTTCCTGTTCTGTGCTAGACCTTCTGCTAGATTATCTTTGTACTGTTATGACACCAACAGACACCATCATTGTTCTTTTAGTCTGAGAGAGAAATCCAATCATAAAATAGATTAAAAATCATAATGTAATAAGTGACATAAAAGAGTGATTTTTAAGATGGGAGCTGAAAATGTTTGGACTAGTCAGGTAGGCTTCCATAGGAAATAATGCTTGAACTGAATTATGTGTAGGGAGTATCTTGGGAGTGTTACATCATTGAGGGTCACCCTCTTGAAGTTGCGATAAACGTTTTGTTTTTGGGGGGTTGGGGAATAGGAAAACCAGGACTGATGAACCTCTAGAGTCAGCAAGTGGAATAAAGGTTTTGGGGTGAGGGGTCACATATGTGTGAGTGTGGTGAAGGGGTGATGACATCAAGGGGTACAGATAGAAAAAGTGTTTGGAAACTGATGGTGGCAGCAAATGTACAAATCTGCTTGATGTGACTGAGCTATGGAATATATGTAGTATATAATATATATGATATTTCTGTAGTAATCCCAATTAATAAAATAAAATAATAAGAAACATGGAAGAAGAATCCCTTATCCAGAATGGAAAGAAACAGCATGAAATAAAGAGACTCCGGTGATACCTTGGAGCCAGTTTATAAAAAGCCTCTTGGTCAAGTATTCTGAGAGCAATGGGAACCCAATACAAGGTTTTAAGCTTAGGATCAAAATTATATTCGCATTCTAAAACTTTTTCCCTGGATGTGGTGTGGTGAATAGGTTGTAAGGCTGCCAGAGTGGATGTGAGGAGGGTATTTAGCTAGCAATTGCAGTATCCATGACAGAGATAATGTGAGCTTCAATAAAAGTGGTAGTAAAAAAAAGAAAGAAATGAATAGACTTGAGATATATTTTGAAGGTGAAATTGGCAGTGTTAACTTATTTTGTATTCACAAGTTAGTGAAACCGTTGACAGGGAGTTACACATATAATTTAACCTCTTTGGGATAAAGTTTTGTGGGCATCTGTCTTTCCCTGAATCATGCTTCCAATTGTTCATGGGGAAATGAGTGAAGTAGATACAATAAAGTCATTCCAGATCAAATGCAAATGCCATTTGGGAGAGAGGATAAAAACAAACTACTTGGAAAAAAGAAAGGAAGGTAAGAGAAAAAAGATGTGTGGTATTGTTTTAAAAATATTTAGAAGGCATAGAATTTTCATGCAAATGATTCAAAGTCAAGTTCTTTGCACTAGCATTTACTGACTCCAAAATCTTATGAAGGTCTTTTAACATCTGCAATCTTTGTTGAGAACATATCATCTGAAGCCAGTAGGCTTGAATTGAATTCCTTTTTCCAATAACATTGAGGTGGTGAAATGGTAAAAAATATATATATATAGCTGAGAAAAGGTCTTCATTAATGTTATTATTGGAAAGGTGAGGATAATACATTAGTTCCAAAACTAATGGAAAGTTATTGGGAATGGAGCTTATTTAAACAGGTTGTAGTCTACCTAATCAATATAATCCTAATATTGGTCAATAGTTGACTGCAAATGCATGATTTTTTAAAAATGACTAGTTTAATATAAAAAGGCATTAGTTCCCTTTCAGCATAGTGTTTCCAAATACAGGTTTAGACAATAGACTTATTAAGTTTAAATCCTATATCTTTTGGAGGAGATACTTAAATTTTCCTGGCTTCAGTGTTCTCCTCTGTAATATTAAAATTCTACTTATGTGATTGTGATAAAAATCAAATGAGCTGATGCATCCAAATCACTTTAAAGACTGGTAGTAGGTGGTGTTGTCAGGCACCTGCAAACTGATTCCTCCTCACAGTGGCTTTTATATCACAGCGTGAAACACTGCCCGGTCCTATATCACCTTCACAAACATTGTTGTGTTTAGTCCATTGGGCAGCCTCTCTGCCATTATGGAGTGTCTTTGCTGACACGCTACCAATCACGATGACCTTCTCCAGAGGCTGGTCGCTCCTGATGATGTGTTCAAAGTCCATGAGACAAAATCTTCACATTCTCTCACTCTCTCTCCTTTTTGTTTGAGATACACTTATTTGTAACTAACAAGTCTTAAGTTGATTTCAATTTTACTTTTCCTTCTTTTTTTGGTTTGTTTGGCTTTAAGCCACTTAAACCACTCTTTACATGGGGTTTATTATCCTCTTCCCAATCCTTCCCCTCTCCCAGTTTGCTCCCAATCCCTGGTATTCTCCGAGTTACTAAAGTCTGC
>NW_022104341.1:13701488-13719610 GCF_000313985.2 Echinops telfairi | reverse complement strand
TGTCCTTCTTCTTGAGGAGTTCTCTGCTAATTCTGGGCTTCTTCCCTCTCCATATGAAGTTGGTAATCAGTTTTTCCATTTCTTTGAAGAAAGATGAGGGAAGTAAAATTTCTTAATGTGGCTCTGTGAATCCAAATAAAATAAAATTCATGACACTATCAATATTTTTCATTGTTTATTATTATGTTGCTTATTGATCCAGTTGTAAGGATTTGAGTTTATCTGAGATGTGATTCATATGGATAACTTTAATCTTTGGTAATCATCCATAAGTACCCCAAGTCCTCCTCATTTTCCGCAAGCAAGTTTTATTATCTGAATATCACAGGTTATTAATGAGACTCAATTTTGATGTCTCATTATTTTTCATATAGTTCTTGGGTGATTTGCTCGGCATATCGAGTAAAAAATTATGGTAAAGAGATACAACCTGATGTATGTGTTTTTTCACACTACCCAGGCAATATTTCCTTGTTCTGTTGGAATTTACTGACTTTCGGTCTATGTACTTATACTGCACGAGCATAATTAAGTGTTCTGGAATTCCTAGTCTTGTAGTGTTATCCATAACTCTATAACTTATTATAATATATTACATGTACAGTAGAATGCCTTTGTATAGTGAAAGTTCCAGTTAATACCTTTTTGGTATTCTCTACATTCCGTCAACATCCATCTGACACCAACAATGATAACCTTTGTTCTATATCCTGTCAGGAGCCTGGCTTGAATTTCTGGCAGTTTTCTGTCTTAAACCATATTAAATGATGTACTGCTGTAACCAGTTTTGAATGATCTTCATTTGTAATATTGCTATCATCTATACAGATTCACAAGGGTAGTGAGTCTTACCTGATGCCATACTTGTAAAATCACTAAAGGACCAGTGCTTCTTTCCTCAGGATGTCACTGGGTATCCCTTGAAATAGGCACTCTTAGAATGTGTGTTCTTGGAACGGGTATTAATGATAATAAACTAGGGCTAATGACAAGAGGAGGAGTCTGGTGGCATAGCAGGTTAGTGATTTGTCTGCTAATAGCAAATTTGTTCAAACCAAGCAGCTATTCAGCTGGAGAAAGAGACGGCTGGCTGTTCTCAAACGATTTATAATCTCTGGAATCATGTGGAGCAGTGTTACACTGTCCTACAGGGCTACAATGAGTTGGAATTATTTGATGACAGTGGTAATGTCAATAAGTAATCCGTAAGCTATTTAATAACATGAATTACTGAAGGGATTGGGCTTAATCAAACTGAGGTTCATCATGTACTCTGTCTCTGTATAAATAGTTAGCTTTTAAGTCAGGAATTTAAGAAATATCAATTCTTATTTACTCTGGATGCATGATAAGTTACTTGAGTAGTCATTTGGTAATTTTCTCTATTTCCCAAAATAACTATCTCAATGGACTTTTTCAAAGTTTTCCTAAATGAGCATATCTATCCCAAGTTTATTTTATTTAAGTAATAGTTCTTTGAAATCCAGTAACCACAAATTTAATTACTCTGAGCCATGCTGCAGTCCATAAATAGCATCTAGTATCATATTTGGCACAGATACTAAAGTTCTTTGAAAATGAAAGCGATGTGTTTCAGTATTTCAGGGGGTGGGATGTACAGATTTGGTGGGGGCTAAAAGGGAGATGATGTCAAGGAGTCCAGGAAGAAAAAGAATATTTGGAAACTGATGGTGTAGGAATTATACAATTATGCTTGGCGTGATTGAACTATGAAATTATATATGGATTAACTCCAAATTAATAATAAATTATTAAAATTTAATAAATAAAATAAAATATGGCATAAAAGGAGACTCACATCATAGATGCGTTCTAAATATACAGTAGCTTCTCTGTCTATACGTATTCAAGGAAATAATGAATTGCATTGGAAAAAGAAAGTGAAAGAGAGAAGGTTTTGATCAAGGAGTAATTTTTTAAATTAAAATTTGCACATCACAAATAAAAGTATCCCAAAGTAAATATTTTTCTTGAGAACATCTCACAAATTGCTATCTCTAATTATAACTTTACTTATGTTTGAAATTTATTTTGTGATACATAATCATATTCATTATGATCCTAATGCATTACACACATTGGAAAAATACATACATTTCAAAGAAGAAAAAATATGCTTAATTAAAAAAACAAATACATCTATAATTCATATATGATATCTTAAATAAGTTTTATTGTTTTTGTCAAGTCTTTAAAAAAATTTTCATTAATATTTAAGACTCATAACATAATCTAGTGTGTATTGCTGTTATTGTTCCTATTTAAATATTAACTGTATGGAATAATAAACTACCTTTATATCCTTTTTTCCCCCCCAATTTGTAAAACAACCATTAGGACTGCAAAACAACCGGTTGTTAATTTGAATCTGACCACTGGTTTTGTTCCACATTTTTCTCACATTCTAGCCAGTAACCAGGATCGTGATCCCTTTACAGCAGTTAATAGTGGTAGTTGGGCATCATCTAGGTTTTCTGGTTGGCAGAGATCGGGGTTCATGTGTTCTATTAGTTCTTTGGATTAATTATTTCCATGAAACTTTGGTTATCTTCACTCTTTATTGAACTTAGTTGCATCTTAGATTTTGGCTGGCAAGCTTTTAAGACCCAAGTCACTGATCACCAGTGTAGGATATAAAACATTTTCTTTGTGAGTTATGTTATGACAATTAACCTTGATGTCTTCTGAATATGGTCATGAACCTCCTGGCCCACTGATGCAATCCCTCTGCACATTTGGTTGTAGCTGAGACATTTCCAGACCTTTGTCCACTCTTTGCATTACTATAAAAATGGAAATGTTTACAACATATACAAATACGTTTGTAAAAACATTGTCTGGCTAGGCCAGAGGGTGTACACTGGTATAGATTATAGATAGGAACTGGAAACACAGGGAATTCAGGGCGGATGATCCCTTCAGGACCAGTGGTGTGAGTGGTGATACTGGGAGCATAGAGGGAGAGTGGGTTGGAAAGGGGAAACTGATTACAAAGATCTACATGTGACCTCTTCCCTAGGGGATGGACAACAGAAAAGTGGGTGAAGGGAGATGTCAGACAGAGCAAGATATAACAAAATAATAATTTATAAATTATCAAGGGCTCATGAGGGAGAGAGGAGCAGGGAGGGAGGGGAAAAAAAGAGGACCTGATGCCAGGGGCTTAAGTGGAGAGCAAATGTTTTGAGAATGATGAGGGCAATGAATGTACAAATGTGCTTTACACAATTGATGTATGTATGGATTATGGTAAGAGTTGTATGAGCCCCTAATAAAATAATTAAAATAAAAAAATTAAAAAAACCATTTTCTGTCATACCTATATATGGCTGTGAAGGTAATCCCTATTGCCTACCCATACTTGTTCATCTTGTCTGTTGTCTTTGTAACTCCTAGTAGATTAATGTTTGTTATTTCTGATAATGCAGGGCTGTGTGTATAATAGTATTTATCTTTAGTGTCTGTAATTTTGTGTACCTCTCCATATGTTTCTTTGGTAATATTATGCTGATAATGTCCTTATTGTATCGTGCCTTTCTAGCCCCCTCCAAATAATTAATGTTTAAGTAAGAGTTTATTAGCTAGTTAGTAATTTTCCTTCTCTTCATCTCCAAACCTCAGTAGCATTCCATTTCTTTTTCATGTGTTGAATTTTCCTTCATTTTAATAATGTGAACACATATAATATTTGTCCTTTTTCATTGACTTATTTTACTCAGCATATCTTCCAAGTTCATCCATGTTATTAAATATTTTAAATTATTATTTAATGCTACATGATTTTCCATTGTTTTGTACCTTTTGTACCTTCATATATTCATTCATTGAAAGACACATGGAAACTGTGTCCATCTTTATGCTATTTTGAATACTGCTGCAATGAAAATGAGTGTACATATATCTGTTGGAGCCCTGAGTCCTGCTTCTTTAAGGTATATAACTAGGAGTAGAATCTCTGGATCCAGCTTTTAAAAGGAAGACCCATATTATATTCCATGGTTATTATTATTGTTAAGTGTCATCAAGTTGGTTCCAACTCATAGCAACTCTATGAACAACAGACAGAAACACGTCCAGTCCTGCACCATCCTCAAAATTGTTATGTTTGTGCCCATTGTTGTAGCCACCGTCTCAATCCATCCCATCATCCTTCTCACTGCCACTCCAGTTTAGCAAGGATGATGTCCATTTCCAGGGCCCTGTCTCTCCTGCCAACCTATCCAAAGTACGTGAGACAAAGTCTCACCATCCTTGCCTCTAAGTGTGCACCATATTAAAGTCCCATCAGCAGTGTATGAGAGTTTTAATCTCTCCACACCCTCATCAACATTTGTTGTTTCTATTTTATTGAAGCTTGCTATTAATTCTGGGGTAAGACGATATCCCATTGTTATTTTGATCTGCATCTCTCCAATCAAATGATGTTGTAGAGGAAAAATCTGCTGCAAAAGACCTCTTTACTTAGTGTTGAAGAGCAACGATGTCACTTGGAGGATTAAGGTACATGTGATCAAGCCATGCATTTTCAATCAACTCCTATGCATGTAAAATTTGGACATCAAATAAGGCAGACCAAAAAAGACATGATGTATTTGAATTATAATGCTAGCAATCGATACTGAAAGTACCATGGCCTGCCCAAAGAAGACCTCTTTTGGAAGAAGTATAGCCAGAATGTTCTTCAGAACTGAGGATAGTGAGATTTGTTTCATGTACTTTGAACATGTTAAAAAGAGAGACGTGTCCCTAAAGAGCGCCATCATACTTGGTAAAGTAAAAATGTAGCAAGAAAAGAGGAAATCTTTCAAAGAAATGGATTGAAAAAGTGGTGGCAAAAATTGTCTCAAGCAGGAGCCCTTGTGGTGTAATGGGTTACACGTTGGCCTGCTAAGCCCAAGGTCTCAGTAGTTCAAATCCAACCAGCAGCTCCATGGGAGAAAGATGAGGCTTTCTACTCCTGCAAAAATTGTCTCAAGCATAGTAGTTGTGTGGATGGCACAATGATTTGCACTATTTTGTTCTGTTGTACATGGAGTTGTTTGATTCAGAATGGGCTTGGTGGGACCTAACAATTGCTAATGGCAAAGCTTCTTATGTGTTTGATTGATGCTTGGATAGCTGCTTGGGTATTTGGTTTACACCCTCTGACCATTGTTACATTTGATTGTCTTCATTGTGGAGGAGTTAAAATTTTCTTTGAATTTTTGAAATTCTCCTCTTGTTGGATATGCATTGCCAAATAGTTTTTCCAAACTGTAGAGTCTCCTTTTGCTCTTTGAAGACGCCTTTGATGACACAAGTTTATTTAGAAGGCTCGTTATCTGTTTTGCTTCCTGCTACTTGTGTAGTTTTCGGTTACATTTGATAGTCTCTGTAGGTTTTAAATCAGAGTCTAAGTTTGCCACTATTTTGTCTTTTAACTTTAGATTTGACATTCAGGTCTTGGATCCATTGTGAGTTAGTTTTTATATGGCTTGAAGTAGGGATCTTGATGAATATTTCTGATGACAGATATCCAGTTTTACTCACACTATTTGTTAAAGAGACTACCTTTTCCCCATTTCATGAATTTCAGCACTTCACTGAAGATCAGCTATCCATAAGTGGAAACATTTAGTTCGAATTGTCAAATACGTTCTATTAGTCTCTGTGTCTGTCATTGCATCAGTAACCAACTGTTGGGACCAGTGAAGTGTAATAGAGTCCGTTTTCAATCAGGAAGTGTGGAAATGAGTAGTTTTTTCCTTCAGTATTGCTTGGCTTCTCTAGGAATCTCTTTCCTCATCGTATAAAATGAATGATTTGGTTTTTCCATATCCTTAAAGAATATTTATTGTAATTGGGTCAAGACAATATTGATAGATAGATAGATAGATAGATAGAGAGATAGATTGACAAATGATAGATGACAGATAGATAGATTGATAGATGATAGATGATAGACAGATAGATTGGTAGATGATAGATGATAGATAGATATACGATAGGAGACAGATAGATAGATAGTTAGATAGATAGATAGATACATGATAGATAAATAGGTGATAAATGATAGATAGATAGATAGATAGATAGATAGATAGATAGATAGATAGATAGATAGATAGATAGATTTCTTTGGGTAGTATTGACATTTTCATAACATTAAGCATACCCATCTATGAGTGTGGTATGTTCTTCAATTTGTGAAAGTCTTTTTTAGTATTTTGTAGTAATGTTTTACAGTTTTCTTTGTATGTGTCTTTTGTAACCCTGTTTAGGATTCCCCAAGTGTTTTATCTTTCTGATCGCTATCTTAAATAGTATATTTCCAACAAATAAGGCAGGCCATTAATGGCCAAGTTAGGACAAGAAATTATACTGGATTTCATGACATTAACTTAACCCTCAAGAATCATCACATTATTATAATCCTTTAATACTATGTGATGGGGCAGCTTTAGTCTGTTACATGGGATTGCTGAGTCAAAAATTCGCTTGACTGCAAATAACAACATAATGACTACACAACAATCCACTAACAGATTCAGAAATATTGAGTTTGTCTCACAAGATCACCACAGCACAGAGAAGACCAACAAGTTGATCTGAAATTTTGGGAAAATATCAGCCACTTAACAGTTCTTAGCAATCACAAATTACAGAGGAGCAAATGAGGGGGATTGTAAAAAAGAGAAAGGTCTTCGACGAGATGGACTGACAAATGGACTGACATCAATGGTCTCAGGCATAGGAACAATTGTGACAATGGCACAGGACCGCGCAGTGTTTCCTCCATCTGTGCACAGGGTCGCTATGAGTCAGAATTGACTCGGTGGCAGCTAACCACAATTGTTCATGAGTTTCAGAGATTGTAGGTGATTTTCTTAAGGCCACTCATCTAATAGTCAGTAAAACACTATTAAGTCTGTGTCACTCCACCTTCAAGACCAGGTAAACTATTAGAATTTTTGAGAAAGGAAACCTCTTATTAAGAGGGTTTAGAGGTATGAAACATCTGTTTGTCACTTTCATACAGGCTACATCAGGATGTCACTGTCATTAATTTTAAACATTGCCTGTAAGTTTTTAGAAGGTAAATTTTACCTTCTTTAAAAATTAGCAAAACTCTGAGAATGTCCTTTCTTAAGATCAGCAATGGATTCAAGCTCTGTAAGCTTTGCCAGAGTGCCATTACAGTACGTTCCTGCTCTGAAAGGTGGCTAGATGGCATTAATTGTCACAATGGGTTATCAAGGCAATATAATGCTAAGAAACACATTTCTTTGTTATTCTCAGCTACGAACAAAAGTAACAAGTGCATAGACCAAAAAGATGATAAAAATCAAACAAACAAACCAAAAATAACCACAACGTGATTTTAAACATGTGGAATTGCTGCTGCCAAGTAATCGGTAGCCCTGACCAACATCTGTCTTTCCCACTTCTTCTGATTGCTTTCCAGCCATGGGACCCACAGGAATGGATTCCAGGCACATGAAACCTTGGGCATGTGACAGTGATCTTTGCCACAAAGTAAATGAGCTGGTCTGTAAAATCTCATCCTCAGACAGACTTTCACTCTTTGCTAACACATTGCAATCTTTCCTTTAAGATTATCTGCTAAACAGGAGTCAGTGAACTTGGGTGATCTACATAGGTTAGGAAAGTATTTTATCCAGAATGTTCTATTTTCTTTCAAACTCTTTGTACAGGATAATAAATAAATGAGTTTAACTATTGTGTAATATATATGGAGATATACGGTACACTGTCATATTTAAATATTCAGATTCATCTTGACCACCCTAAATCTCACAATGGGAGACTAGGAGGCGACAAGTAGGATTTTCTCTCTGTTCAGCTGCAGTCTTAGCTCCAGGCACTCTTTTACAGATGTGAAAATTGAAGCATTAGACATTTAGATGGAGAGATACACACTATAACTAATACACTGAACACTCGAGTCTCAAAGCTGATAGCTCCAAATTTCTAAATTTGTGATATCTCTTTTCTCTTACATTTCCTTCTCGGGAGAAAGCATCATAATGGGAGATGCAGACAAAAAGCTGTACAACTATAACATATGGACTGGGGGTTTCGCATTGAGCTGCTATCCTCAAGGTACCAGTTCAGTACCACTAGCTGCTCCATAGGAGAAAGACCGCTAAACAGTTATAGTCTCCATAACTCATGGCACAGTTGTACCCAGTCCTATAGGGTCTCTATGAGTCGGCTTCAACTTGCTGGCAGTGAGCTTGTTTTGGTTTTTTGGGGGGTGGGGGGAGGGGTTTGAAACCAAATAGAAGAGCAATTGGAGGCTGGCATAGGACTTGGTGCTGTTTCATTCTGTTGTTCAGAGGATCGCTGTAAGTCAGAACCAACTCCATGCCTCCTACCAACATCATCCAAACCACATTCCTCTTACGTTTGAGTTTCCCATGATTGCTTCTATTTTGTCCTATAGACTGAAAGAATAATAGAAGTTAGATAGAAATCATGGGTGATTAAGAGTAAAAGCTAAAGCAAACATTGCAATATACCATTTCTTACCCTAGGTAGGTCATCTTCAATTATATTTTTTACCAGAAAAATATTGTGCAAGCGAATGTAGAATTATGCCCATTCGAATATAAGCATCATATAATCAAAAGATGTACTTTGTTTAATGTTATATCCTAAGCATCTCTAAGAGGACTGGCCACACAGTCAATTATCAATAAATATTAGCTAAATATGTTGATTAATGAATGAGTGTATAAGTCAATGTTTTATTCTTGTTTTAACCTTTATGTTCATTCATCTAAACCTAGCCACCGACTCATTCCCAACAAAGATACCGGGATCATTCAGATCATGCCTCAGAGGATATTAGAATTTGAACCAGGGACTAGATGTAATTTTGTCTCCCCTTACTAAGTGCTCTATGAGACGATAATTTGTTTCTAAGTTCCTGAGCTGCCGAAGCAGCGTGTTAGGCTTTTAGCTCCACTGTGTAGGACAGGTCTTTATGCTAAAAGGTGTTGAACATCACTCCCGGTATCTTCTAGATCAGATACCTGTCCTAAGGGATGAAATTTTAACTTTCTGTCTATCCCTGCATTCTTTCCACTGGTCTTGGACTCAAACTCTTATCTATGAAATTTCTTGGTAATTGATTGATGTGGCACCTATTATCACACCAAACTTGTTGTATCAAACCCATTAAATAATATACAGTGGTTTATATTAAATGTATTTCAAATTTTTCTTAAATTCTTGTCTTCAAAAACAATATTTTGTTTCATTGAATCTATTAATTTAGTATTATACATGTTGTGTTTGCTAGCTGTCAGTGAGTCAGTTCTACTGCATAGTGGCCTGACCCTATGCACAACAGAATAAAATACTGTCTTGTTCTGCACCATCCTCACAATTGTTGCTATATTTGAGTCTATGGTTGCAACAACTGTTGTCAATCCATCTTGTTGACAGTATTCCTCTTTTTCATGGACCTTCTGTTTTACCAAACATGATATCAATTGAGCTATTGTACTAGGGCCATAACATTTGAAGTGGATCCAGTGGCAGTGTAAGCATCTCAGTGCTGGCAGGGTCTCCACATGGCTCCTTCAGCTCTAGGGTTTTATTGTAGCTCGATGTGTCTTGTCAACAGGAATATATCACAGGGAGTGTGTATCTGACCCACCTCCAGAGAGCTATTTATCTCCTTAGCACCTCCAAATGATGTCATCAAGCTGTGACCTGATTGGCAGGCTAAACTCCACCCCTTCACTCTTATTGGTCTCAAGTTGGCTACAGATTATGTAACTACCACAATTAGTATATCCAGTTTAAACCTAGAAGAGACAAATCACAGTTTTATTTGACCTGGTATACATGCCTGGTACCAGCTCTTTAACTTTCACATCAAACATATATTTCATAATTATCCAGTATATAAATTCTTTTAAGATAGATAGTCTAAATAAAGTTCTGTCTTTTTCTTAGAAAATATGCTGCAAAAAGTAATAACGAATACAGTTTCGAGGGGAGGAAGGGGAACTGATCAAATGATTGATGCATGCCCTCCCACACACACAGGGGGATGAACAACAGAAATGTGGATGATTAGAGACAGCGTTCAGTGTAAGATATGAAAACAATAATAATTTATAATTTATCGAGGGGTCACAAGGATGGGATGGGGGAGGGAGGAAAAAAGAAGAGCTGATACCAATGGCTTAAAAAGAAAGTAAATATTTAGAAAATGATGCTCCTTTTCCCCTCTCATTTTCATTATTTACTCCTGAAATCCCTTTACCCTCCTTATCATCTACCCACCACCTCAATATTCCCCATATTCCCTTGTGTCAGTCATTATCATTAGGTATCCACTCCTCCTGTGTTTCACAGCTTAGAAACACAATAGAAAACAAAACAAAACAAAATCATGCTAAGGTGGTAAAGATAGAAACATAATAGTATATAGACAAAAGTACAAATAATGCATAAGAAGGAAATGACCTCCAACAATCTTCAAGAGCCAGGGAAGAAATTTCTGTCATGGAACCAGTGAGATAGTTTATTGTGACAGCCTGGCTGATAAACGCAGGTGGGATTGACTGAAGGGCAGAGAGATAAATGGCTTGGTGAGCCTTGTCTTTCTTGTCTCTCGCTCTGTGATCATCGTACCAGTGTGTGGCTGCCTTGTTTGTTCTGTGCCTCAATTTAAAGGCTACACTGCCTGTGGGACGCCTAGCCTGTGGACTGTGTCGCTGTAAGTTGAGGTCCCTTTAAGACTTCTCTGGAGCTGGGGACTGGCGGTTGGTGACCTGCCTTGTGATTGGCTGCTGTGCTGACATAGCCTAACTCTCTCTATGAATAGAGGAAGATCTGGCAGCAGAAGAGACTTGAAGGACTGCTAGTCTCTCAACTTTCTCTCACAGACGTGAGTTGCACCAAGCCATTTGTAGTGCTTTCTAATTTAACTGTTTATTTTTTGTATTATATATTTATCTGTATATGATTTAACAGTTCATTTCTCGTTATATATCTAATTATCTTTATAAATAAATATATTAAATTATCAGGGATTTGGTTTTATCTCTCTAGAGAACCCTGTCTAACACAACCAGTAAGCGATACTTGAACCCAGAACAAGTTCAGGTTGCATCTATAGGGAGGTCAACTGGCCCAGTAGCAAGTTCCATCAAGCATCATCAAGGTTACAATGTTCTCTGCCTGATAGTAAGGCTGTTCTTTGCCTGCTGAAAGAGCAGATCTGCCAGGGGCTCAGTCTAACTAGATACTCTGTAGATGGGTTTGGGAATCCCACCATCCCCCAGAGCCCTCCACAAATCAGGTGTTCATAATTATTTTTCTGATGCTTTTCCCCTCACGATGTTCAAATTTTGTGATTGTCATCTTTGGATCACACAGGCTGATGTGCTCCTTCTGTGTGGACTTAGTTGACTGTACACTTAGATGGCTGCTTGTTTGATTATAAGCCTTTAAGACCCCAGACACTATTCCAATGGATAGCCAGGTGCTTTCTTCACCACAGTTGATTGTAGCACCCTTATCGTTAGTGATCATTTCATGAAGGTGAGTTCAAGCAGGGCCATGATGTAAGAACTGATTGTTCTTAAGTTGTAGCTGGGATTTAGTGTGAACCCCAAACCCATTCCTGGATCTATGAATTCTTCTACTATTTTTTTTCTTTTTATTTGGCTGTAACTTGGGAGACAATACATACAAGCAGTTACCCCGCCTCCATAAAAAAACCCCTTATGCTCATTTGTTGTTTTGTTTTGTTTTTATGTGAGGGGGATAGTGCATTTGGAGTTCATTCCACCAGGTCAGAGTGGTAATCAAGCTTTTTATTTAGAGGTTCTGAAAAGATTGTGGAACAGTGTGTGACAAAAAAGCCTGATTTGTCGCAGACAGGCGATTGGTTTTGGTACCACAAAAATTAACCTGCTCACACAGTGTTCCAGTTTTCCAGTTTTTTGGCAAAAAAACCAGCATGCCTCTCTTGCCCCGTGCACCTGACTCATCTGACTCTTCAATGTGACTTCTTTTTATTTCCACAAATGAAGAAGGAGATGAAAGGTCATCGATTTGACAATGTAGAAAAGATGAAGAAAATAATAAGAGGTGCTGTCAGTCACCCAAAGAGAAAAGTTTTAAAAAATGTTTCCAAGAATGGAATAGAAAATTTGACAAATATATTAAGTGTAATGGAGAGCATTGTGAAGGTAATAAGGTTGTTTTATAAACAAATTTAAATACACAGTTTTGAGAGAAAAATGTGCAGTTTTTTTTGGTCCCCCCTCATATGACATATTATTCGATAGTTCAATCATGTCAAACATAATTGAACAATATCTTCCATAACCATACATGTTTCCAAAACATACTTTTCCTTTCTGGATTTCTTGATATCATCTCCATTTTATTTCTCCCAGTCCTTTATATCTAGTCCCCTTTTCCCCAAACCCTCGTTATGTTTTTTTACCCTGTAGACCTAACATCCTTGAGTTTCATTTATCACAAAATAAACAAATGACACAGTTTCAAGAGGGAGAGCCCTAATGGTGACAGACCTCTGAAATATAGCCTAATATAAACAAGCATACGTAGAATATAACAGAATGGCTGGCACAGGATTGCCAGCATAATACATATCTTAATACAACACACAGGGTGTTGATGTACTAAGACCTTGTTTATTCACCAACGATCAATATACCACTCTTTGTATAGCTGTCTTCTTCCTCAGACACCATGTGTTTTCTGGCTTAAATCCTCAGGTTACAAGGGTGTCTGGGCTAGAGTCCAGTTCAACCAATGGAATTCCCATTTGGGGTTTAACCATTCAGTCTCTGGAGCATGACATCCCAAAGATCCAGGATTCAATGTTGCAGTGTTCTGCAGCACCCAGCTTGGGTTCCTGGGATACCCCCAGACACCCTAGGTTAATTCTGCCTTCTTCCTGCATGCCACTAAATACCATCCCTCTCTAATGATCCCAAGAGAAACCTCAGTCTCTCCTCCCTGGCAGTCATCCTTTCCTACCCTCTCTGCAACAGACATGCACCAATTTTTTGCTCAAACCTGACCATTCCCTCTCCCTTCTCCTGTGTGCCCATCCCATCAGTAAGCTTCATCCCTCTGGCACGGTCACCTCCAACTTTGGGGGACCTTACCCTAGATTCACAATGCTAGCACTCAGCAGAGAGCATCTGCCTCTCTCTCCCCTAGCCATTTGATCCCAGCTGCCATGAGGTGCCCTCCGGCCAGGTGACCACTATATTTACTTGGAGTAGATGATGTGTGGTTCATTGGCATTGGTCTAGCTCTTTACCAGGCTATCTATTACCCACCTGTGATAGTCACCTAATCTGGTGTCAATTTAAGGATTAAGAGTGTAGGGTGGAGTCTAGGCTGTCAATCTGGAGATAGCCAATGAGACTTCTGTGGGCATGGCGTTCTCCTGAGAATTCTGGGAAATCTGGTACTTCCTCCTTGGAGGCGGAAGACACTTATTTTTCTCAGTTCACTCCCTTGGAGATTCTCTACTGACAAGCCTGACTTCCCGCGAGGCATCCCTGAGGAGATGCCACATGGAGCTACCCTGATGCAGCCCTGGGAACTGGAATGGCCTTGTGGAGACCCCTGCCAGCACTGAGATGCTTCTATCACCAAAGCCTTTCTACCCACTGACCTGTGATCATCTACATTCAGCGTCATTGCATGTGCTTTCCTGAGTCTGAAGAGGACTTTATAGATCATTGTTGGATATATGGGCTAATACTGGATTTATGGACTTGATCTGGACTTGGTTGGGCTGTTTTCTCAATGTTCAATTGTTCTTGTATATAAATCTCTTTCTTATACACATATGTGTGTCCACGGATTTGTTTCTCTAGTCTACCCAGACTAACACACCACCAGAAGAGTGGATGCCCCACAAACTTGAGCATGTACCTGTTCTGCTGCTTGTTCCTACTGCGGTGGACTCAGACAGTATTTGACCTTTTGCACTTGACTTATTTCACTCAGCATATTGTCTTCCAGATCCCTCCATGAGTTGAGGTGTTTCATGGTTCCATCACTGTTTCTTAGGGATATGTAGTATTCCATTGTGTGTATGTCACAATTTTTTTATCTACTCTTCTATTGAGGGGAATTTAGGCTGTTTCCAGCTTTTTGCTATTGTGAACTGTGCTGCAATGAACATGGGGGCAAACATCTGCTCGTACTCGGTTTCTTATTACTTTTGGATATATACCCAGTAATGGTATTGCTGGGTCATATGGTAGTTCAATTTCCATCGGCTTTAGGTATCGCCATATCACTTTCCACAGTGGCTGTACGTATTTACAAGTCCACTAGCAGTGGATGAGTTCCTGTCTCACCATACTCTCTCAAAAATTTGGTGTTCAGTTTTGTTTTGTTTTTAATTGGGTTACAGTAATGGGCATTAGGTAGTATCTCATTGTTGTTTTGACTTGCATTTCCCATATGACTAATGACCAGATTACCTATTTCCTCCTGTGTTTATGACCTTGTCTGTTTCTTCTTTTGCTGTGGGTCTGTGCAAGTTCTTAAGGACAGAGTGCTTTTCCAGGTATTTGTCCATATCCTCCAAATTATTAAGTTTTTTGGAATACAGTTTTTGATAGTACTGCATAATTAATCTTTATTTCATTGTAGTGCGTTTTGACTTCCACTGTTTCATTCCTAATTCTAGTAATAGACGTCTGGTCCTTTTTTTACTTTAAGTTTGCTAGTGGTTTGTTGATTTTGTTGATTCTTTCAAAGAAGCAACTTTTTTCTCTGTTGATTCTTTCCATGGTTCTGCTTTCCTGTTCTTTATCGCCACTCTAGTTTTATGATTTCTTTTCTTTTGTGGTTAGTAGGATTATGCTATTGCCTCTGTTCTAGCTGCTGGAGGTGCTGAGTTAAGGTGCTGACCACATTTTTCTCTTCTTTTACATGTGTGCATTTATTGCAATAAAGTGATCTCTTATAACTACCTTTGCTGTGTCCCGTAGGTTAGAGTATATTGTATTGTCATTCTCATGGTTTTCTAGGAACTTCTTAATTTCATCTCTAATTTGGGCTAACACCCATTGTTTTTTGAGAAGCATGCATGTTATTAAGTGTCCAAGTGTTTTTCTTTGCTTTTTTGTGCTTTCTCATGCTAATTTCCAACTTTATGGTGCTGTGGTCATAGAAGGTGGTCAGAATTTTCTCAAGCTTGTTTTGTACCCCAGCATGTGGTCTATTTTGGAGTATAAGCAATTTACATCGGAGTAGAATGTATATTTCTTATATTGGTTGGAGAGCTGAAATATTGGAAAATGCATATTAGGACAAGTTGTTTGATTGTGTTTTTCTGCTCTTCATTTTCTTTATTGAGTTTTTTACCTGTGGATCTATCTTTCTTTGAGAGTGGTGTATTGAAATCACCTACTATAATATTTGATCCAGTGAATTATCTTTTCATCTCTGAGAATTTAGTTGACGAATTTTGAGGGTCTTTTGTTGGGTACGTGTATGTTTGTTATGTTTATGGGTTCTTGGTCTACTGATCCCTTGAGCATTATGTAATGCCCATTCTTATCTCTTGTTATGTCATGTACACTGAGGTTTATTTTGTCTGTGATTAGTCTTGCCACCACCCCCCTCCACTTTTTTAATTATCATTTAATTGGTAATTTTTTTGCTATCCTTTGACTCAGTCTATTTTTGTCTGTGATTTTAAGATATGTCTCTTGGAAGCAGCAGTTGATGGATTTTGTTGTCTAATCCAGTCGACTACCCTTTGTTTTTTAATAGATGCATTTAAACCTTTAACATTCAGTGTAATTAAATCTAAAGGAAGATTAGTTGCTGTCATCTAGTACTATTTGTGTTTGGTATTTTCCTTTCTTCTCCTTTACAGGATGGTGTATGTGAGACAGGAGTTGATTTTTTTAGTTCATATTTCCATTGGATCTGTAATGCTTTGGCTTTGGGCTTCAATGTGTTGGTTTCTTGGTGGTGTTATACCTTGTGGTGGTCCCATACTTGTGTGTATTGTAGTTGTTGGTTTTCAGATAATAAAGAACTGGAAAATATTTTTCATAATACTGGTTTTGTTTTTACAGATTTTCTAAATGTTACCTTATTGGAAAAACTCCAATTGGAAAAATATCTCCTTCAGATTTGATGGAGAGCTTTCCTGAATAATGGGTTCTTGGAGAGCAGTTGGTTTCTTTAAACTTCCGGAATATGTTTCTCCAGTTTCTTCTTTCTTCCATAGCCTCTGCAGAGAGGTCTGAGCTTGTTCTTAGCTGTTTACATTTATAGGTGACTGCTTTTTTCTCTCCAGCAGCTCTCATGATTGTTTCCTTTTCCTTGAAATGGGAAAATTTGACTGTTATATGTATTGATGTATTTGGGGGGTTGGGGGGTAGTTTAATCTAATTGGTGTTTTCCTGAATGGATTTTGTCTCCTTCTTTGTGATATTGGGAACATTTTCTTCCAAGAATTCTCTTACTATTTTAACTGTAGGCTTATGTGTTTCTTCCTGCTCCAGGACCCCAATAATTTGAATATTGTTTCGCTTTGTGGAATTCCACATTCTCCACAGGCTTTCTTCATATTCTTTTGTTTTTTCGTCTGACTGTTTCTCACCTTTGCTGAATATTGCCTGCTTATCTTCGAGGACACTGATTTGGTTCTCCGTTTCTGCCATTCTTTTGTCAATATCACTCACCTTTTAATCTATTTCTGCTATGTTACTCCTTAACTCCTTACCTTTGGTGTAAGGATTCTACGATCTCTGTTCTTTCATTTGCTTACAGGATTGGTGCCCTAATTTCCTGGACAGCACTAAGCAATATTCTCAAGCATTCATTCACTGGCATTTCAAGGGCTGCTTCTTCTGTGTAAACATCAGGTTTGGGACATCTTCAGTAACTGATTTTTTGGTTTCTTATAATTTTTACAGTAGCTATAGGGGTTAGCTATTGTTTGCATTGAATCTTGAGTGAGCTGATAATGGAACATAATCTTCTGGGATGTGTAGGGTGATGGCCTGGCTCTTTAGGTGAGGGACGGATCAGATAGGTGCTGGAAAATGTACTGTGAGTAGATGAGGAGGGAGTGTTAGTTGGGTAACCTTGGGTAAGAAGGTTGATTAGGGTATTAAGAGCTCTGAAGCTCTGAAGTGATGGCATTAATCATAGGAACCCTTCCCTTATGTATAGTAACGTTGAAGGAGTTGGAGAAGAGGGTTATGGGGCAAGCAATTTCACTTGGTGAGTTAAAGGAGGTTTTGTGTTGCCAAAGCAGAGGGAACGTTTCTAGAGGTTATTGTGGTTGGGGTAAGGGAGGGGTCCCTTATCGATTGTGTATGATATAGTGAGAGTGCACTCTCCATTATTGTGCTTATAACAGTGGATCCCTGTACAGCTCAGAACTATCCACTTCTTATTCATAGTCCTTGGGTGTAAATGGGGTGTTATAGTGGGTTCCTCATAAAAGATAGGCTTCTTATCAGAGGGTGATCTATCCTATGGTGGGAAAGCCACCGAGAAACCCAGAAATACCAGGTTCCATTTCTTCTGGCAGGGTGAGGAGTTTTGTGTTTCCTTTCTCAAAACAAAATAGGAACACTTCTACTGATGTTCTAGAACCCTTTTGCAGATTCCAACAGCTCCTCTGTTCCCAGAGCTTAGTCTCTCCAACTGGCTGGAGCTATTTATCTGCAGGAGGGAGCTTGGCCTTTGCTAGGGATTGTCACCAATGGGAACTCTCCTTGGGAGATCACAGCAGTTCCCAGCATCCAAGGTCTCCAGGTGTCTGTGTGGGTATCTGAGGTGTAGCCCCTGAGGTGTAGCCAATCCCAGCCATTGCCCACAATGGCGAGCCACTGAATGGGGGGTGGTGCAGGGAGTAATGGGAAAAGAGAGAAACTTTTTTAAAAATCCAGGAGCTGCCTACCACCGGCAACTGATGCAAAGCCAGGCTATCACTGTGGAAAGGGACCACATGTGTGACAAGCACAGCTGCACTTTCTGTGGGAGAATTAACCAAAGAGAGCCTTGGGGGCCTGCAAGACCCCCAAGTATCACATCCCAGCCCC
>NW_022104341.1:13698093-13700386 GCF_000313985.2 Echinops telfairi | reverse complement strand
GAAGTTCAAGCAACACTGAGCATTAGCCAAAAACAAGGGCATAACCATTGAAATGTTCCAACAAGCTGATGAATCACTGGAAGCACTTACTTGTCTATGCCAGGACATTTGGAAGACAGCTGACTGGAAGAGATCTCTGTTGGTATCAATTTCAAAGAAACATAACCCAAAAGAATGCTTAAATCATAGAACATTATATTCGATATCACCTGCAAGTAAAATCTGGCTGAATATAATCCAACAAAGGGCAAAGTAATACAGTGACAGGGAACTGCCAGAGGTCCAGACTGGATTAGAAACAAGACATGGAGCAGATGGATCTTGGCTGAAGGTAGAGAAAACCAGGAATATGGTACTTGTATTTTGCTTGCTATGCCAAAACATTCAACTGTGTGACTCATAGAAAACGATTGAGAACCTTGAGAAGAACGAGAATTCCTGAACATTTTGTTGTGCTCAGGTAGAACTTGTACATGGGTCAGAGGCATGAACAGAATAAGCGAATACTGCGTGACGCATCATGGATGTATCATCTCACTATACTTATTCAATCTTCACGCTGAGCAATAATCAGAGAAGCTATATTATATGAAGACGAATGTGGCAACAGAAATGAAGGAAGGCTTATTAACAACCTCTGATATGTAGATGACACAAGCTTGCTTGCTGAAAGTGAGGAGGACTTGAAGCACTTGGTGATGAGGATCAAGTATTAGAGCCTTCAGAGTGGACTGCAATTCAATGTAAAGAAGACCCAAATCTTCACAACTGGGCCAATAAGTAACATCATGACAAATGGAGAAAAATTTGAAGTTTTCGAGGATTTTGTCTTTCTTGGATCCACAAGCAATTCCCATGGGAGTAACAGTCAAGAGATAAAAAGATGCAATTCCTCTGCTTAATATATATCCTAGAGAAATAGGAGTCTTGGCACAAATAAATATATGCTTGTTGCAGCCTTATCCACAGGTGTAGGAAACTATTTAAGTGTCCATAAATGATTATTAAAAACTATTGTACATACACACAATAGAGTACTATGCAACAGTAAACAGTAACAATGAATCTGCAAACACCTCATAACATGGATAAACCTGGAGAGTATTACACAGTGTAAAGTAAGTCAAGCACCAAAAAACAAATATTGTATAAGACCACTATTTTAAAAAGTGAAGAAAAGGCTTTCATATTAAAAGAACCATTCTAAGGAAACTAGTGGGTAGAGTGCAGTTGTATATTAACACTAGTGAAGGGAAAGATAATAAACAAACAAACAAACAAATCAATGCTACCACCTCCAACAGTATAAATGTAGGAAATATACTCCTTGGTGTAAAGGAAACAAAAATCTTCACAATTTAAGCAATAGAGAAAATACTGAAAGACTTCATTTGACTTGTATGTATAATCAACACCCGTGGAAGCAGCAATCAAGAAATCAACAACATATTGCAATAGACAACTGTGCATCAAAAGATCTCTTGTCAGTGTTAAAATGCTGAGATGTTACTTTGAGGACTAAGGTGGGCCTGACCTAAGCTGTGGCATTTTCTTTTTTCTCTAACATCTTTTTGGTCATTTCACTCACTTGTCATACAATTCAATACTTCAATCATATAAAGAAGAGTTGCACAGTCGTCACCACACTCAATTCTAGAAATGTTTCTTATTCCTTGTACTCATTGTTGTTCATGTAATTATTATTTTTTACATTTTGGCAAAAGTATACATAACAAAACGTTCTCCAATTCAACAAATTCTACATGTATAACTCAGTGCCATTGATTATACTCTGCATATTGTACAACCATTATCAATATCCTTTACCAAATTATTCTGCCACCTTTAACATAAACTCAATTTTCAAGCTTCAAGAAATCTGGACAATGAATAAATCAGTGGGAAAATGAACCGATGTCTCTGAATTGTGATTCTGGGGAATAAAGTAGCCATCACCATAGACTTCCAGAAAGAAGGAACAAGTCTGTCTCTGAAGAAAAACAGTCAAAATACTCTTTAAAAGGGAGGATGTTTGCACTGCCCAGTGACCTGTCCTGGGGCTGGGAGCCTTCCTCCATGGGACCAAGGGCCACCCCCCTTCAGGTCTCCTTTGTATGGCCTCCTCTTTGAGCTGTGAATATTTTTAACCCTGTAAATACAGTGTCAGCCCGGCCCATGCAGGCATGTCCCATGGGCTGAGCCCAGACTCAGGCTCTGAAGGACCAAATAAAATGTTTTCTTTGTACAAAAAAAAAAGGAGGATGGTGAAATTTCATCTCCATCCTTTGGACAG
>NW_022104341.1:13696749-13697752 GCF_000313985.2 Echinops telfairi | reverse complement strand
CCATTTTATTGGGAGCTAATACAGATATCATATCATTCCATAGTTCAATCACCTCAAGCAGTATTGTACAATTGCTACCACAATCAGATCCAAATCATTCTTTTCCTTCTTGAACATCAGCTTCCTTGACCTCAACTTCTTTAAACCACCACCACCCCCAACCCTGGCCCTACCACTGTACCCTCCTGTACCCTTATTCTACTTGCTGTCCCTATAAGTTCATCAATCCTGGGTTTTATTTATACCAAAACACAGAAAAACATGAAACACAACTTCAAGAGGGTAACCTCTAATGACAAAATACATCTGAGATAAACCCGATTATGAGCAAACAAAAGACCAAAAAATACAGAAAATGTTGAAAACCATATCAGGCCCAAAGAGCATCAAAAAAGAGATCAATTGCCATGGTTTTAGCCATTCGAGTCAGTTTATCACTTTGATCTTCTATAGTCTACGATTTTAAATTCCATTTTTCTAGTTTATATGTATGTTTCTAAGTTGTTGGTGTCAGGTAGTATGTTAGGCCAGGTTGAGCAGAGAAATAGATCCAGAGACATTCATATATGTATAAAAGAGAGCTTTATATCAAGAGGTAATTGTGTATCAGGAAAACATACCGGCCTGGTTCAATTCAAGTCCCTGAGTCTGAAACTAGTCCATAAGTCCCTCTTCAGACTCACACAGTCACATGCAATGATGCAAAATACACAAAGATCACAGGCTGGTGAGTGCAAAGCCTTGTGGATCCAGAAACAGTGGATGCATTACAGGGCTGGTGCAGGTCTCAGAGTGGATCACCAGCATGAAGGTGATGGCAAAGAGAGGGCAGGGGAGGTTCCCATGAGGAGTTCATGGTCATAAGGAAGCACCTTCAGGCTATGATTTTGATTGACAGGCTAGCCTCCACCTCTACACTTCAAGTTGACACAAAAATTATGTAACTACAACAGACCACCACTTGTCAGTTTGACACCTTTACACAACTCTTTAGCTATAAATA
>NW_022104341.1:13693810-13696500 GCF_000313985.2 Echinops telfairi | reverse complement strand
TAAGAGTCTGTATAGGCTCAGTGGCAGTGAATGAGCAAAAGATGGTGAATCTATCACCCAGAATTCAACAAAAGTGAGAAAGTATCAATACATCCTAAGTATGGTGTGATCAGGGGAAAGAATGTTGTTCTTGAAACCTAGAGAGAAATGTAGCCTTGAAAAAGGAATTCTAACATGTGAGGGGGAGGAGGTGGGATGGGGTAGGGAAGGAGAGGTGAACAAACAACAGCATAGAAGAGGAATGGCGGGGAATTCAAAGCAACAATGAAGAGGATTTTGAGATCTCGGTGGTGTTGGAGCAACAGCAATCTAGCTGAGAGAAATTACTAAAAGGCAGAAGAAGGGCAAATGTGATGGTGGGGCAACAGGAAAGTAAAAGGAAATGGAGGCCTCCCATTTGAGGTATCCAATTTCTATGTTGCCCATTTATATCAACCCAGTGCTGTTAGGAGGTAAGAATGCTCTTCAATGTGAAGAATCTTCATTCCAGTTGGAAACTTGTGAGTCTGCATCCATAAGCAAAGTCAAATCAGGACAGGCCATCCATAAGTTAGCAGCAATATGTACCAATTCACATTCTCAAAAATCTTATCTTTATTTTGTTGGGTCTGGTAAACTCTACGTGGGTACCTTCACTTATTCTCACCGAAGTGCCATTGGTCACCTAGCATTTTGACCATGTGTCCCTTCACCAATTCTCAACAACCCTAGTGCCTTTGGGATAGATCATGCCATAAGTTCAGGTTCCACACAACACTCTAAGCCTCATACCAGTTATCCTGCCCTTTTCTTCTCCTCTAGTGCACAGGTCTATGGGTCCACAGGTGTCAGTGGCCAGACTCACCTCATCTCTCTATTGCAGTTTTTCTCCCACTGATTAAGTGGATCCAGGTGAACTACAGGCTACCAGCAGGTTTCCTTTAACATTCAGTCCTAGAGAGGAGAGTTTTATTTGTTTGTTTGTTTTTAATTTTATGGCTCCAGATTTTTCCAGCTTCAGGAACAAACCTTTAGTTCAAAATTCGAAAAGCCAGATACTCCTTTTTTCACCTTTAGTCTGCCAACAGCTCTCTCAGCAAGTTTTTTCAAATGCAAATGTACAGAGCAATCAAGGCAGTGAATGGGGCTCACCGGTTCAGAGCCACCTTTGTAGCTGGGTCCTATACCCATTTAAAGATCTAATTTAATGACTGAAGGCAGTGGGTTTACAAACTATCTATTCATATTTCCCAATAATCATTTCTAACACATAGCATATGAATAACAATAAGTAGAAGAAATCAGTATAAACCTAGTACAGCCAGATCCTAAATTCAATTCTTAAGATAGTCATGTTCATCTTTTATCTAAACTATCCCATTCATATGCAATATGGTCGTGGGCCTCTGACTGCATCACACCAGGTCCAGGCCTTCTGTCAGCCATTTTGACTAAGCAGCATGCTCTTAGAGGAGAAGTCCACCGGGGCCATTTTGCCTCT
Organism: Echinops telfairi; assembly: GCF_000313985.2. Classification (NCBI taxonomy): domain Eukaryota; kingdom Metazoa; phylum Chordata; class Mammalia; order Afrosoricida; family Tenrecidae; genus Echinops; species Echinops telfairi. Next base: position 13,695,020 of record NW_022104341.1, on the reverse strand, counting down.
GAGCTCCAAATTTACATTATATCAGGAAAAAATCCCAGCTTGGTCCAATTCAATTTCATAAGTCGAAACTAATTTGTAAGTCCCTCTTCAGACTCACATTGAGACATGAAATGATGCAAAATGTTGTTAGATCATAGGTCAGTGGGTGCAAAGTTTTGTGGATCAAATGGCAATGAAAGCATCACAGGTCTCAGTTTGAGTCACTGGCATGAAGGTGAAGGCACAGAGGGGGAAGTTCCCAGGGCCCTCCTTATGAGGAGGTCATGCCCACAAGGAGGCACCATCAGTCTGTTGCTTGATTGACTAGACTCCACCCCTATGCTTCAAGTTGACGTGAAATTTTATGTAACTTCCACAGGTGCCACAGAATCATTTCTGTACAATGAAACAATGCTTGGTCCTATGCCATCCTTACAATTGCTCCTATATTTGAGGACACTGTTGCAGCCACTGTGTCAATCCATATTGTGGAGGAACTTCCACTTTTTTGTTGCCCTTCTACTTTATCAAGCATGATGTCCTTTTACAGGGATTGCTCTCTCCTGACAACATGTCCAAAATACGTAAGAGGAAGTCTCACCATCTTTGCCTCTAAGGAACATTCAGGGTGAACTTCTTCCAAGATACATTTGTTTGGTTTTTGATAGTGTGTGGTACTTTCAACCTTCTACCCCAGCACCATAATTCAAGTGCATTGGTTCTTCTTCAGTCTTCCTTGTTCAGAGTCCAACAACTTTCCCGAGCATAAGAGGCCATTGAAAACACCATGGCGTGGGTAAGGTGCACATTAGTTCTAGAAGTAACATCCTTGCTTTTCAACACTTTAAAGAGGTCTTATGTAGCAGATTTATACATATGTACACATATGTATATCACAAATGTTTTCTAGTGAATTCTAACTCATGGCAAATCCACATATTTCTGAAGCTATAAATCTTTACCACCTAAATAGCCTCAATTTTCTCTCATAGAGTATATGGGTTTAAACAGCCAACTTTACAGTTTGCAGTTAGCAGTCTAATATCTGTCCAATATCACCACTAGTATATATATATATATATATATACAAACAATTACATTTACTCCAAAAATAGTTCAGATAAATAAGATGTCAACAGAGAACAGAATGGATTAGAAAAGCTAACCATGAACATGGAAATTAAAACTAAGTTTTGTTGCTTGAATATAAATAAAGTGGCATCAATTATGT